>NC_073708.1:5196330-5571063 GCF_023634085.1 Falco cherrug | reverse complement strand
AACTTGCTGCTGCAGATATGCTCGGCAAATTAGTACCTAGGAATGACAACCTGCCTACTTTAAAGTCCCTTTTGCATCCAGTCAAACAGTGCATTATTCTTAATAACATGCTGGCTTTATCTTGCACGCTTCCATTCCTGTTTCTTGCAGCAGACAACGTTATGGATTCCCTGGAATTCAGGGGTGTCAATGCAAGTAGGATTTGGACAAGATAAAGGGAAAGAGAGGAAGTTTGCAATATATTCAGCCCTAATGATACATATCTGGGAATAGATTGCCCAGAAAAGAACATTGACAGAAATCTGCAACTGAGGCCGGGAAGAGAAAGCACACTCCAGCACTCAGACAGGATGTTACCAACCTGCAAAGCCAAACAATTCACTCTACTTGTTCAAATTAACTTTAAAGATCTACAGCTTCTGACTGAAGAAAATACTGCCTGCTCCTACCTGTACTTGCTTCTAGATACTTTGGCTCACTGTCAATCCCCTTCTTCACATGACGAAGTGTGACATTGTATGTGGTGCTGGGGTGGAGACCCACAATCTCATAACTGAGCTGCTCTTTGGGCATGTGGACTTATTTCACCAATGTCTCATACCCTATGGGATGATAGGTAACGAGGTAATTTTCCACATCAGCCATTGGATCCCAGCTGACAGCCAGAGAGTTCTTTGTAGAGTTCAGCAGCTGCAGGTTCTGAGGACTGAGCACTGGAAGAGAAACAAAGGAAAACATTACAATGAGGACGACGTCTTGCCACATGGCCAAGCAAGAAATTTTTTCGAATCTATTTTGAATACAGAGAGAATGCAGAACTAGAATTCCCAGGCTGCAGTAATCTTGGATTTGTCCACTTCTTTCTGCTTAACAGCGTATCATTAAATACACATGAATAGTGCAGTCAGTAAAAATTAAAATAACTCCCTGGAAAACTCTTCCCAGCTTCTAAAGCAACACTAGCATGGGGAAAACTCTCTCATAAAGCTGTCCCTTCCAATACCTCTAGCATGAGAAAGACAAGCCAAAACCTTCTTTTCACATCACTGTCAGAGTTATTTCAAAATGTCAACTGGTCCCCAAAACTGGGGAACACAGCTTCTCCATGGCAGAGATAGAAAACTGAACTTTTATCCTGATGGAAACTTACACTTGGTGCCCAGAGGAGATTTGGGCAAATCTGCCTTAACTGTTTTGCCACAAGACAGACAGCTCATCAGGTTTTGAAGCAGCCCTTGAAAGCGGTCAATGTCGAACATCTGTCAGGTAGTTTATCTGATTTTAGTTACAAGTAAGCACATCATAAACTGATCAAACCATCTACAAGCTGTATTTCATTAGCAAGGTACTAACCAACAGAAGAAAATAGATATCGATTGCCTGTAAAAAGGCATGTGTCAGCAACATCAGGTCACATAACACCATGAGACTCTTCTCACTTGAAAGGCAGCATTCATTCCCTCATGTAATTCACAGCTTTCACCAAATTCCACCCTCAATATGTGCATGACATTGCCTTTAATGAAAACTTTGTACAAAATAGGAAAATGTTGATCCTGCCTCTCCTTGTGATATAGAAGCCGAATTTCAATAATCCAGCTTTGCAGTAAAATAACAAGGTACCCAAATACGTATGGTGTGGTTCAGAAGAGGATTGTATCTACCTCTCTGAAGAGGAGAAGTGTAGCATAAGAAAGCATATCATCCATTTAGGACAATGCCTAGGACAACTTGTGTTTCAGAACATGTATGAGGGGTTCTTGCAAAGGCAGTGACTCTAGCCCAGGGGAAATGGATTTTACATGTTTTTCAGCTCTGCCCCAAGATGCACCAGAGCCGTCTCCTCCAGCCGATGTGACAAACCCCAGCACTTCAGGGCTTGACAAAGACACACCTGGGCCAGGGCCAGGGCTGTGAAGGGGAAGGAGGCACTGCCTGGACCTGGACTTGATAACCCTTGAAAACCTCCACTTCTTGCTCTCCAGCAGCAGAGGACCTCCTAGCCTGAAGCAAAAGGGTTCCTCACAGGCACAGCACTAATTGCGGAGGTGAATTAGGAGGACGGGTGGTTGCGGCCCATGCCAGAGTCCATCTCGCATCCTGCTGGCTCCCATCCATCTCTATCCATTAAGCAGCTTCTCCTCCAGAAGCAGGCTGAGGCTGGAGCAAGCAGGGAATGAGCAGCACATCCATAGATCCAGGGCTGGGCCAAGAGCTCACACGGGGGCTTGTTGGGAACCCTGGCTCCCCTGGGAACAGCAAAGAGTACCTCTTTCTTTTCCAATTTCCTGATTACAGCATCAGCACAAAGACTTCCCAGTTAAACTGCTGAGATAGCAAAAAACTGCTTTTGTGGATACCTTGTTTTAAGTTGCTGGTTTATTCATCTTCAGATATCCCACAGTGCTACTCTTGGAGTGACAGGAAACAAAGTTTAGAAAGAGCACAGGCCAATACTTGCTGTTCAATATGTCCTTGTCCTCTATTTCTCCATCAGAAGGAATTTTAAGTCCTCAATTATACTGTTGCATGCTTGATAGTAACTTCTAGATGTTCAGGCATTCCAGTTACTATGGCGATATACAACAAAATATGTCATGTCATAATCTGAGACACATAAAAAAAAGAAAATAATGATAAATAAATACAGTGCTCTGTGTAAATCTCCCAGGATGCAGAGACAGAACCCAAAGTGGAACAGAAAAGGCAATCTGACATCTATGGGAGAGCAATGCTTGGCTACAGATGCTGAGAAAGGAACCATTTGCCTCTGGACTCAGAAGTTTTTAAGTAGGAGTGGAGATGTGCTCAGAAACAGTAGCAAAATGGATCATGCTGTGTGTATTAACTCTGTAGTGCTTGCTCACTGAGAGAGCAGAGGCCACTTTCACAGGCTGTAAAAGAGCTGAGGGTGTTGTGTAAGGAAGAGGATCCAAAGCTGGACTCAGCCAGCCCTTTGGGAGAGGTTGGCTGAGCAATAGTTCTCTGGAAGAAACTCTTCTGCTTGCCACCTCTGTAAAAGTTGCTGCCTCCCAAGCAGCAAATCCCAGTCTACTGACAGGAGAGAAGGGAGCTGGAGTCACAGAGAAACATCCCTATATAGTGTGGAAGGCATAGGAGGAGTGAAGTTTTGATGCAAAGATCTTGTTTGGATGAAGAATTTGAGCTAATGATCTTTTATTTAAAAGATGACTCTCTAAGCAGATAGATCAAGCCTGAGAGGCGACGGAGGATCTGGAGCGGAAAAGACCTGAGAGTAAGGTCACTGCAAACCTTTTCTGAGCAATACCTGAGCACAGGGGGTGGGTGTTACCTACTTCTCCTTCAGGAGAAGCTGTGAAAGATTAGACCAGGGGTCCTCAAACTATGGCCTGCAGGCCAGATACAGCCCCCCAGGGTCCTCAATCCAGCCCCCCATATTTACAGAACCACCCCCCGCCGGGAGTTGGGGGGGGAAACCAAGCAGCCGCAGATGACTGCCTGCCACTTCATCCGCACGCCGGCCCCCTGTTTAAAAAGTTTGAGGACCCCTGGATTAGACCAAGCAGTGATGTGCTGAGAAGGAAAGGCAGCCTCCAGGGTAAAAGGCTGAATGCTGAAGCCTGGAGTATCAACCTGCGGTTATAAGGAGATTATAGCTTTTTCAGAATTAACCAGGAACTGCTGGACACACACCCCAAGGTCATCTCAGTCAGGTCTTCTCAGGCAAATCCTACTGCATTGTAACAAAGCAGGATAAGGGAGAATTTCCCAAAGACCTCACTTCAAAGGGTGGTTATTGAAAGGATTTATACATCCTTTGTCTCACAGATTTTATCAAATCAACTACCTTATTGGCAAGCAGTACACTCTGCAGCAAACATGATTTTACCTTCCATTGTCTCATTTGTATGTCAAGGAATAGACTCTGGCTCCCTCTTTAATTATAGGCTCCGTAGCCAGTTCGCTCTCTCCTTCAACTGCTGCACACAGGCTTGTGTTAGCACTGACTTTAACTGCATTTTTATGCCTTACTACCTTTCTGCAATTCAGAAATGTTTTCCAGGCTATTCTTGAAAACAAGGACCAGTCAGCAACCCCTAGCCCAGCAGGAACTCTGAGAGGAACATGGCAACCCCAAGCTTGGCTTACCTATAGGATTAATCAAATGTTTATGGGAGGAAGAGAAAAGTTGGATTGAAGGAATGAAGGAAGAAATAACTCACAGGCACGTCTCACCCTGGGAGCACTCAAGGCCAAAGAAGCCATCGTGGCAGTCGCATTCTCCTGTGTCACAGAACCCATTGCCACTGCAATCCCTGGGACATCGTTTCTCACTGCAGTCCTCTCCAATGAACTCCGTGTAGCACTGGCAGACCCCTTTGGCTGTGTCACAGATCCCATTGCCGCTGCAGGTCTCAGGACCGAGCTGATAGCTGCAGTCCTCACCAAAGTAAGGCTCATCACAGATACAGTTCCCACTGTCGCAGTGCCCATGGCCGCTGCAGTGGCTGGGGCAGGTGGGGTGGGAGCAGTCACTGCCCTCCAAGCCCTCGGCACACTTAGAGCTGCAAGTCTTGTAGAGGAAAGTCCCATGGCTGCTGCAGTGTGAGACACCTGGCCAGAGCAGCACCAAGATGCACAACAGCAAGTGTGACACACAGATGAAAGAAAAAGAGAAAAAAAAAAAAACCAAGAAAAATTAGGAACATAAGAATAGACAGGTAGTGCAAAGGTGTGTTCAAGGTCATTAAAGAAAAAGCATAAATATTGCTGGAACGTATGAGCTGAAAAAGACCAAAGACATCACCTTGCCCATCTCCCCCAGTCCACCTGTATTTTTTATGTAAGCAAAGAATTAGCACTTCTCCCTGTCTCCATTCCCCAAACATCAGTTTATTAAATCTTTTCTTAGAGGCCACACAGTATAAAACTTTGATCACAGGCAGAGCCAGTGGCCACCACAAAACAGCATCATCGTAAACTCTGCTCTTCTTTTTAGTCAGTTATCAAGAAGGAAATAAAAAGACAAATTCTCAACAATTGCAAAATTCTGGAGGCAAAAAGGAGAAAGGAAGAGGCAGCAATGAGAAGTGCTTCCCTCATCTTGCACCCTCCTGTCCTCCAGAAATTCCTCCACTGAACCCTCCCACCTATGTGAAACTCAGGAACTTGTTCCCTTCCAGTTCCGAGAGATGCTTGTGGAGATTTGCCCTGCACTGGTTCTTTATATGACAGAAGCCAGAGCACCACCCCATCTGTAGGGCTCAAGCATTTCACTCACAGAGAACTCCCAATAACATTGAGAAATGGATTCCAGTCCCCAAATCTCTAAGGTAAATAGGCTGTATCTGGGATCTAAGAACCGATACTGCATTTGTAACTTACCTTGGCTTCCCCCACAGCAATTCTGAGGGCTGCAAACTTCTTTCAGCTCTACCACTTCTTTCTCAAGCTTCTTCATCCTTCTAAACAGATCTTTAATGTGAGTCAAAGTTTCACAATCCCCTTTGGGTGTGTGCACATGGATGTTGTGCCTAAAGATTATATTCTGGTCTTTGTCTTCCTCATCCTCCCCAGGATCTATCTGCACTCCACTGTTGTCTTCATGCTGTAATGGGTCTGCTTCCACCTTAATCTGGGAGGATGTGGGCAGGTCAGTCTTGTAGGAGTGGCTGAAGGATATTCTTTGCCCATCACTGGTGCAGTTGTGAGATGCAGGATGTTGAATAGCAGATGTTTGAAGAGCGCAGCACAGCAATAGCCCCATTAACAAAGCAAGCCAGTTCTGGAAATCCGTTTGGCAGGTTTTTAGAAGAAACACTGACCCCTCAAACAGCAAAGCTGCTTTCAAGAAGGGGGTGGTGGTGGTGGTGGTGAATATATAACTAAGAAGTTTATATATATATATATATATAAAGCTGGTTTTCATTATTTTCTAAAAGACAAATTATTTGTTTTGCCATGATTCAGTACTAGGTTGGCCAAGTACCTGGAAAAAGAGTCACACTGGATAAATTAGATACAAAAGAGCTTCTAGATGCTCCAACTAGGAGCTTTAAGTTTGCAACCTTCAAGGAAAACTTAGTATCACAGTCCACCATAACTATTAATTATGCCATAGCACTTCTCATTCCCCTGCAGTTACAACAGACATTGTATTAGTCTCCCAGCTGTGAACTGCATTACTGGTTGCTTTTTGGCCATGGCAATCTTCAGCAGCTTGCACGGTTTTCACCTAGAAGTGTGATAACTGTGCAGTGCTGCACGCATGAAAAATTCAGAGTCAACACTGATCTTTTGGCACAAGAAGTTTGAGAGAGAGTTTCGCTCACTTAACATGCATCATGCATGAGATATCTCTCCCAGGACAACTGCATTTCAGGCATGGGTGGAAGTGTTTTCAGGAAGGTATTCAAGGGGACACCAAGGGTCTGTTTCTACAGGGACTATTAAGTGTGGAACACTTGCTCAAGGAGGGAGATCAGCTAAGAGAAATGGACCACAGAACAGGTGTCACTGGGATAGACTGGACATGTTTGCACGCAGCTGCAAAACAACTCACACCTTTCTACAGCACGCTGTTAAACATCCCTATCCTTCTCCCATCCCTTAGGGCCCGTGGCGCTGCAAGTGCACCTTGTGCTGACCTGACCAAGTATGAACCCCAGCCTTAGAGTCCTCATCTCTGCCTGCTGGAGACACAGCAGAGGGGCTGAGTTTCTGTGGAGCTGAGGACATCTGCTCTGTACAGGCAGGACTGAGAACCTTATCTGGCTTCACATGTGCTGTCGATTACATCTCACAAAACCCTCACTTCGGGTACAACTGTTCTGATAGAGCTGAACCAGCTGTCTTCAGCTTCAAGGTCTCACACTAATGATTCCTGATTTTAGTCCACCAGTTCAAAAAGGCCCTTCAGATTTAAGTTACCAGGTTTTCATCATTGGATTCAAATGATACATAAAATTAAACCCATCCTCCTCTTCTAATACAGCGCATAGCCTACGCTTTTATCTGGATCAGGGAGAATTAAAAAAAATTCCTCTATGTGAAACCAACACATCGGCACTTTGTGTGCCTGAACGCTGGATTCACTTGAGGGATTTCAAGGTCTTGCTTTGACTTAGTTATCTGATTTGTTATCTTAGCATTGGCAAGGTTAATTTAGAAGATACTGGAGTAAATCTGTTAACACATGGAGCAAGAGAATGTGTTGCAAACCCATTTGTTTTCCTGTACTTTTATTTCAAAAACATTTCTTGTTTCCTACCCTGCATAAATAAATAGGATGAGCTTGGGTTTAGGCTGATTAAGCCTCAAAACTAAGTCTTAAAAATAAATAAAACACTACTGTTTAACTGCATTGATATTTAGATGTCAAAAGTCCAAACATTTAGTTTAAAGTTTTCAGGCATAGTCTTTAACAAAACCAAATCTGTTTGCTGTAAAAGTCTTGTGCTGCAACTAAGCAAGAATTTTGGACTTAAGAAATTAACACCTCATAGATAAGAATAACAGGAAGGAAGGAACTGAACAAACAAGGGTAGAAGGATAAAGTGTAAAGCTAGAAACCTAAATTTATCAATTGGCTTATTCAACATTACAAGCTAAATTTTGGCATTAATGGTAGATGTCAATCTGTAGAGGAGGTGATATATGCTTGCTTAAATACTTACACTTTCGTATCAACAGGATGCAGATACATACCATATGTAGCTTACTAAGCAGTCATGTTACTCATCACACAAGCAGAAGAGAAAACATTATTTAAGTGCTAAATTAGGTAATGCGAGAACTAGAAAGCATTTGGCCAATATGTATCCATAGTAACAGGACTTCTGAACTCAAGATAACAGTGCTGCCCCAAATAATACTCTCTGAAGTAACAGAAGACTCCACTCCTAAAGAGTCATACCAAGCTTCCAGCTCCTCTGCTATTTCCACTATAGTCACATTTCTGAAAGTCAAACAATCCCAAGTTATGATGAAAATTAACTGTTTCTGTGAAACATTCTTATATCTCCTAAATGTCTGCCAGAACTTTGGAAACACCCCTACCATCAGAGTCATGCCTTACCATGCACATCTACAGGAAGGTGTCCTTCATGCTCAGAAACACGAGGCTTTGGTTGCTAACACAAGAAACAGAAAACCACCAACACTGGAAATACGTATTATATCTGCTTATACCTATACTGCAGGCCACTCTAGTGTATCTCTCTTCAAGCAAAGTCATCACTGATATCAACCAAAATAGGGTATGGATTTCAAGATTCGGTCTACAACTCCTATATTTTATATGTAATAAAATAAGGGAATTATCTCTGCTGCCACTTGTAGCAATTTGTTTGGTTGGGTTTTCCCCCCTCCATTCAGCACTTATCTACACTTAACTTACAGTAAAAGAAATGGAGGGGGGGGAAATTATGTTGCTCTGCAGAGGCAGGGCTGCTTCCCTGTCTCTGTCTCATGAGGTTTTGCAGATACCTGTTTATGACTAAAGATACAGCCTTCCCACAGACACACACTGCTATTCTGCTTTCCAAGACTCCTCTCCCTCAAAGAGCTACAGAAACTAATCATCTCTTTCTTTTTCTGCTATGCAGACTTCTGAAACAAATCAACAGATTGCTTCAAAGCTCTGAACAAGTTCAACGCCTAAGTTCCACAGGTTCTCATCATAGCCTACTGCAGGAAACCCCAAAAGCTTTGTTTTGCAGGGTTTATTTCCAAACCCCTGCAGGTGTGTTGCGACGGAGGGAAGACACAGTCACTCAATATGAGCGATCAGCAGACTTCGTTTATTGTACCTTACAGTCACCTTTTATGCCTTGTTATAATTAGCTCATACATATTACAAAAGTTAAGCTCATTATTGGTTAGTTGCCTAAATACCAAGCCCGCCCCTAGTTTCTCTTCTGTAGTTTTCTGTTCCCACCTGCAACATTCTTTTCCCACCGAAATCTTCCTGTTATTGTGTAACAAGGACAGCCAAAGACAGTGTATTTTGCTTTACTTCAGATAAGCTGAGAGCGATGTGCATTTTTGTCCAGCCAGCTGGACTATGTCTATGAGACCTTTTTTCAGCTAGCAAGTTATCCACAGAGGTGAGTCCCCCAAACCACCCCACCACCCCACACAGGCACATGCACAAAATCGCCCAGCACCAAGTGCTGAATAGCATTTGGAGTTGTAACATGATGTCATTACTAATTAGGGCTTCATGGGAACCACAAATTGAGGTCAGATTTTCCTGGTTTTAAAGATCATTCAGGAGGAAAACCCCTTGAACATAAGCATTTCTGTCAAGCATAATGAAAGAGGACAGCTTTTTTTGGCTTCTTCATCATGTAATGAAGAGATTTTCCCCTGCTGTTAAAAAGAGTGGGTTTAACTGATTCTTCGTGGGGAATATCATGCCGCACATATAACTGGCAATAATAGCAGATTAGGGAAAGGACTAATTTAGGAAAGAACATCTAACAGTCAGATCTACTACACGCAGAATACTCTCCTAAGGAAAGGGACGCAAGAAGCCCTGCTCACGTCTTTCCAACCTTTGCAGAGGAAAGCATGGGATGATCAAAGCTGGAAAGAACCTACAGTAATTATGTGAAAGACTCCAATGACCTAACTCTCTAAGTCTTTTTGCATCCCACAGGTCAATGCTTGAATATCTGGGCATAGGCCTTCACAGCATTATCTTCTGCTAACGCCCAGTCAGCCACAGGAGAGATGCATGACTGGAAGTTGCTTCAATCAAGGCAAGAGCTGATAAAGATGTGGATGTACTTACCAGGGTGCCACCCAGGCAATGTGGAGATGGGATTGAGGAGAGAAAGGATGGACTTGTAGTCACAGGAAAAAGGAAATGCAGGTCTAGGACAGCTCCAGGGTTGCAGAAACGGAAGAAAATAGAGAATTATAAGAGCAAAGATTGAGAAATGGGGCAGAATATGTACATATCCAAGCAGCAAGTGTTATACAACGTGACACTAAAAACAACACACATTAAAATTGAAGAAAAAGAGGAAAAAAAAAAAAAGAGGTGCAGTGAAAGGAGCCATAGGCTGAGACTGAGATTTCTAAGTACCATGGGAAAGTACATTGTGTGATTTTCTGAGCACAGCATTTTGCACACAGAGGCTATAACAGAAGCCGCCAAGCTGCACCATAATGCAGGAGACACAAGAGCTGGCAGTTTCCTAACTGCCAAGTCAGAAAATTGGCATGTTTGACTGTCCTAAAGCCAGGGGAGATTTCTTCAGGAACGCAAATGGAATAACAAATACAAGAAGACATTTCAGAAAGTCCTTAGCAAGTTCACAGAAGTGCTGCTGATATCCAAACAGCCATCACTTATTCAATAACTCCTGAGAAGAGCAGCAATGGCCCTGTCTGACCAACACTGGGAAGGTAGCATTTAGGGTCAGGATACACAAACATTACCAGTGACAGACACTCATCATGTACTCTGCTTTTCCATGGATGTTGACCTTAAAACGCCACACTGCTTAAAGCATGGAGATGACAACGTGGGAGTATGTAGCAGCAGCCTGTGGAGAGAAGAAAATGCACCTGCAGAGGCACACAGCAAAGCTGTGCTCTTCAACACAGAAGCAGATGTAGCAGCACAGAAGCTGGTAAGCTAGCTCATCTCTGAGCAAGTTGGAATGCATTTGCACTCCTTACATCTTGTAACACTTTTAGCAATAAAGAATGACACGAGTCAGTAACACCAAAGAGTCGAACTCAGTCATTGGGGGCTACTATTTTCTGTTGGCGCTCTGACAAAAATGAAGGGACAAAACATGCACAAAATGATGATACTACTGCTCAAACACTAAGCAGTCTAGCCCGTTTTACTTCTGCTTTACCTATTTTTCTTAGTGAAGCATTCAGCTGAGACAAGCTACTAATTTTACAGACAAATAAGTATCATAAGTATAATTTAGTTAACCAGCTGGATTATTTGTCTTTATTTTCTGTGGTGAAACTATTCTACTGTTGCAAACCTCATCTACTTCAAAAAGCTCTGCATCAGATCCCCTTTTCTCTGATATTGGTCATAGAAGTCATTTGATGCAACTGCTGTAATAAGCCACTATTATGCAATCTTCACACAATTAATGGTTGCAATTAATGCAACCAATGACTGCCAAAATAGCAATCACTAACTTAGCAAGGTTGTTTCTTTTGCAAGTATCTACCTTTTTTACTTTGAGACTGAACAAACTTTACCTAATGCTACAGAAGTTTGGGATGATTTGAAATAATTAATAGAAAAACATAATTATAATCAGCCAGGTAGACACTGTGCTTCTGGATTCATCCTTATATTCACCTTTTCTTTCACCCAAATTATTCTGCAACGTCTGATAAACAAAGTGTATTAACTGTTCATATATGAATGAGAGGTTGCTTCTGAAATCCTATATACTCATTAGAAAGTGCAGAGAGGCTTAACAGTTTGTACATTTACTAGTTAGTATAGATATGCTTCTGTAATATATTACAAATTATGTTTATAATATAATCATGTTTTGTAACAAATTTCCTAGCTCCCCTCTGTTAAATCATTAGCTTTCAGTGTAAGTCAGTCTTTCCTGAAGCAAATCTTTGTTCTGTTGCCTGCATAGCTCAAGAATTTTGTAACTCCTGCATTTGATAATTTTAACTTAATGAATGACTGACATTTTTATTCTAAATCGTATAATCAATAAAGTAGTTTACTGTGAAAATAGTGATATATTTCATTTTATGTGGTAAGAAACTTCTACTGGCTTTCACCACCGAGTCTGTGAAAAGGTACACTAGAAGGCATAGCAAGAGCTTTTGGATGAGAAAATACAGAACAGTTACCAAGAGTGTTTGTTGCAATCACAAGATGTGTGATTAAATTCCAGCATGATCTCATGACGAAAGGAAAGGCTTTTAAAACAACTACTGTCACATACAAATCAGAGCCTAAAAGGGAAATTACTAGGAAAAAGCATCTAAAATAATCACCTTCTAGGTGAAACCCTAACTCTCTTAAAGCCAGAGGAGAAACTCCCATTTACTTGAGCAGATAGGTGGTTTCATACGGTTGGAGGAGACAACCTGGGAAAGCTTAAGCCCTTCAAAATAGAGTAACATTAAATACCACTATACATTTTACAGTAATAACACGTGCCCGTGATACAGGACTATTGATGTTTGTGTAAGGCTTCCAAAGTCTTGGATGGCATCTGCTACAGGAAGTCAAAGAAAAATTAACTGGGTTTTTCATTCAAAACAAACAACAGGAATCTCAATGGAAATAAAAATACTTTTCTCCTACCTTTTCTGAGAGCTGCCTGATTCAGAGTCCTTCTGATGCAGCCACCAGCTCAAAGGTAATTCGAGCAAGCTGAAAGGTCACCAAATCCTCTCCTCTTCCCACTCCAGCTGCAAACTAGCAGTAGTCCCTGTGCTGAATTTAAGGCCTCATGAACCAGATGAAAGGAACCAACACAGGCCTCAGGGTGTTTCCTTCCCACAAACCACCTAAGGAGCACGCTGGGTTTGGGAGCGATTCCCCTACTCAGTATCAGTCTTGCATACCAGCAGGAAGATTAATTTCCTATTTGTTTTATGCTCTGCTTCTAGGCAAAAGCCAGAAAACCCTTCCAGCCTTGTAAATCTAGTTTCAAACATCCCAGAATTATCACTGAGACCCAGATACTGACAAGTACATTTGTAGTATTAATGATGTGAAATTCAGGTGCAGTAACATAACAAGTAAAAATAAAACACCTTTTAAAACCAGCAGTAGTTGAACACAACACCGCACTTATCCAGCACAATACTTGAGAAAAACCCTCAAGAACTTCAAAGAAAGCAAATTATGTGTTGTAAGTATTGTTATAAGATTATTTTAACCACATGGATTAGTGAGCCAGGTTTTAGCTAGAAATTGTCTCAGATTCTGACTAGTTGCTTCGCTTTATTGCAACCAGAAGCCATGGTGAAGGAGCTGAAGGCAGCAGCAGCTGATGCATCGTTAGCTCTTGCCAAGCTGTCACTGCAACAGGGGAGTGAAGTCAAATGCAGCAACTGCACTGAACACTGCAAACACTGCTAACTCGCGCTGAGGGTCCGTGCTTTTTCACCTAGTTTCTATTTATTAAAGCTATAAGCACCAAACACTCTGTCCTGGGCAACCCTGTTACAAAAAGGGAAAGGTAGTGCTGCAAGGCAGCAGGCATAGCCCCAGGGCCATCAGTGGGAAAGTGCTGTGTACACAGGTGATGCTATTGAGCAAGGGAAGGATTCAGCCCTGGCTGAAGAAACAGTTCTCCTTCCCACACTCACTGCTTCCTCACTCACCTGGAGCATCCAATAAACACAGAGATAAAGGGGAAGTGGAACAAGGTATTGTAGAAACAAAGGCATGCTCTAACATCCAAATCCACTTTGATCACATCCAGCTCCCTACTTTGTTTGCTCTGCTGATATTCTACAGATTGCTTTTACCAGCTTGAAAGCTGAAAAAATAGCAAGTTATAGACAGTAACATCAGGGAACAAAGCTTGACATTCTCTCCCTGCAAACAGCAGAAACCTAATTCCAAGCTGTCAACACACCACGCCACCAGGAAACACAAACAGCCTGAATTTTGAACTGGATACTCACAGAAGGGTTGCAGCCCACAGGCTGTGCAAGCTGGGCCCTTGCTGCTGCAGTTTCCCTCCATAGACAGACCCTCTTGCAGCTTAAGAGCAGCCTTTCAGCTTCTCAGAGTACGAAGGGAGCGCAGAAAGGTGGGAAACAAGGCCAGTGACAAGCATCTCAACCTCTCCATGGCTCATGACACCCATCTAAAGCAAGGAAAAGGGAAAATGGCTATACCTCTATGTCAGTTTAAGGGTCTGTCTAACAGGTGTTAGTGGTTTCAGCTTGGCACATCACAGGACAAACACCTTCGGGGTAGCTAACACCCAAGTTGGCAGGGCAGCCAGAAACCAAACAGGCTGTGGAGAATGAACCACTTCATCAGCACCAAAAATGGTCTCTTTCCACTGATCACCATCACCTGCACCAGGCAACCTAGGTGGGCAAGTTACTGTGGAAGCTGTTGTTGCTGTCTGCAGCACGGATAATAAAATTTAAGTGCATTAGCCTGCCAATCTAGCCATTTCCAGATGACATGTATGTACTTCAGGACCAGCACAATACACCTGGCACAGACAGCAAGCAGCATGGCAAACAGAGGGAATCCACCTTCTCACATGACTTTTTGGATGTAGCTGACAAGCTGATACAAAGGGAAAATTTAATCAAAACGATTAATTCAACATCAAAAACTTAATGGATGTTCTCCCTGAGATCAAGACCTAGATGTTTTAAACACTGCCTAAGTGAAGTCCCAGTCAACAGAACAGGACAGATTCTCTCACCCGACAACAGGGCAGCTAAGAGCAACAGAAGCAGAATTTCCCAGATATATTTTTTTTACTGTTCAGGGTTACGGTTGTTCAATTTTGTCTGTAAAACGGTGTAACTTACCCAAAATTCATGAGTTTAAAAGAAATACAAAACGCTGATACAAATTTACGCACAGTCCTAGGTGACATACAATGAAACTCTTTACAAAATAAAACTAGAACCTGTAAGAGCAAGGGCAGGTACGCTTTTCTAGACAGGGGCCCACAAGGCGATGCGAGGCCTCTGCACCCCATTCCCCCCGCGGGGCTCCCTCCCTGTCCTCCACACAGACTTCCCAACACGGGATCCCCCAAAATCGGATCCTGCGTGTCTGTGGCAGCTGCCAGCTCCCTCTGGCGAGCCAGGCCCGCCGCTCCCCGCCGCTCCCCGCCGCTCCCCGCCGCTCCCCGCCGCTCCCCGCCGCTCCCCGCCGCTCCCCGCCGCTCCCCGCCGCTCCCCGCCGCTCCCCGCCGCTCCCCGCCGCTCCCCGCCGCTCCCCGCCCGCAGCGGCGCGGCCAACGGGGCTCCCGCCGTTCCCGCCCCCAGCAGCCCCGCCGGCCCGAGGCGCATGCGCGGGGCGCCGCCGCGCAGCGACAAAATGGCGGCGTCCGCGCTGGGCTGGGCGCTGCGGGCCGCTCGGCAGGTCAGCGCGGCTCCCTCCCGCCCCTGTTCCCCTCAGGGCCCGGCCAAGGCGCTGTGGGAGCGGGTAGGGCCCGGCGGGGCTTGTTAGACTGCGGGCGGCGGCGGCTGGCCGCGGCCTGGGCCCCGCGGCAGCGCAGACCGGGCCTGAGCCGCTGGGGTGTAATGGGGGCGGGGGTGTCACCAGTGTGTCCCCTGTCGCACGTTGCTCGCAGCCGTGCGGGAGCTGAACTGCATCGCACAGAACCTTCAGGGGAAGCAGCTGCTTTGCAAGAATGTAATTTGAAAAAGTCTGACAGGAGAGGGAAAAAAAAAAAAAAGATACACTTTAGGAAATAACTCATACTTGACCTGGGCAAACGGTATGTGCAACAGGTGGGTGTTATAAATTTAGGTTTTTTTTAATTAGGTTCTTCCCTTGCCCCGCACGTGGCAAGTGCGGAGCTACTACGTGGACTGGAGGATGCTGCGGGACGTCAAGAGAAGGAAGCTGGCGTACGAGTACGCGGACGAGCGGCTGCGGATCAACGCCATCCGGAAGAACACCATCCTGCCCAAGGAGCTGCAGGTAGCGGTGGCCGTGCCCCGGCCAGGGCAGCGCATGGGCCCGCACCGGCCTCACTGCCGTCGTGTGCCCTGGGCTGCAGCGGCCGCCATACGGAGCCGAGCAGCTGTGCCAGGTCATGAATGATGGCGTTTCCCTAACGCATAAGCACGTACATTGCACGGTTACCACTGGCACCCAGGTGCCTTCAGAGCCTCTGCCTTTTGGGGGTGTTTAGAACAGTGTATCCACCTGACTAGAGCTTGTGTATGTTGGGTTGTGGGTTTTTTTAAACCAGTGCTTCTCCTGTAAGCAGTATATGTAACGCTACATATGGTGAATCTCATTTTTTTTTTCCTGTCACAGCTCTTACTAACATACATTCGGAAAGCTGTTTTCTTTATTTCTGATACTATGGGATGTTACATATTTTGTAGTTTCCTAAGTAAACTTTACTTTTTTTTTTGTACTTAAAAACCTGGAAGCCTGATCCAGCCAAAACCAATTTGTTCAAAAGAAATACTTAATTTTACTCCTTCCCTGAGCTTCAAGCATGTAAAAAGATGCATCAAATGTGGCAGTTAGATCTGTTCTTAAAAAAGCAGTTATTTGATGGCCTGCTCCCAGTCTTCCTTACTAAGCATTAAAAACATTTGCAAGTATCAGAAATATTTCTCTGTGATGTTGATCTGGCCACGCCCAGTTGTGGCAAGATCTTTTCACATTTAAACATCCTGATAAAGTGTATGAATCTGCGTTCTATATTAACTGTAATTAATTGTATTAATTGCAAGTCTAGTCTGTTGGGTGTCCTTAGAGAGCAACAGCAAAACATGACCTTCTCCTCCTCCTCTCCCTCCCCCCCCACCCCCCCCCCCCCCACCCCCCAAAAAAAAAAACCAACCCAACCCACCACACCAAACAAAAACCACAAAACCAAAAAAACAAACACAAAAATGGCAGCTGGCTTTGCTTTTAGTATTCCTCAGCTGCTTTTGTAATCTTTTGAAGTCACTAAGTCATAGGAGCAGTTAAAATGAAGAAAAAGACTCTAGGAAAGTAACTTTTTTTTTTCTCCTCTACAAAATGTTATTTGGCTCTGAATTTAATGTCTTAAAGAGTTTTTGAAAGCATAGGCTACTTTCTGAATAAAATCCTGGGAATTAAATGGGTCAAAAAAAAATACTGTTTGGCTGTACTAGACAGTGTATAGGTAGAGCTATATACACTGTACAAAACCAGTAACTGAAATACGCTCTGAAGACAGAAAGTCCTACTGACCTTCCTGTTAGTGAAGTCGAAAGTCATATTCCTGCTTTCTTGATGATGTCTTTCACTGAAGGCGAACATCACTTTAGAAGACAGCCTTATACTATTACTGTTTACGTAGGCCGGCCTCAGTCTTTCCTTATACCTGCAAATGACTTCCTACCATGACTGAACACGGGATTCATCGAGCCCTTGTGTCTTTCAGAAAATAGCACATTAGGAACGCTGCAGTTAGGGATGCTTCCCTAGCCTCAAGCAGCTTCCTTTTGGCTGCGTTTCGTTGTTGGGCTCGCTTGTTCTGACATTTCAGTTGCTGCTACCTGGTGCTTCCTGAAAACTGTTAAGCTGTCTTGTACACAGAAGGACCTTTCTTAAGGCTTTTTATTAGAACAGAGATGCTTTGACTTGTTCTCCTCTGGCTGTAATGCCTTCTGAATTAGGCTATGTGATATCCCATTTACTGACATCAAACCACATTACCGGCGAAGGCAGTTGATAAGGGACAATATATTTACATTCAGCTTATCTTAAAGGACTAGCCCACCCTGCAACAAGAAAGCCAAGTGGATTTTGTCTAACTGTAACTACTGGTTTGAGGTGGTTCAGTCTGTAGTAAGGTTAAATTTTGGACCTCTTAAAGAGCTAGCCCACCCTGCAACAAGGACAAACTATCATTACTGGCATGAGGTTGTTTAGTCTGTGTAATAAGGTTAACTCGGGGGTCTCGGTGTGGATCATTTTACGTTCACTGTTAGGATGCCTAGAAAGGGTCAAGTGAGGAAGATGGGCCATAAGCCGCCTCAGAATCCTGGGGAACAGGATAAACATTGTGCTGTGGTCTTCTCTTTTAGGAAGTGGCTGATAAAGAAATTGCTAACTTGCCCCGGGACAGCTGCCCTGTGAGGATCCAAAACAGGTGTGTCCTGACATCCCGCCCCCGGGGGGTGAAGCGTCGTTGGAGGCTCAGCAGAATCGTTTTCCGCCATTTTGCTGACCATGCTCAGATGTCGGGGATACAGAGGGCTATGTGGTAGATCACTGCATGGATGTACATTCAGGCAGAAAACACAGAATACACTCCGTTGGTGTATTTGAGTAATTAAAGCAAGACTGACCTGTCTACGAGTCCAGCATCAATATCAAACTAATAAAAGGAACAATGACAAGCCATGCTGATTCATTAAACTCACTGGAGTGCAAGTGGCATCAGCTGACAAAAGCAGCATAACTGTACTAAACTGGTCTGTATGAGAGGCAGTTTTATTTTGAGAAAAAGAAGTCACTACCTGATGGCTGGAGAAATAAACAGGTTTGTGATATGGGCAACATTAGAAATAAAGACATACAGCACAAGGCTCATTTAAATGGCTCATTTAAACAGGTTTTTTTGCTACCGTACGGTAAGTTCACCATGGTAATTTGGGTAAAAGCATAAATGAAACTGTACAACAGGGTAAAGGGGTATTCTGCCACAAACAGGCGTGAGCACAAACTGAAAATATAACATGGCCTCAAGTTTAGATTCTGTCACTTTGCAAACTTAGTACACATGTATTAACAAGCAGACAAAGTGGATAAAAGGACCTATTAGAAACTACAGTGTGCTACTATTTGTCTACTGTTTGTAGTACAGCACTTGGTCCAATGCTTTAATAACAAAGTAGCAAGTAAGTCCTAGTCCAGACCATAAGAGAATAATGGCTTCCTTAATTTGTACAGTAACATCAAACACATCTGTCCTTGGGAGACACATGAGAAGGAAGCAGGAAAGAGTAACAAGAAGCTTGCTGCTAAGCTCATGTTTGCCCTGTACTCTTCTTCAAAGCAGGGTAATAAAGGGGTAATGGCTACTTTGCCCCCCTCCCCCACCTCAGAGACACCCCAAGGAGGTCACAGCATAGGCACTAAAGAGCTGTTTTCATTTTCAAAATTCATACCAGGTTAAACAGCCAGTAATTAACTTCTGAGAATAATTAAATTTTAATACCATAGAATTAACATCATACTGTTTCTGCTCAACTATCAAGTGCTTGAATAGTGGTTCTACTTTCTTCAGCATTTCTCCCTTTGTGACATGCTTTACAGTTCAACATACTTTCCCACATCTAACCAAAAAACCACAGCCCGTGTAGTGAGCATGACATTAGCCCCAGCAACCAGCCGGTACAGCTCTCCCTTGCAGCAGAGGCCCTGACCCATCCTAGTTCAGGGTTCCTTTTCCTTTACATTCTGTTCTCTGTTTCACAGCACTCTCCACTCATCTGAGATGCTTTTTCAAGGAGGGGTAAGGATATACCTATCCTCCACTCTTCAGGAAATGGTGAAGCACTTGACTGAAGGAAATGCTTTATAAGCTATATTTTATTTAAATATTTTCTCCAACCTGAAATGGAAAATGACTGTCTTGGAAGCCTGGAAGAAGGTTGTGTAAACAATGATCTTTGCAGCACAGCGTGTCTCACATGGAAGATCAGTGTTAAGGCGGCCCTTAGAGTACTTTCAAATATCCATTGGTATGTCCCCTTTGGATTGCTTTTCTCTGCTTTCAACCCAGGCCTTGTTGATGGTGCGCTTCATTTCATCATCCCCTTCTGCATACATCTTTTTTAAAAGGTTCATAAGCCCTTCACTAGGATCTGAGGTGTCGTAGGCAGCCTTCCTGCAAAACGGATACATAGGAGAAAAGAGAGTATATTCAACAATTCTGTGAAAAAAACTTTTTTTTTTTTTTTTTTTTGAAACGTCCTGGTTAACAGTGAGGATTCTGCTTTGGCAAAGGCTTCAGACCCTGGCAGTCTCACTCAGCTTCCAAGGAGCGAGAAGTAAGTGCAAGTTGAACAGTACACCCAGAGCTGCCCCCCACTAAAGATGATGGGAAGCATTCTGCAGTAAACATGACCCAGGAAGCACCACCCAAAGTTAATTTTAGAATGCAGAAGTGGAATATAGCAGTCACAGAAAGTGCCAGTATCTGTCCATGATGTTATGTGACAAGTGAATAAAAATAGAAAAAGAACCACACTGAGCTCTTCGAAGTGACCACATTCACAACTCAAAAGGTATTTTTCTGCTTCCCATTCTTCTGATTATTTCCAGAGGTTAATCGAGTCAGTTTTAGCACCTTGCCTTTCAAAGCAATTTTCTTAACAGCTGACAATCGGTGCCACCCAGATGGTAAGCACCTGGGTACGACATGCCCCATATTACCAGACTATACATAATGTCCTCTCTGGCAAAATTGCCTCTCTCTAGCCTGTTTTCTAAAACCCCCTAGGTAGTTACTAATGCAGCTGCAAGCTATCTGCAAAACAGGTAGACTGAAGTAGATTAGGAGAGAGAACAAGTTCCCCAAGCTCGGGGCTAAGCACCAGCCTCACAGACACAAGCACTCAGAAGCTGAGGTATGTTTCCCAATTTACTCATTTGCCATACTGTAAATCCTCAACACTGAGTAAGGCAGCAATACTGATCACAGCAGGCTGGGCAGCATGCAGGGCTTCTCTGCAGAAGATACAGGTTTCACAAAATGACCCGGTCCCTCCAGCAACCTGCATGAGTAGTCAAGTCACCTTCTCTTAATCTCCAGTCATCTCATTTGAGAGGGGAAGGTAGTTCTGCTCTAAATGCAGGTATGGTTAGTTAAGACTAATAAGTTTTAGCAAACCACCCTATAAAACACAATATGAATAGTTGTTGGCAGGTGTAACTTTTGAGAGGGTGAGTTTTTCCATGCTTCAACGTGAGCTTATGCATTCTGGATAAACACATGTGTACAGTAAAATAAAATTATTACAAGATATACTACTTTTATATATATTTAATCTCTTGTCCCCAGGTGTTTCCTGCTGTAATTCACCACCCTTATATATCCAGTGTCTAAGCTGCTTGCAGGATTGCTGCCAAGCTCTTGAAGTGATACAAATTAGCTTGAGACCTTATATAATGATCTAGGTAAACAAAGACCTGTGTTGCCAAAAGGACCCTGGGATTTTTGCACAGGCGCTTCACACACAGGTGACTACAACATTTATTTTACCAGCACAGCTGCAGGGAATGTATTTCTTTTAATAAAGTCAACTTCACTAGAGACATTCTTGCAAGGAGTGCAGCCATCAAAATATAAATATATAAATGAATCTTTAACTGGCTGATTACCTTTAGCACTCTCACTACAGGTCTCATCTATCCTTTTTCCTACGATGCAGCCTCGATCACAGCAATAACACACCAGAACAGTGGCAAACAGCTACTCAAAGTGTTATCTCCTCCATTGCCAGTCCTACTAGTACCAAAAAAAATCTCAGCCTAATGATTCTCAAACATCTTAAGGGCTTGTCCCCCACAAGAGTGACTCTCAGTTTGACCGTGCAGTCAGTATCGTACTGACCGGCTCTCCTGGCAGTCCTAAAGCAGTCTGTAGGACAAGAAATGGAATACGAGATGAAGGGTTGAAGAGACACTTACTCTTTCTCTTTGCTTTCTTTCTCCACTTGAGTGAGACATTCCCATTTTTCCTCCCGCTTCTTCCTACACATCACAAGGACCATGTCTGTCTTTATCTGTATGGTGAACAGCAAGGTGTGAATTTAGAATGCTTCATAAAGGGATGCCAGTCACAGCCACAATAAGGAACGTAGCTTTGAACATAGACCTGCTCCTTTACTCACAAATTCCCCAAAACATTTATCCTCTTGATCAGTATGTAGCACACAATTTATAGTACGTACACAGCTTCAGGATACAAAGTATCAACCTCGTTGTGGACAATTTAGGTGGCATAATTAATATAATACCAGTACAGAACTGTAGTACCAATACAGAAGAGCTTATGGGGCTGCAGAAACGCCATTTAGTGATTCTCAGGATGCTAGAAGTACCCAGGACTGTCTGGTGAAGGGTGGCTATACTTACTAGACTTCTCCAAGAACACAAAGGTAGAGGCTCTTGCAATTTATTTCTTCAAGAATAAGAAACTAGTTTTAGGGCATTGCTAAATCTTTCAAGCTCCAAGCAAAGCCTGTTTAATTGCAACGCTGACCTAAATTTTGCAAAAAAACTCCTGTGCGCCACGGCACACAAGAGTCTGCTGGAGCTTTAGCTTAGCCAGTACGTGACCACTGCTCACTTTTACACCATGTTAAAAATTACCAGAGCATCACCCTCATTTACTTCAGTTGTTCTAATTTTACACTGGCCTAGTTTTAAGGCAACTTCAAATTGAACCATCATGTCTTCACATCTGATGTCACTAAGCACAGCACACAAAGCACAGAACGCACACAAGGTATTTTGACACATCCCTAAGCCCAGAAAGGTGCTATGAGTAGCAGAGTAGTGACACTATCAGCAGTAAAATGTTACTAGTGTTCAATTCTGGAGCAACAAACCCTTACAAAGGCAAAAGCACGTTTCAGACTACTTTGGGTATTAAGCCTATTTAAGCTTCCCAAGATTCCAGACTGCTAAGGCTCTTGGAGGTTAAAATTGCAAAGAACTTCTCAGAGGTATTTAAAAGCACAAGGATGCAAATAGATGCTTTGTGGAATTTTCTGCTTATTGATTTCCGAAATCCGGTTGGCGAGCTGTTAAAAAAAGCATATGATATCCAGACATGATCTTTTGAAACAGGAGCCCGTGGATTCCAGAGGATAATTCCACAGTTATGACTGTTACCAATTAGTAAGAATCAAATTCACAGTGAAGAGACTTTACAGACAGAAGGGAGGGACTGAAGGTTAGTACCCAGTTTCCTAACTAGTCAGGCAAAGAACACTGTACTTTGTGAGGGACTGAAACACCTCTAACAAGACAGTGCACGGACCTTCCTAGAGCTGCCTTCCACAGAGATGGGTTTCAGGAGGTTGTTGAAGGTCATGGTGTAGTTCTTCCCATTCAGGTTCTTCACTAGCAGATCAAATGACCTGGAACCAGAAAGTGGAGGGAAGTCATATTTCAATCACTGTAAGACTGTTGTACTTTGCCGCTGAAAACAGTGTTTGAAAGCCCTTTATATAGCATATTTCTTGGGAAAGCTTGTCAACAGGCTTGAATTACTTCCTTCCCAAGGCTCTCAAATCTTCAGTCGGATTTAATACTGAGGACTTCAAAGGACCTATCCAGACTTCAGAACAAGTCAAGAACTTTAGGGTTCTTTCTACCTACACTGGTCTTGAAAAGGTAGATTTACTTCACATACACTTCAGTTCTATCACCATCAAAACCTGGACTAAGACTACATATCCTGTCAAGCACGAGGTACCACAAGCATCTGTAAAATGAAAATACCCTGATACCCTCTAAAGAGGGCTACACTTAATGTGCAAAGTGCTACTGAAAGCTAATACTCCTCAAGTTTAAAAAAAGAAAAAAGGGGGTGGGGAGTAATGGCTGATCCAGAACAGAACTCAACACATCCCTGCATTTCAAACAGTCATCTTCACCCATGTTCTCCCCCTGTGCTGTGGTGGAACAAGGTAAACTCACCTCTCTGTGAAATTCACCTGCACATTCTCAGCTGGAAGCTTCTGGACTCCACTTAAAGAGATGTAAATCTTAATAAACTTATCTGACTGATCCCAACCTGCAAGTAAAAACAAAAACAAGAAAAAAAAAAAAAAGAGAGATTAGAGTTCCAATTTTCCTCCATAAGCTTCATGCATTCCATTCCAACTCCCTCTGCAAAGTTCCCTAGCAATGACGAGGATCTCTCTGCCTTATTGAAACAACCAATCTTCAGAGGGATAAGGGAAAAACAAGAATTATTCAGGCATAACTGGAGAGCAAAAGGAGGTCATCACATGTGGCCCTGTTCCCCAATTCCTGCAAATTCTGAGAAAACACACACATAACCAGCTTCAGGTAAAAGGAGAGCAACACCTTCTGTGCAGGGGGAGTCAGAGGTAGCTGTCTGCTTCTGCTGCAGTTTCCTTGACCCACTTTTTCTCCTGCTCCCTGCACAATGAGTATCTTAAGCAATTCCCTCTCCTTTCACCTACATGGCGAGCAGAGAAGCCAAAGCTCACTTTCACTCCTGCTAAGCACCAGGCAATGGAAAAATACTAGCTGGTCTACCAGGATCATTGGTGCATCCCACCAGTACTATCACACAAACGGAATTAGCACACACCATGGCTGGGGCAGCACAGCAGGCACTGTGAAAGTTGGGTCTCCAGTATGAAATAACCATGTAACAAGGCTTTTCTATAATGCTACGTGTCAACTGTAAATCATACTAGAGCCGCCCTGCCTTCTCTTCAGACAGAGGCTCCAGTAAGCGTTCAGAAAAACAGTCCTACCATAGTTGTTTATTTTCACCGTGTACCCCCCCAGCGACGACTTGTCTTCCTCTACCACATCTTTTGGCTTCGGAGGGGGCTGATTCTTGATTTCTAGCTCTAGCTTGTGTTTCTCCGTCATCAGGACATCACGAAGCCGCTTCCTCGTGGCTTTGGTGAGCAATTCTTTAACCTCTTCCAAATCTTTTTGTAACTGGTTCAGGAATAAAAAGATCACACGCATGTCCCTGACACAGCTCTCTCCAACCAAGACCCACAGCCGAGCTCTCGCACGTTCAGCCTCCCCAGGTGCAGCGGTTCCAGGTCACCGCCAGCACCATCGCTTCCCGCCGCGCCCCGCCCCGCAGCCGCGGCCGCCCGCCCGCCGCGCAGCCCCGGCCCCGTGCGCTCGCCCCTCCACCAGCCCGTGCTGCGCCAGCCCCAAACCCAAGAGCAACCGGGAGGGGGCCGAGCGCAGGACGGCGCCCCCCGCCCCGGGCTGACAGCGCCCCGCGGGCCCCCCCCGGCCCCCCCGCCCCCCGGGCACACAGGCACAGCCGCGGGGCTCACCTCTTCGCGCGCTGCGGCCATGGCGCGTGCGGCGGCTCCCACGGCCCCTCTGGAACCTTCCGGCCTCCCGCCCCGCCCCGCTCACCCGCTGCGCCGGCGCGCGCGCCGAGGAAGTGACGCGCTGGGGTTGCTGCCGCCGCCAGGCGCGCGCGGCGCGAGCTTCGCCCGTTCCGCCGGGTGAGCGGAACTGCTCCTCCCGCCCCCGGCCCCGCCTCACCCGCCGTGTTGCCATGGCGACACGCAGCCGCGCGGCCAGGCCGAGGGGTGGGGCCACGGCCCTTCCCGCCTCCTGGGCGGCTGAGGCGGGCGGGCGGCTGAGGCGGGCGGGCGGCTGAGGCGGGCGGGCGGCTGAGGCGGGCGGGCGGCTGAGGCGGGCGGGCGGCTGAGGCGGGCGGGCGGCTGAGGCGGGCGGGCGGCTGAGGCGGGCGGGCGGCTGAGGCGGGCGGGCGGCTGAGGCGGGCGGGCTCCAGTGCGACCGCGATCGTAACTCTTCTAGAGCAGATTTGTCGTGCCCCTCCCGAGTACTGTCACCTCGGTTGCAGCTGCCCGAGACAAAAACTGTAGCGAGGTGTTTCTCCGCCGTTACCGCGTCAGCGTACTCAACAGCAACGAAGGAGCTTCTGTATCCTCAAGTCCTAGTCGGGCATTAAAATTTCCCAGAGGAAACAAAAAATTAAAAAAACAATCTTTCAGTAAGCAGGTAAATGGAAGAGTCAGCGTTTGCCTCTCTTTAACAATGGAGCCCGAGGCAGGACGCAGCCCCTCAGCGTTTACAAAATAGGTTTCTCTAAAAGAGGATGCCAGTTATAACATCTATTTTACCAAACCAAGGAATACCAGCTCCTTTGCTGATTTGTGGGATTAGGGTTTTTTTTCTGTTCCTCTTCTAAAGGGAACATCAAGGAATTAATTAATCTGTAAAGAGGTGGCTTTTTTTATAGAGGTGTGGAGGGAAGAACAGACTGGATGAAGGTAAATACACAGAAAAGCTGAAGCCAAGGCTTTATGTTCAAGTCTGCATTCCACAAAACAGTTTTAATACGTTGTACTGAACTGTTCTATTATAACCCTCTGGTCCAGTGCTTCAAGATCTGCAACTGAGAAAGGGTCAGGAAAGATCTACATAACTAACTATGAGGTTCTGGTTTAATTTTCATAGGAATGAGCTTCAGCCTGTCTGCCTTCAGGAACAGCATTTGAAGCTGGGCTTGTTGATTTTTATCTGCAAAATACAATATGGTCAACTGGAATGTCCTTCAGTGTGATGGTTATTTAATAGGTTACGGGCAGTCGCTTATTCAGGAATTGCTTCCTTATGATCTTTTTGGTGAGCAACCACTGAGACAAGAAAAAACTGTGCTTTTTTTCTTAGCTACTAGTCTTTACTTTCTTCACTCCCAGTTGCAGTCTTATATTAGGAAGCACTCACAGTTTTAGAATTTAAATTGGTATTGCTTTATAGTTTTAATTTCTGGCTAAAGAAGAAAATGCTTTCACTGCTATATAAATGCACGTATATATGTACAATATAAATGCAAGTATACTATATGTAAGTGACCCTGTAATTTGCCTTTTTTTCCTGGGATTTTTTTAAAACCACCATTTATTTTGTTTCCTTAAATCAGGAGCATTTTGGTGCCCGTGGCACTTCCACTTCAGTGGCAGCTCCTGTGTGGAAGAGTTTCCACTCCTGTAATGCAAAAACAAGTTCCACACAGCTCTCCTTTGCATACAACTGCAGTAGCGCCTGGATGCTGCATCCTCCTCTGGCTGGAGACACAAGAGCCTGACAAAGCCAAGTTTATTCTGTGCATCCCTTTCCATCCCAAGTGGCAGGCCTTCTCCGGGGGCGGGGGGAGAGGGGTGGTTGGGGGTGAGAATCAGAACAGTTCCTGCATCGGGAGGGGGAAAAGGCGCTAGGTTAGAGTTAGCAGGAGTACTGAAACTCAGCAGGAAGATGCTGGTCTAGTCTAGCAGCCAAAGTGCAGTACAGAGTGCTCCTCAGTGCCCATCAGCTGGGGGTCAGGGGGAAGGGAAGGAAGCATCTGAGAGGGCTTTGAAAGGATGTGCTCTCTTTATCTAGCACCATTCCTTCTGCTTCTGTCTGCAGGCATAGATAGCAACTGATGACAAACAGTCTTTGAATAGTGATGTGGAGGTAAATCAATACAAATCGTTAGGTCTGGTAAATTTAATCTTCAGCTTTTCTACTGCTTTGCCTTCATATCTTCTGCTGAAGTGCTGTGCGCTTTTCCAGTTATCTGGGAATAATGGCTGTTCATCTCAATTAAAAAAAAATCCTAGAGCAAATGCTGACACGGAAAAATGGTTTTATAAAGCATTTGAATACTTTTGACTGCTGTAAATTCTGCTCTGTCCTATTCTTGCTCTGTTATGAGTTTTCAGTCTCTTGCTGTTTCCTTCTGCTCCCTGTCTTCCTTCAGGCACGCTGCCTCATGGCTTACCTGCTTATTTCTCTTGTGTACTCCAGGGAAGCATGAAGTCCTTAACAACTCCTGTTGCCTCATTGCTCTATATGAACAACCTTTAAGAAAAGCATATTTACCAGTATATTCTCAGTGCTGGAAACCTCAGATTAGCATTTGGAACAGAGGACCGGGGTGACCTGTTAGCTCTCTAACACAGCATCTGTCAGAGCCGTGCAGAACAGGTTATCCCTTGTGAACCATCAAGTACATTTATCCTAACAAACGGGCTGGAGTTAGCTATGTAGCACACACACGTTTTGGACAGCTGGTTTGCCAAGTCACTGTGTCCTAGTGCAATAGTGCCGCCTGAAAATAACCAGCTGAGTGACCTGTATTGGCAGGCCTGACACAGCAGCTGCTTATTGTTGCAAACAGATTTAAGCTGTTTCTTAAGTAAATGGCTTATGAAAATAAGCACCTTATTCCCATTTTGTTTGCATTTCCATTTATTTTACAAGGTATCGTTCACACAATGATAACAAGGTACCGATCCAAACAATTCTGTAACAATTAAAAAAGTAAACATTTGTTGTGACCATGTACATTGAATTGCACTTTTAATAACAAGCATCACACTTATATTTCCATATTGTACTTTATATAATACGTGGATTTGTTATACAAGTACTGGCAGTACTGAATTGCTCTCAGAAGTCTGGCATTGCTGTTTTTTTTCCTAGCACTCTAGGATTTGTGGACTTGGGACACACCCAGGAAACAAATGCAACTCCAAACCTGGAAAACTTCATTGTAATGGAGTTGGAGCTTTGAGGCTACTCTCTGGTTTTTGTGCTAAAGTGAATCCACCTTGGATGGCAGACACTGAGGGATTTGGATCATGCTCGATTAGACCCTTTTCTGCATTCATGTGCCATGTTCAGAGAAGCCACAGACTCTTCTTCCGTGGGAAAGCAATCGTTCCCAAAGCTTGAGAGAGCGCTCCTGGCACAGCTTTTGAAGGTGGTATCAGCAGTGGTGCAAACCCAGGGATTACTGGAAGCAGGGAATTGGGATTTGGAGAAAAATCTGAGAACATCTGTTCTTGTTTGCATTAGTAGTACCATCCATGTATTATATAAAATACAAAAATAAGGGAAATGGAAAGGAAATTAGTACAGCCCAGTATTCTGGTGGTATCAAATCACAAATGGAATTTATGATACCAAACCCCTTTGATGTATTTATCCCCTTGTGATTCAGTTTCCTATATATTATTCTATATATAAGTTATAGTTTTTCAAAGATACATATATATTCCTTTACAGGTTAAATAAAAGCAAGTCCCACTGAATAAGAAAATAAGAGGAAGTAATGTCCTAATTCTCTACCCATATCTTTTTTTCTTTTTTAGGTAAAAATAGCATGAAATACATTCAGTAGCGAAGCAGTTGGAATCCAGGAGAAGTTGAGAGCCCTGTATTCCTGGAGGATTAACCTGTACGTGTTAAGTCACGATCCGAAATAAATTATGTAGACTTCTGACTTGGGAAAGATAGAATCTTGATCAATGCTGAGTATTATTTATCCAGTTGCAAATTCTTTGAATTTCCCCAACCCCACCTACGGATCAGCCCAGCTTTAAGGGCTGCTGTGATATATACCTAACCAAACTTGAAAGGTCCAAACTTGAGTGCTTCATTGTGTCTCCCCTTAGTAGTATTACCTGGAAGGAGGTAATGGGACAGCTTCCAGTAGGATAGTAGGATAACAAACGGAAAAATAATTTAGTTCAAGCCTTTGTGTTTGCAAGAACCACATGATGCCTGGCGCTGTGTGTACTCACCACCCGGGGTATGTACAGCATTAGATGTGTAGCGCAGCCAGCTGTTTGCACAACAGCCCGTTCTGCAGGGCTCAGCTGCAAGAGAGGCAGGCTGGTCAGCCAGAACAGTCCCTCGGTCTTGAGGGAAAAAGCTCTGCCCTGATCTTCACATTCAGAGAATAACACATACTAAGGTTTTCTCTCTAGCAGTTGGAAGAAAACCAGCATTGTAAGATAAGAGTGTTTCTCTTTTCAATGCCAAAGGTATTTAGGCTTATTAGATTATGCAGAAGTATGCCAATTATCCCTGAGTCTAACAGTGAATCAAAGTAAGAGGTATAGTACAAGTAGTTTCATGGATTTCACTGCAACTGGTTAATAGAAGGAAGGGAACAACCCTACCTTTATCCCGTGGAGAAAGCACATAGCTTTCAAGTTTTGATACTTCAGTGCCAGTAAATTCAGGTTTTTATTTACTCCTAAATTGCCACATTCAGTCAGTGAGTGTCACTGTGACTCTGAAGTCAATGGGATATTTCATGCTTTGTTGAGGGGCTGGATTCTTGCTGTTCTTGACTTTCTTATCTCCCTCTCCCCTTGTAAATGGCTGGTTTTATTTTGTTTTTAACACAATGGCACAGATGAAAGCATCTACCTTACAAGAAATTTTAAGGGCCAACCAAGAGAAGTCCTTTAAAATGTCTAACAAGGGAAAAAAAAATGCTTACCTGTGTAAGCAATGAAACTTAGCTGTAGCAAATCATATGCTAATTAATGGGCAGGACAAAGGATGTTGTTTGTCAGGTGGCAGTACCGATTACATGGCTGACTACCTTTCCTGAACATTAATGCATAGGGACCTCAGGGATTTTGCAGTTTCTTGGATTAACACCACACATGATATTTTCTATTTTATTGTTTTTAATTCTCTCTGGGTGCATTTAGAATTTAACTAAGTGAAGTAAGTCCTATTACTTTAGAATATTAAGTTTGATTGACAAAGATAATACAAGACTAGTTCACAGATGTACCGTGTAACTAAATCAGCCTTGCTTCATTTATCCTGTAAAGTATTACAGTCAAAGTAAAAACAGATTCTTTTTAAAGTGAAAAAAGCACCTCAGGCACCTCACCCCGCAATATCGGGCATCTCAGGAACAGATTAAAATCCAACAAGGTAAAACAGTTGTACTAAAAATACTCTTTGGAGGTCTGTCCCCAGTCAAAGCAAAGGTTTTATTTCAGAACTGTGCATTCTCAATAAAATCAAAAAATAAGTTTTGGTTCCACATATATATTTATAAAATTCAAATTACCTTTAATGAAAGTTTGATGTGGACGCATAGTTTAATACTGACTCAGGAAGAAAGTATTAATCACTCCAGACTTGGGAGCTATGTTAGCTGTTCCAGTACCACATGAAAGTAACAGTTTCAGTGAGACTTTGATGATATTTCCTGCTGAAAAGGAACGAGCCAGCTATCCCTGACGAGTTGGTCTGGGATACGTGTGCGTGTAGCTCTGTCACCTGCTGCTGAAAGGGCTAATTAAAACCCAGATTTGTTTTCTCACAGGAAGCTAAGTTTTCCAATAGCATGTACAGTCAGCAGGTAGAACTTTAGCTTGCCTGGTTTAATCCTGCAGTCTTGCTCCTTTCCTTGTTTCTGAATATCACTAGGTTTTTTCATTAAGATAATGCCATAGAGCTATTTTCTTATTCTTTCAGTTGTTTTGAGAAGACACAGTATCCACGTAAATATTACTCTTCGAAATGCCACTGCTACAAACACTACCTTGGATCTACAGATGAAGGGTGAAAATTGTTTACTGCCTTTATGCCATTGACTTCTGAAACTTTTTTTGCTGATGTAAGCCAGCTTCCATACTAGAAGGTTTTGAAACCATCACGGTTAGCCGTTAGCAAACATGTTATGGAAACTCAACTTCCAAAGCCAGAGAGCTGCTACACTCAGGAAGATGATGATGTGTCAAAGCTTGTTCCATGAAATGTGGTGACCTTATTTAATGGTTCTTTTTTGATGAACTGGGAAGTCCCACTGCCAAGATCCACTTGCACTCGCTGGACCCTTTGAGATGATTTAACTCATTAACCTGGCAAAACACTAACCGGGGGAGCAGGAAATCCACCCACATATTTTTGTTTGTTTTTGATCATCTCCAGTAAGTGCCGTAACAAGGACAAGGGACACGACTGTACAGCAGGGAGTTGGAGGGGTGATATCTTTGAGCAGCACTGAGCTGTTAACGTTAACTCAGCTACTCAGGGAATCACAGTCTTACCCATTTTTTTATTATTATTATTGCATTTTTCCAATCAAGGTTTTAAATTCACTTCTAATTATGATTTAAGATAAATGAAACGAGAAATTCGGACACTTGTCAAACCATTAGTGTCACTCATTGGCACAGTACTCAAATGGAACAATCAGATGCCCACCAGCTATTCTTAAATGTCACTTTGAATTTATTATGCAGTTCATTTCAAGTGTGAAGCAGAACTGGTAAGTGAATGACTAATACTAGGTTTAGGCAGTCAAGAGAATGGAAACATTTATGTAAATATTATTAGCAAAAAAGTGACCAGGGAAAAAGATCTTTGTTACAAATATTTGCAAAAGAAATTCTGCTTTTCCTCCCCTTTTTTCACGTTGTATTAATATATCCAGATAATCACTATTCTTGCAGCTACATTTTAAAATATTAAAAAATTTTAACCCCTTAATCTTAGAAGAGAGAATTTTGTTGCAGTACAGTTGTGTCAGGATACTGATTTTATTTTGATCTCTACTTCAAACAGCTGACTGCCTTTCAGAATCATTCATTTGGCACAGGTAACATTAAATCTGTACTACCCTGTTTAAAATAATTCACAATTATGCTTGACAACAAAGCACAAGATGGGTAACATTAGATTTTATTGTACAAAACTGACAAGATATGGCATTCCTTAGAATTAAAAAAAATAATAAAACAGAACTAATGTCCCTGGAACAATTTTGTAAATGGAACAATTAATACACAACCTTTAGTCCAGCAATGACATTTACCTGCAAGACCATCTTTAGACATGACAGGTATAGTTAAAAAAATATTCCATCAGTTCAAGCAATAGTTTAGCTTTCCATGAAATAAGTATTTCTATAAACACTTTATGTTCAGTCAAAACAAATGCTTTTGAATTTTCTTACCTTAAGAGATATAAAACAACCAGACAGGTTTGGGAATCATCAGAGAAGTCTACCCCATGGGAAAGTCTAGGTTTTGTATTCCATTTGAAAATGTTTGTTTTTACAAAAATAAGTAATACCAATGCAGCATTTCCTAACCAAATATTTCTAGCAAACCGATCTTGCTTCTGTGATGTTTTATTCATCAGTGCAGCACAAGCCTTTTGAGTTTTCTATTTGATACCTCAATTTCTGTGTCAAATTCAGAATTTGAATATAGACCCAGGGAAAGGTTTTCATTGTTTTTACTCATAAAACCTACCCTTTATTGCACAGGATTTACAAAAGGTCAAAACTATGCAAGGTCTCCGCTCTGCTTCTCAGCAAAAACATCAAATAAATGTTGAACAGTTTTCCCTTTATCCCAGTGGAAGGGGTTTTTTCTCGGAATTCTTTGTATAAACACTAAATAAAAAAGGGAACCAGATAACTGCATGTTAAATTCCAGTTCAGCTGGAAATAGCCTTTAAACAACAGTGCTACAAAGAACTGCACTACTTGCATTTCTGAAGAAAAAACAATCAAAACTAAGAAATTATCAGGGAAGCTCATAAACAATTGTGCCAAGAGAGCACAAGACTATCTTTGCTATGGCCTAAGCTTTACAAAAAGTGCTTCTCTGCAGGACGCAGTCACTGCGATAAACTTCTGAGATGGTCCCAGGGCGTAAGTTATCCTAGACACCCGCACACACACTAGTACTTATTACACTGTGCTTTCTATGAAGAGATTATGATTCAGTACTTTACATTTTCCATTCTCTCTCTTCCTCCAGAAGAAGGAAAACCTTCTATGCAAGATAAAAATAATTTTGAATAATTAGTCATGTATTAAAGACCTAGTTTTGAAGTATTTATTTAACATCTAGTCATATAAAATAAAGTGTAAAAGTATGAAGGTATCAGAACGTGGCTTTCAGCAAGGCAGTTTGGGAAGTAAGAATTCAACATAAAACAAGAATTATTTTTTTTTCCCCTTTGAAAAGGGTCACATCAGAATGAATGAAAAACACCGAAGAATTTCACTTCAAGCCTGCACTCCTGCCTTTTGTCCTTTCCCCAAGAGGAGAGACCACTGGAAGAATCCTCCAGGGTTTCAGCTGTGTTGTTCTTTGTGCTCTTGTATTGGGTCTGGCTGGAACTATGTGCTGCCCTCCTTGGATGGCAGGGGTGGCTGAGGCTGCTGCAGTGGCTGTGTGCCTGTGGCTGTTTTGATAGAGTTCAGGGTTTTGCTAAACCAAGAGTTTTTGGCAGCTTGGATTTCGTTCATAAGGGCTCCTCTCTGGTGCTCCAGCTCCTAAGAAAGCAGAATAGTCAGAATTGATCAAACGACAATTAATTAACTAACAAAAAAGCATATTCAAACTCAGTCCCTGCAATCCAGCACTTTCCCTGTGACCTCGCAGGCACTGGGGAGAGAAAATAGGTTGAAATTGCAGAAACAGCAGAAGATATTTAGATATACAAATAACAGTCTCTTTTCTTTCTTTCTTTTTTTTTTTCTTTTTTAAAGAGAGAAGATTGTTCTGGAACTTCACAGATACACAGCGTTACAGGTATATGGCTCCCTTTTTGAACAATTTTTTGCACGACTCAGAACTATTCTGGACTGAGCACGAGGTTGAGGAGACTGCCCTGCTGCTGTACTTCGGTTCCACATACCTGAATTTTGCACTTGGCTTCCACAAGCTGCAGTTTGGTCTGTGCAAGTTCCAGCTCCATCTCTCTCAGCTGCTTCTTCAGTGCATCCTTCTCATCATCTATTTCTATGCCTTTGTTCTCCATGCTTACAGCAGGCAGCTTCAGTGCCCCCTCCTTACTGAAAATCTCACTGCAGTGTTTGCAGGCCATCACTTTACCCTGAAATACCCAGAAAGCTCATTTTTAATCCACGTCACAGGAGTCGCTATACTTCCCGGAAGAGCCATTTTTATGTTAGACTGCCTTTCAAGTCAGTAATCTTGAACTATCTAGCACTGCAATTTTCATATGGGGCATGAAAAGAATTTGAGAATTTCATGAACAATTTCCAGGGTATATTAACCAGTATACAAATTCTTAAAATCTACTTAGCGTGCTCTGTCTAAACACAGAGACTTTGCTCCTAGGTTAGAATTACTCAAGCCCTCTTGCTACCAAAGCGTTGTAATATTTTACAGTGTTTATGCCAGCACAATTCAGAAGAGTGAATTATACTGCAGAGACTTTTCATCTTCCATAAAAGCACTTGACCAAATTAATAGAGATTGTGATATTTTAAAGAATGCCAGGCAGCTTTTCCGTATTTCCAGAAGCAAGGAAGCAGCCTGTGCTCACTGCAAGGGCTGATACTGTCCCGTTGGTGCCGGCTTAGCATCGTACAGGATGGCCCTTTTTGGCCACAGTGCCCGACACACGGCGCTAAGGTTCTCATGCTGCCTGGAGAGGTGAACCAGTTACTTACAGCTGAAAATATAACACAGCTGGCCTGGCTCGCACAAACTAAGACGGGGTATTGAGCTACTTCAGCAGATTACAGAAATATCAATCCTAAAATTATTTTTTTAATCAATGACATTAAAAAGTCACTAAAAAGCAACAAATCTGGTTCAGCTTGAGTACTAAAGAAAACTAGAAGCTACAGCAGAGGGAAAACAATTCTGCCTACTCAGGAGTGACCAGGCTGAGGGACGGAATTACTACCTGAGGAGGAATCATTTAGTGTGGCTGTTCCTGGTAAGGGCATTTAGAGAAGGCAGAGGAACTGCTATGGAAATTCTGAGGATGGCCCAAGCTGTGCCAATTAATTAAGCCGACTCTGCTTACATTATGGAAACCCAAATATTAACATTGTCCCATTCAGCCAATTCTGACCCCTCACGGTGCACACCGGAGAAGCAACATGTTTTCTCTTCTAGAGAGGCTATTCCCCCTCCCCCATGTAATTAAAACATCCAAGTAAACACCGTCTCGCTACATTTTTTGCCAAAAGTATACATTTCAATAGGAAAAAGAAAAGCCAAGTACTATATCCACTTCAGTTTGAGTGTGATGCAAGGAACCGTGAAAGGAAATGAGCCCTTTCATTGTTTTCACCTGATGAAACATGCATGTGGGACTGTCAAGTGTAGCTGGGTGGACACCGCTGCTGTTACGTTAAACTTCAGCTCACATTTTGTTCTGTAGCCCTGGCATTTAGCAGTGCTTGCGTTAGAAACATCCCCTATGTAGAGGCATCGCTCTCACCTTCACAACTTCCAGTTCATCTTTACTGGCTGCTTGTTGTTTTTCCAGCCTGGTACTCAGCTGGGAACAAATCTGGAGCAGAGAAAGCAGTTTCTTAGCTTATGTTAACTATACTCAAATATAACCTGTGCTTTTTAACAATTTTTGTTAGAGCCAACATTTCTTAAAATTCTGCCTCACTCAGGATTATGCACCCCCCCCCCCCCTTAACAAATGCACTGCTGCTGATAATGAGACCGAAAAACGGCAGCATTCAGTACGGAACCTGAACACAGAGACCGGAATGTTTTATGGATGCACTGGTTTATCATGTTTATACTACATTATGTCACAAAGTAAAGAAGCATTCACCCTACAGTACTAAAATTAGCTACAGACAGGTTATACCTGATTCCCTAAATTAGGAGACTTAGGAAAACCACAAAAAGATTTATGACAAATTACAATGCTTGCTCTCCGAAAGCCTGAAATACAGCACCTCTTATTTAAAGGATGACATCTGCAACTCCGAAAGCTTAGCTCTCAGAACAGGCTGAAAGAAGAAATACCAGAAAGTGTCTCTAGAATGGTACCTGTTTGTACTCTGCAATAATGGCTGTGGTTTTCTTGATCTCAGATTCTGCCTTCTCTAGCTGCTTCCTGAAGACTTCCTTCAGCTAGGCAGTGAGGGAGAGAAGTTACACAGTACACTGAAAGAAGTTCTCAAAATGCATCACCAGATTGTTCTCTCAAAGCCTTGCTGTGTTTGCAACGGTTCTACACCTTCTTCCCACACTCCAGTTCTTCAGAAAAGTGTCTGATTTATTCACTATACTAATACTTACTATATTCAGTTATAGCCAAAAAGTCTACGCTGCGGTGCAGCGTATGCCTGCTTAGAGAATTCTCCTGGAGGGTAAATCTCTTCCTCCGCATTAAATGGTGGTACAGCGTGGTCCACAGAATGCAAAACAAACGCATTACTGTGAAATGGATTTTACTGATTTTGGTTTTGTTTTTCTGCACGCTGTCAGAGCAGGTTTGGGCAGGCAGATTATTTGGTTTTTTGGAGATGGAACAGGAAGAAGAATCTCAGCACTATCATTTTCATCTCCCTAACAGAAGAAAAAAAATAATATCTGTTTTGGTCTGTGGTGCTGCATTAAAATACAGCTAACTCACTCCTCCACCGTTCAGAACCACTAAGTTTTGAGAGCCCTTTCACTAGGAAAAACGCCTCCATTGCTTGTTTACACCCAATAGAGAACTCGCCCTCCTCCATTTTAGACACACACAATTACCGTTTGATTGTTGTAGTGACTGCTGTCAAACGGCAAAAACAAAACCTGGGGTATCACTTTTGAAACATACCTTCACGTGTGGCAGTATTCAGCACGTCGGATACATAGGATTAACAAACTAAGACTGAACATTTTGCAAACAAGCAGGAGGCCAGGTCTAGTCAGCACAATCCTCCCAGCCCTCAACCCTGTGCTGCTGTTGGTCCTAGCTTCAGGCAGGAACGTTCACAGCTTGACTGCAGGGAACCAGCAGCTGAACCCAGAATGGCCTCTTATTAAGACAATTCCTCCAGCTCCTTGTTTAGATAATTAAAAGAGGTCTGATCATGTCTCCTTAGTTGTGATTGCTCACCACCAGTGAAAATTAATATTACAATACTGGGAAGAGGATAAGGTGTAGAGAACTGAACATTCAGAGCTCAAGTAAAGGAAAACACTGAAAAACATACTTAAAAAAAATTTACCCCAGCACTGTAAATTTGTAATTGCAACTGCATTTTGAAGTCAAAATCCTTGCTGCAACTGCAACATACTCATGCTCTTCTGCATATCCTTTTGTGTACATTTCCTTGCTAAATGTTGCTAAAGTTGGAGAATGCCTTACCTGAGCAGTTTCCTCTTCCTGCTTCCGTTTCTCTTCCTCAGTCTCCACTAGCTTCTGTTTGGTCAAGAGAAGTTCCTTGTTCAAGACATCTGCTTTGTCTTCAGCCTAGAATTAGAAACGCTGCTGTAAATCAGATGTTATCTGTGCCAAAGCAAACGTGTGGGTCTACACATCTCAGAAATTCTGCAGATTCAGGTTCTAGCATTGCCTTTTCCTGCCCTCTGATGGCTCACCTAACATGTTTTAGATGGAATTCCCTCTTCAAGAAGCCGTTTATCTGGGTTACTTCACTGTGTTTCAACAACTGTGCACAAGGACCCTTTTGCCAAATGTTTACTGACGCCCAGATGGCAAGCAAGTATAGATGCTATGTCCTAATACAAACCGAATACAACAATGTATAGAATACTTTTGTTGGGAACAATATTAATCTAAGCGAGAGCAGCATGATTTAGCTCCTGTGGAACTTCACATAACTCACTGGGTTTTCGTATCGCAAGTGGGGAAACCAGGTAGTACGGAAAACATTGGGTGCCTGCACTGTGCCCTACACGGTGCCCACGCAAAGGCAAAGGCAAGCATAAGAGACAAACAGGACCCCAGATAAAACGGTTTATCAGTGCAAATAAGTATTACCTGGAGAAAGCTGATACTGTGTGCGTGCTGGAGAGTATGAATTTTCTCCTTTCTCTGAAGGGCCAAGCTTATGGTGAAACATACTGGGACTGCTCTGTTTTTGGGAGCACTATCCTCACCGATCAGCGGGAGAGAAATGTGTTTCTCAGTGTCTGGACATATTCTGCTGACCTCCCCAGCTGGGAGGTACTGCAGCACACCGCTCCTCCTGTTCAGTAACTAGGTGACAGAACAGACAATGCTTGCAGTGGAATAATACTTAGTTTGCTGAAAACACAAGAGGGAAAATGGCACTGGAAACAACGCGCAACGGTGCAGGACTTGTCTTTCTGTTGCAGTTTGGTGTTCTGCCACTGCTGGTGGTATCAGCTGATCTAGCTGCTACAGTGTTAATTATTAATGAGAGTGCTAGTGGCAATTGTGGCTAGCAGAAGAAGCTCCACCAGGGGCCACGACTGAAAAGGCGGACTGAGGATTCCTGCATTGCTTAGTGTGTCTATGGCTGTACAGGAGAAAGGAAAACAAGCAGCGAAAGAACAGAAAATTGGTAAGACTGGCATCTTCGAACAGAAGAACTCTGGGATTACAAGGATATTTTTGATGAAAGATCTGTTTAAGATATGCTTTGAAGGAACTACAAATCTTTCCTCCTTTTTTGTGTTCATTCCAGGTTCTCCAAACACCTGCGGTGGTGTACAGTATCACTTGTCCTCGCAGATGAGGAGTGCAGGAGCACAAAGCTTTTCTTTCAGGTGGGGTGTGGGAAAACTTCACGGAGCCACTCTCATCTACAGAAAGACTGCTAAAATGCAGGAGAGGAAGGAATGGGACTGGCAAAGGGGTGTGCTTGGCAGCCTTGAGAAAAAGCAGGCACGGGCAGCAGCAGGCATACAGCTGCTTTATGCACAGCCATACCCAGGGAGGACTGTGCACCCCAGCGCGCTGCTTTCGGCCTCAGCACGAGCCTGCCCACTCCATCACCCAACGTGCATCTCTGCCTGCGTTTGCTCACTAAGACAGCTTGGATTTTTACAGTCACGTGGATCCAAATCAGCAGAGCCTACCTGTCAAGGATCTGCCTAAACAGAAATACAAATTGCACAACGGCGGTCATTGATGTTTACAATTTTGAGGTTAGATAAAGAAAGCCAAATAACTACAGGAAATCAAATTGAGAGGCCCTTGCAGGAAAGGATTTTACATTATGAAAGGCACTACAGCCCTCACTGAGCAAGGGACTAATCACAGGCTGTGGTGGAGTGTGGCCCTCCTGTATTTAGTACCTTAGTAAGAGCTCTTACAGCACGTACCGGTACTGCATAAACCACTCCAGAAACAGGAGGGTTGAACGGGTAGTTCTCTTCAGCTCTGAGATAAAGGGCTCTGGATGCAGCTGCCCTCCACATTCCAGTCTTCACAGGAAACAAAAGCAGTTATCAACAAACACCCAGGAGCCCTTCTAATTTTTGGTGCCATGTCACTTTGTTACCTGAATTTTGCTGGCTGCACTAAAACTGCTGTGAAAAACAGATCCACGTAAGGTGGCAAGATGTTCTGCAAGACAACTTCCCTTGAAATTAGCCTTTTGAGGAGTATGTGGTGCTTTTTTCAAGTAAATGTTTGTACTTTGGTATCTACCTAAAGGTTATGGCTTACATTTTCTAAAACAATCCATAAGAGAGAAGGCGCAGTTAGCGTTGGCAAGACACCGCTGTGAACACCTACAGCTGCACGCATGTGGAAATCCAGCCTTCTGCCTGCAACCAGGAGTGAGGTTGTCAAGAAAATAATGGCACATATAATTATACTTTTCATGTTGTGTTCATGCTTTCACTTGAGCACAGAGCAGGGCTCCTAAAATCGGTGTTGCCAAGCCTGAGCTGGGTCCCATCTGTGTTAGCATTACCTGGTCCAGGTCATTCCGTAAGGCAATTTTGCTTGTTACAAGCTCATGGGCAAGGTCATCGTTCTCCTGCTCCAGCCGCATGCTTGCTTCTTGGAGCCTGCGGTTTTCCCTCTGCAGGAAGAAAGGAAGAACCAGAAAAAGAAGTTAATCCTTATCAATATTAAAGAGCAATAAGCGAGTATATTGTGTGTGTAAAACACCGAGAAGGCAAGAGTGCACATTAAGACAGGACTGCTGCTCTGGGAAACAACAGTGAATTAAGCCAGCAGTGCAAATGCAGCTGTTCCACTTACATCCCAATGGTTATGATTGTGTCGCATTAGTGACACACCGATTGTAGGGTTTCTCTGTCCAATGTAAACACAGTCCTCTCCACAAAAGCACTTAGTTTCTGCTTGCCCATCATCAAAAGAAATCAGGCAGATAAAATCTAACCCAGAAGCAGTGAACAGGGACCAATTAAAAGATACTCATAATAATGTTTCCAATTGAAAGCAGAAAGCTGTCCTGCTCCATTTTACATAATTTTGTCTGCAGGAATCCATAAAAACAGTCCATTTTGTAAATGACGTAGTGCCAACTTCCCATCTTCTGTGGGACCGCTAAAGAACAGCATTTAGCTCATATAATCCTTATCGCCATTTGTGCACTTTCTGCGTAACCTGTGCCAGTGACAACAGCATGTGTTTTCCAGGATAGCTGCTGAGAAAAAGTGCCAGGTGGAGAGGGGACCTCACACCCCAAGCACAGGCCCAGAACCCGCTTGGCAGGCGGCGTGCCGCAACGTGAAATGCACAACTTCGAGACTGCAGGCCCTGGTCCTCGGTGCGCTGCCTGCCTTACCCACTCCGCACCGGCAGAAATGACTACGGAGAGCACTAGCTAGAGAAGGGGAGTACACCTGAGAAGAATGTACAGTAGTAATTCGTGTTTTTTCAAAATCGGTTTCAGTGACTGTTCTTCTAGGGCTGAGAAACAGAATCACATTCAAAAGATGGCTGTGGGTCAGTGGACTTCCAGGAGTCCACATCAAACACACATCTTCAGAAGAACACAGCCAAGCGGGACAGATGGAGGTGCCCTCCTCCAACGGATTTTAAGAGAGTAAACAACGTGCTGGCCTTCAGTCGCACGCTGACTTGTGTCTCTTTCATACCAAAAGAGACTGCAAAGGGAATCTGTGCACTATGGAAACGGAAGGAAAAATGGAAACGCGTAGGTGGAGGAACAATAACCTACATGCTGAGATTTCAAAATGGACCTGTGCTCACTTGAAAGGTAAGTTATGTTCTCCAAGACAAAACAGAAAAAGTGAACATATGTCAGTGCTTAAGACAGCAGAAAAATCTCCAAGAGTTGTTCAGCAAATGCCTTCCTACAAAATGTGATTTCTTTGCATAAGCACATTATTCACCTGCCTTCACTTCCTCCTGCTCGCCAGCTACACTCAGAGATCTTTCCAAACTCACCACCGTGAAACTGCAATTTTCATTTCAGTTGCAAGAAGATTTCGCATGCTTTGCTTAAACAAAAAAGGCCAACTACCGCTCTAAGAGGATGCTAAAAAAGGTCTCTTCTGTGTGGAGCTTCCTCTGTGGCAGGAACCAGAACCTCTACAAATACACTCTCCTTAATGTGACCCTATTGTGCAACTAGACTGTGCACTGCCCTGTACAGGAAAGTAAGTTTGTTTCCTTTCCAAAAGACTGTATTTTAAATAACTTGTTTTGTTACCAAAACTGTAAGTAAAATACTTCTGTTTTAACACAGTTAAAATAACCACTGCTAAAAGATGCGTAACTTTGGGGATCTTTTTTTATTTTAATTGCACTGTATTCTGTTTGGGACAAGGAATTTTTAAAAGTAAAATTCTTCTGTAGGGATAATACAAAGTGTAAAATCAAACTGCAGTCTTTAATAACAATAGTAATTAAAAAGGCTCTAATGTGTCTCTACTTCTGTATTTTGTTCAGGCGATCTTGGAAATGTTGATTTTTATAGACACAGATCTGCCCGTGAGCAGCTGTCAGAAAGTGAATTGAGTTCACCTAAAAACCGGGACCAGATCAGCTGCAGCATTAATATCCCTTTTCATGGGGATGTTGCTTAGAGGGAGAAATCAGCAAATTCTTAAGACTTCCCACAAAATAACCCAGAAAGAATTTTGCTTTAACATTTTTGCTATGCTTTTGCCAAAAGCTTCGGTGTCCGCAAAGCAAGCTGCACAACGTGAAGTTCGAAGTTCCTGCTTTGCATTCACAGACAAGTGGGTAAGCAAGCTACGTGGCTGGAAATGCGTTATCCTCCTCTTAAACTAGAATGTACATGGCACGTTGTTAGGAAGTAAAGATCTCTTACCTTGGGCATCCAGTCAATAGCTAAGAGATGTTTTTATCTCATTCACCATACTTTTAATTTCCAGCTGAAAGTCTCTTACAGGGGCACCTTTACTCTTCCTCCACACAGGGCAGGATGTGCGATCAGATGGTTTGTCTTTTCCAGCTCCTCCCCCCAGATCTAGCCGTGAAACATTGCCTCCTTCCTCAGGAGGAAACTCTTAATCTGCTTAAGTCTAAATAAAACCTAACGGTACACAGTAAAGACAAAAATAGCAAATAGTGCTTTTCATGTGTAGCGACCTGTTTTCAATGGCTCTGAAGTATTTGCGGGGTTTTATAAAATACCGTTTGCAAGGGCATGAAGTTCAGCAGATGGAGCTGGCTCGTTACAGCAGGACTCACATCACAGACAGCATTTTGTAACCTGGCATAAGCCAACTAGTCAGACCTGCTGGTTGTCCCTGGTGTAAACAGACAGCTTCCTGCCTTTCCTCTACACACCACTAACAATTTACTGACTATGACAACAATTTCCTTCTCTTCGGCATCGCGCAGTTTCTACAATCAGTAAAATAAGAGATTCCTCTTTCCCAAATGCCTGCCTCCCAGTTACAAAAGGCAGCTGGTGAACTCTGGTTAGCTTTTAAAAGGAGGATACCGCATTTCCACAAGGGACAAACACCGCTGATACATACAAACACAAATAAACTTACCTCCTATAAAGTCACAGACCAAACACTGCTTTCAACCATTGGTGTAAAGACAATGAAAACAGGATATAAAATAATATTTAATACCAACAAAGACAGCCAAAAAAAAAAGAAAAAAAAAAGTCGCTGATTCTTCAGTGTGTTTTTGGTTCTGAGTTTTAAAGAGGATATATACTTCAGCTTCCATCACACACTGGACGGAGAAAAGTAAATTTGAAAGCAGCAGGCAAGCCTCAGTTCAGGAAGACTGAAAGGCTGAACTCCACCCTCTGCTTCCCTCCAGCCAGCACCAAGGACCAACTCCTGACAAGATTAGTGGCGATGATGCATCCTCTCTGTGCTGCTGCTCGAGCTGGGTGTAACGAGTCACAAACCTTGTTAAGCAATTCAGTGTCACACTTTCTGATGAGCAAACACCCAAACCCCAGATCTTTGGGCAGGAACAGATCCTCAGCGGTGGAATGAAAACACTGATTAAAATTCACTTCTCTGGTGTGAGCAAACTGAAGTCTTTTTAAGCCCATTGGAAAGAGCTTTTGGAAAGGAGCTCTATAGGAAAACCTCGTGAACCTCCTCCATCTAGAAACCCAAAAGGCTTTTACAGCAAACTATCCAGGAAAACCTCTCATGGGAAGCAAGACAGAAGCTCCTGGAGGTGGTTTCTCTTTTGTTTGTTGACTCTGAAGAAGCATTCCCCAAAGTGCCCCAGCACACTTTTTTTTTTAGAAAAAACACAAACAATCATCCACATAAAGATTCATCTTATGTTTTTCCTCATGACGGTTACCATTCAGTTACCCGTGACTCTGAATAAAAATGACCAGCTTATTAATTTTTGCTTCCACTTCAAACACGTGAAAGGCCATTATGTCCAAATCACACATTTATTCAGACAGATAACTTCTCCACTGCACAAGGTCCACAGAGGAAAGGGTGTTTCTACTCTCAGAACAGACCTGTGTGCACAAGCAGGGTCTGCTTGCAAAACTGCAGCCCTTCTCTGCATGCTTACATACCCTTTATTATAAATTAAGAAGTCCCAAGCCCAACTCTGGCGATTTCTCATCAAGGAAACCCAAACCCTGTTACATGAGTTGTTCTCACCCACAGAAAAAAACCCCATAATATATAGAAAAATATCAAACTATATTGCTATTTTTTCTGTATGTGCAACTCAATTTTCTTCCCGGCTTCTAGAGGGAATTTGTAATTTGTTTTAACCAAAAGTCATGAAATTTGGTGACAAACAGCAATTCAGAGCACATTTACTTTTGCAACTTTTAAAAATCTGACAAAAATGTGATATTGGTTATAAGCAACGGAAAACAAAATGAAAAAGTGTCCATAAAACCCCCACGCTTTTCCTAAGTAATACCTGTAAATACAGAAAGAAACAAACACCAAAACCAATGGCACTCTTTAATGCTGTTCCTTTGGTAAGTCAAACCACAATCAACATGTAAAATACGAGCCAGGCAGGAACTCCTGCGGCACGTAACGCAGCTCGTGGCAGCACATGAATTTAACCTGTCAAGAGAACGCGACCGGTTAATGGCAGGGCAAGATTTCGCAAACCCAGCCCGTTTCTGGAGCCCGTGGGGGTCTGGGGTCAGGGGTCAGGAGGAGCGTCCTGCTGGGATATCCCCAGCTGCCCTCAACCAGGAAGCATCTCTGTCCTGGCGTTTTGTAGGAGGCTGCTCAGGAACACCCTTCCCACGCTCAGAAGCACCTCTAGGACCCGAGTGCTGCGGAGGAGGGGAAGCCACGCACTGTGCCCGCACACTGCTCTGGTTCAGTCCTGGTCTCCCTGGGATGCCCAGGTGACAGTCCCACACGCGAGAGCTGCAGTGGCTCCCGCACGTTCCCCCCGCAGCACTCGCAGCGCAGTGGGGATGGACCAGGAGGAGGAGGCAGCAACGCAGCAGCAGCCCCACCGCCACTGCAGCGGCTGCTCACCCCTGGCGCTGTGCGCGGCACATCTCCTACTCTCTCAACAGTCCATCCAGCCATTTCCACCGAGGGCAGGTCACACCGAGGTGTCTTACTCAAGACATCCTTCAACTCCGAAGTGCGTCTCTATGGTCCTGACAAACGGCTATTGGCAATAAAAACCAAAACATGCTGCAAACAACAAAACCTCTAACAACTACAACTAAATACTACCAACAGGCTGAAAGTCCATTTCCTTCTTGACCTATAAAAGGAATATTTCTGCAGGGATCTCCACTCCAGTGATCCCATCCAAGAACCATCCCCACCCTGGGCGGTAAACCAAGAACTCGCTTTGTTTTGGGAAGAGAAACTGTAAAAATGACACCGATGAAGGTCCCGAGGGCACAGCCCACACAGAGCGCACGGGGCAGAGGGAGCGGACAGCAGCGCCGCGCTCAGAGGCAACGCTGGCTCCTCGGCAGTGCAGACTCGGGTCTTTTCCCAAGCCAAGGCTGGCTGGGCAAAGTCTAGCTCTGCGGCTGCCAAAATGAAAGGCGTTTCTAAACACACGGGCTGCGGAGTGATTGTTTGAGGGGCAATCAAAGTTGGCTCTCCACTTTCTGCCTGCAAGGACCCACACAGCCTGCGTTTCCTGCTGCCCCTTGGAAACCCTTGAAATGTCGATTCCTACCAGCCTCAGCTGGACACACTAATAAAATCGAAAAAGCAAGAAAAGGAACAGAGAGCACTTACAAGCAATTCTCCATGATACTCATCAGCTGAAGGATTTGTGGGGACTCTCTCTAATCACAGCATCGCTAAGAGGATGAGACTCACTCCCCCTTCATAAAAAAAAATAATCACGCAGCAAGTTTCAAAAGTGCAAACCAAAACCCCAGGTGTGATCTTGACTGTGACAGTGACTCACATAAACAGTGGCCAAAGAGTCACTTTCTGCATCCTCATCTGCAGCTTGGGGATAATGTTATTCACTGTCCACCACCCAAGATTAACTATTTAATATGCTTCCACAGAGCTTTAAAGAACCCTTATTTGTTTTCTAAGTATTATTTTAATTCCACAGTACTGTAAGTGAACCGCTGGAAAAATACTTAGTCAGAAGTTAATCATCAGCATGTTGTGGTTTTTTCTAAATAGGCCATACTACTGGCTCTCGGCTGCTACAGCAGTCCCAGTTCTCACAAACAATAAAATCTACACCCTTTAACATCAAAAGAACTACACTCCAAACACCATTTTTCACAGGTAAATGCTTTTTTTTTTTTTAAAAAAAGGTCAGTTTTACTTTCTCTGTACCTGTAACTGTCTTGTCACATTTATGAATTACGGCATCGTCTTTCACTACAGATTTTCATACTGCGGTTTTCTGAACATGGTGCACTTACCTTATATTCACAGACCACATAAACCTGTTGCACCCTGTATGATTATTTACTGCCCCACACTCCTGGCAGACCCTGTACCAACCGCAATGTCACTTAACATATTAAGGCACAATGAAGTACAGCAGGAAAACAGTACTGGTACATGTAAGCAATGTCAGTTCCCAGCTAACCGGGCAACGGGCAGTAAAGTGCTTCATCTCTGGCAGCTTCACCTAAAGAAAACTCAGTTTTTCAAAACAGGGTAAGCAATAAATGGATCCTGAACTCTAAGTGAAATCTATGCCTAGAGGCAGCGCCTCCACTACACAAAAATCTATGGCAACAGAATGCAGCTATGACAATAAAAGCAAATACATTGGAAAGATAAGCAATGTGGACCCAAAATTGAAGAACTATTCTTTTTCAGTGAACTATCAAGCTATCTTATTAATAAGTGAACCTTTATTTATCTGCTGCTTTAAAGCAGGATATTTATCACTACTTATTCTATTGCAGTAGTCCATTGGGACCCCAGGAGAGCTCTGGGTGCCACTGTACTAGGCACTATGTTAACAAAAAACGACTAATGTTTGGTATAAACAGAGCTGAATAGCAAGGATCGCATCAGTCAAGGAAGAGTTCATCTTCCAAAAGTCTCTGTGGATGCCACTGCACACAGCTTGGGCTAGAACAATGTGTATTTTCTCCTTTTTGTGTCTGTAGCTGAGAATCACCCTTTGTTTCTGCGTCTCATGAAGATCTCCCGTAAAAGTGCAACAGCAGGAGAGTTACCTACAAACATATAAACTGAAAGAAGAAAAATATTATATGTGGCTACTTGCAGACGTCTTGAGAGTTGCAAATTGTGATTGAAATATTCACGGAAAAAACACTAAATCCAAGTGTTCCAAGTGCTTGTTCAAGAAAGGGGATGAGTTTCACCTGCCACCTAACTTCCCTACGGTCTGCATCAGCATATCCCAGAGAGGTGAGCGCAGTACACGCACCCCTGCTTCGCCGCCGGAACCGGGTCACTCCCCATGGGACTCGGGCAATGAAACAGGTTCCCACATAGCATCTCCCCGTACCTTGTATCTGTCCATAGGATCTTCCTGCTGCAGCTGACTCTCTCGCATTGTTTGGTACTCTCTCTCATATTTCTTCAGCTTTTTTGTGGGCACCTGTGGAACAGATTTGGAAAACATGCATTTAAAGATTAGAGGAGCACCAGAAAGGCTGTCTGAAAACTCTCCTTGCAAAGAGGAAGCCAAGGAAGTGCTGGAAAGCTGCTGCTGAGTACGGTCACTCCCCATTGCCCCCGCCTTCCCTCCTCAGCATGCCATGTCAAACACTTCCCAGTACAGTTCACATCGACAGAAATCTTTCTGTGCCTACTGCTGTTACTCAAATAAGGAAAAAAAAGGAAAACAAGAGTGATGCAGAGACATTTTGGTAAGAGTAACAAGAAGAAAAAAAGGCATGAACAGCGAGCAAGAGAGCAAGAGGAAAATATGCTGTGGTACATATGATTCACCAAAACAATGCCTTAGCAAGAAAAATGTTAAAAGTGAGGTTAGAAGAAAGGAGCGTTCATACAAAAGAAGCGGACAATTCCCCGGGGGAGAGCCAAGAAATGGATTTTATTGCTGAAAGAGTATTAATGTCTAATGTGACCAATGCCCTCCTGAAGTCTGCCAGCAGACTCTGCTTGGCAAAGGTGGAGACGCTGCAGTGCTGGCTCCAGCTGCAGCAGGGAAACAGTGAGGCAACCACATACAAATCACAAGCAAATTCAGTAAACAGCCATGCAGAAAGGTCAAGTTCCAGACCGCTCGATTCTGGGAAACACAGCTTCAACTTAAACCAAGGCACACCAAGAACACCTGTGTTCTTTTAAACAAAGCTCCAAGATCCTCTGCTTTACTTTCACCTTTTAATTGGATACACAGTGCTGTGTGAGTGATCCCGTCTCTCTCTGGGGACCTCTGATGGCATTGCTCTACCCCAGCGCACACAAGAAGCTGGCCCTGCTGAGTGTCGAGTCATCTGCTGGCAGATCCCTACCGCCATGTACCATCATCACTCGTAAACATATGCTTTTCCTGGATCTGTCCTGTAGGTATCTGCTCTTCTTGCATATATTGATAGTGTCTAGCTCACTCCTGGTGTGAGGACATGCCACTGTCACCTTGCCTTAGGGCAAAAAACTACTGCCAATGAGCAGAGATACATGTCTACATGCAGTTTTGGCTTATGTTTCCCTTTACTGGTTTTCGGCCCAGTACCTCCTTCCTCTGCAGCACAGGAAGGGGCCGAGGAAGTGCTCAGTGTTGCTGCAGAAGCTTCTGGGAGGTACGGTTAGAAAACGTGAAACCCACGGTCGGCAAAGCACCGTGCACAGAGGTCACTAACGCCCACAATTCCTGATGAAATCTTAAACCAACCCCCCTAAAGAAAGCAAAGAGAAAGGGTAAACATGAAAACATGAAGCAACTTGGATAAACATACAAAACAGTTTCGATTCCATGACACTTAACGGTGCAAACCACAACGAAAGGAAAATGACTAAATCAGAGATGCTTTTTTATGTTTCAACCGAACGACATTCAAGATGCAAGCCCAGCCCGTTTGGTCTTAGCTCCAACTTGAAACTGTTCAGGTTACTTAATATTCAAGAGCAAGAAATCATTTCAAAGCGGTGTTCTAAATGAAGTGAACCAGTCACACATCCGAAGCCTGATCAATTCCTTCCTTCCATGATGCTTACTGGGATCTCATTTGGAGAACCGGATCAAGGTTCCCAGGCTGGGGTGTTAGAGGACGACCTCCAAACCTAGCCCTGTGCTGCAGTGGAGTTTTGTGCTCCAGTACGCGACCAGCAGAAAAGGAAGATAAAGATGAGGGAGACACTGTGGCACAGTATGGCAAAAAGGTGCAACATAGGTGTAACTTAGAAGATGACCTGTTCAACCAAACGTTTTCCTGATTCTTGATGCTTTTCACTAAAGACTTTAAAGTACACATAAGAACTAAGTCTCATTACACAGAGCGAGCTGCACGAGGACTTCAGTAAGAACCCTGTCCTCTGAAGGAGCGGGAAACATGATTGTTTTGGTGTAGTGAGAAAAGCGTGGAAAGCAAAGGTAGTTACCCAGTCCCAATCCTCTTCCCCCCAGCAATTCCCCCATGCACAGGGGAACCCCCCCGTGTCATGTGCGCGCTGCTGCACCCCTCAGCCTGGCACTGGGTGCTGGGGACTGCCTCCTCTGACCATCGCAGGGACCCACCAACGCCTTCACCTTTGCAGCTGCCGGCAGCAGCACCCTCCTTTTTGCTTTAACCACGAGATTCGCTTAAATGACTTGTGAACAAGAATCTGCAATCCAGGGTATCCAGGCATACTACAGCCGAAAGGTAATAATCTGAGTAAGTAACTCTTACCAAGAGAGCAAAAGGGATACAGCACCGCTATGACCCCCGTGCCTCCGCTGAGCGCTGTGCCACAGCTGTCCCTCACCAGGCCGAGCCACTGGTGTCCCTCACCAGGCCGAGCCACTGGTGTGCAGCTCTCCTTGCCCGTTCATTAAATATTGATTTTTTTAAGCTGCCTCAGAGCAGCCTTATTTCTCTGGTTTCACCTTGCGTTCTGTATCAAGATGAGGCAGAACTTAACTTGCACAGAGTCTGTTTGGCATTTCGTCATCTGCCTCGACAATACCAGAAGCTAACCTGAACACATCACATCAAAAACCGTATGATGAGCAGGGGAGAACAAGAGTCAGCTGCTTCATTTAACTCTGCTCTCCACCACCTTCACAGCCCCTGTTTCCACTCACTGACAATTCACAACCATTTCTTAACACCCGGTAATTCATCCCTCCAACCCTTCTTACCTACATGTTCTCCTTTACTTTCTTAAATTCTAATTCATAGCTGTGAGGAGGACGACACATGGGTCCTCAGTGGCTGCGTGTGGGATAAGCTCCCTCCCTCACCACTACCAGAGCTATCCATGGCTTGGGATGACGGGAGGTTCACGTGCCTGGCACGTTCTTCAACAAGCAAACAGCATGGCAACACTGTCTTGGCAATACTGACAGTAAATCGTACCGGAATCGGGGATCAAATCATGAAAGGTGTAAGCACCAGGGTGTAAGCATCGTGTTGCAACACAGAAAACTGCTTCTGTGCTTTTTGAAAGGGTACCATGACTTAGGCGTGTTCACATCTATTTATGCTACAACTTTGCCTTAATTGGAAAGCAGTTACCTAAACACAGGGAAAGTCTGTCTTAAGGAGTTGGAGGGAGGGGGGGAGAAATTCCTGTTAGGAAACCAGTCCATACTAATCCACTTATAAAATAGATACCTGAACAGATATGCTTAATGACTTTGGCAGGGACTATGCTTCACTGTTACTGTCTGTTTGGCTACATTACTCAAAGGAGCTTGATAATTTATTCCAGCATTTTCTTCTTCTGAGTATACACTAATAAATAAATAAATAAATAAATAAATTAAAAAGCCCATTTCCATATTCCCCAATTTAATTCCCTGGAACAGTTTGTGAATTCAACAAGGGACTTCTCTGTAAGCCCTTTCATAAGTGCATAGTGCTAGCTATGCTTCAATCTTCATGGACTGATCCTGCACAGAGTGTGCTCATAAATTTTCTGTAAAAGCTTCTGCAGTATTGATTTCTTCTTTCTTTAGCACCGTTGGGTATATTGGTTAGAACTGATGGTTATCAAATTTAGGAGACTCTTACGGTTTACAAACATTTCTCATCTGTTTATCTCAGTATCTTATCTCCTTGACTCGTTTTATTTTATTACGTTCAAGCACAAAATCATGTCACAACTAGTCGTACATAGAGAAAAAGCCATGCAGGGCATCTTAATAAAACATCCACGCGGAAGAACTGAACAAGCAAAACCTCTTCCTGAAAAAACCCAACAGGCTACTACAGTGAACGTGCAAAGGACTCACTGCAGTGAGAGGATAACATGGCAGGTGAGAAACAAACCTACTTTGTTTTTAGCTGCCCCCCTGCTCAGACAGGGCTGGGAAGATCTGCTCCACCTTCCCTTGCAGCCCTGCGCGTGGGCAGCGTGCCACGCGTCGGCAGCCGCCCAGCTCCAGGAGACCTCTCCCTCGTTTTGCAATTTCTTTCGCTGTTTACAGACAGTTCAGCCTGACCTTGCTGGATTAATAAATCACACACCTATGACTCCTTCCCCCCAAATGTTTTATTGCTGTAATGAAGCATGAGCACTCAGAGGAGGCAGTTATCATTATGTTCATTTGACAGCCAAGGAAATGGAAGCAGAGATGTAAAGTGATTTCCTGAACATACTGAAGACAGCCAGGGGCTGATCCAGACAGGAAAATCCTATTACCTGATTTCTGATTTCCAGCACTGCCACAATGACAGGCTGAACACAGTATCTCCCAGATTCCCACTTCTCTATCTAGCACTGCATAAACACTCCAAAAATATACTGTACCACCACACCAACAATGTAGCCAGCATTCTGTGATCTCTGCACTCTGTACATTTTCCTCTGTAGCTCTCACCTCAATGTGCAAGTTGAAAAAAAAAAAGAAAAAAACCAATTAGCCAAACACGCAATGCTTTCCTTTCCCATTCTTTGAAGAAGGTGACTTAATTTTCTGTTTCACTGGTGATGGATTTGCTTGGTATTTCAAGACTGAGGTGAGGGACCTGCATCCCTCCAAAGGCAGGGTTGCACTGTGTGCTGGTGACCGATGCAGGAGACTGCCAAGCTTGCTTTGGGCGAGCACCCACAGCAGCCACAGCCACTGGCTGCAGCCCAGCTTCTCTTTTATTCATCCATCACACACACACCCCAGGCTGCGGTCCCCATGATAAGCCCAGACTCTTCTCACTGCTGCAAAGCAGGACCATTTCCAAGCACGTGTGATGCCCAGGAGCCTGGCTCAGAGGCGAGAGGACCAGCTCCAGCTCACTCGGGCTCAGCTCAGCCCTTGCACACAGCCAGGAGCCCCAGCTGCAAGAGGCTCTCACTAAACCCCTGCCACGTCTGCCCCTCTTGAGGAGACCCAAGTTATGCTTGTGCATACTTAGGTGTCTTCACACTGATTTAAAACAACGCTAAAAGCAAGTGAATTTCAAAATTACACTTGGCTCTGTGAAGTGTGTCCTGTGAAGACAGTGAGCTTTAAACGGAATCTCAGCAGGTTAGCAACAATTTCAGATCCCACGCATCATCTTAGTTCACACTCAAAAGCTGTATCTTTTTGTTCCAGTTAATACTCCACATTTAAAAGACAACTAAATCAGGTTCAAAGAAGGATAATATAGCTCCATTTAAACACTTAATTAGGCCAAATTAAGGCTTTAATGTAACAAAAGCATACGAAGAAACTGACTCAGTGCTCTGCTGCTCTGTGCAGTCATTGCTATGGGTAACTGTATCCTCCTTTTCCTAAAAAGTGGTTGCCCAAAGGCATGATGAAGTATCCTGTGATATCGGTCACTGGGAGTAAAATCCAGAAGTTGGTAAGCAATTCATTTTTCTTTTTGAGAGATGCAGGAATGAAAAAGAAAGAACAAACCCCACAGTAACATGTTGACACAACAGACTCGTCTCTTGGATTAGACTTTAAAGGGGGTGAGCGGATGTCATATTTAGGTATTATGCCATACAACCCGAACAACTGTACCTCCAATGAGGTATTAGCCACAAGCATGAGATCTGGGAGGAAAAAGGGGAAATCTTAATTCCTCACAAACCTCTCTTGGTGATGGGTAGTCCACAGAGAAGAAAATCTGCAGCATAATTTGCAGAAAAAAATGCAGGGATTAAAATCAGCTGTTACCTAAAGAAAATTCACAAGCTGTAGCATAGCTTGAAGAATTCCCATTTCTCTTTCTGTCACCGTGCGGTGAAGGGCTTGCTGATCACAAGCTGTTTCACCGCAGGTTTGAATCAAGTGGAACAGCCCTCATCAGTGTTTCACCTAGCTGCAGCATCGCAGTCAGGATCCAGACATCCCCCACTCTAAACCACACCTTAAATCTCATTAAACATCTAACCCCTGGTTTTGGGGCGAGGTGAGCGGTTAAGTTTTGTGAAGCAGCCTCTCAGACATCATCTGACTCCAGCAGGGTCCTCACTGCAGCCTGGCTCCGGGCAAGCCTGCAGCACAAACTGCCGTGCTGGGGCTGACGAGCCACCTCTCAGCGCCGTGGATCCAGGTGGGTCCATGGTGCCGTTATTTCCCTTGAGCTCGCATGCTGCACGCAGCACAATAAAAGCCCCAAATGTCAGATGCTATTTTACCGTCTATGTTGGCAGGAAGATGTTCCCTCAAATTCCTTGTAAATGTATATTGTGTTGGAGAGATCGTCTGCTCAGTGCGTGCCTGTCTGAGTGCCTGCACAGAACAGCATTTCTCTTCCACCTCACGACTGGAAAAAAGAACTAACAGAAATGCTCTTTTTACTTCAGCAAAGCAGATTGCTCCACACCAGCACACCTAAGTATTCTTTCCTTGTAGGGGGAGAGTCTTCTTCCCTCTGCAAGTCACCTCGTTGCCAGCTCTGTAGGTGTAAGACCTCCTGAAGAAAGTCTTCAGGATAACACAAATCCAATCTGAAAGCTGGCTGGAGGCAAAGGAAACCAGCTTTGCTGTGAATTTTTATTTTTATTTAATTCTTCCATGTAAGTCCATTATCAAAAGATCTCAACTGCAATTTAGACACCCACAGGAATTTACAAGAAGAAGGTAAAGGCAGGTTGCAAAATCTATAGCATACCTGCACGCTCTACTGTGATTCAGAACGGCAGCAGCCACGCAGCCAGTGATGCTGGATGGTTTCCAACACCAGATCCTTCTGTCAGTTTTTAATCTCTACAACATATTTCCGTTCATCGAAACCTGCTGAACCTGGCAAACCCCATTATTTTTCCATAGCCCCGCTGTTTGAAATATCTGCTTAGTTAGGCTCAGCTAGCAATGCAGCTAACCAAGTTTAAAGAGTAAGCGGAGACCGAACGGACCTCAATCAGCCTCACTGTACAGCAATCCAGCAGCAACTCAGGAAAACAGAACAAAATTCAGATTCCCTGGACTGTAGCTCTAAACAGCGGTGTGTACTTCTGCACTCACCACAGTGCTCATGTTCGAGACGCGCATCTATTGACTGCAGGGGAATCTGCATCGGGGAAAAAAAAAACAACCAAAAAGGCTCAAGGAGAGGATGTTCTGCCTTGCGGCACAGATTCTTCAAAACACTCCTTTTCAGATCCTCAAAACAGTTTTCAGCATTCAAAAATTCATTTTCACTTTGAGATATGGAGGGCTTATTATCCACTTCAACTCTATTTGTTTTAGCGAAAAAGAGACACCCCGAGTGGCTTAAAAGCAGTGCTTGGAAATGGCTGATTATTTTCTATCCTTGCAGCTGATGTCTAGCAGCTCAGCCAGACAAACAGTGCTTCCTCTCACGCGTACAGATAAGGGCTTTAATATTGAGCTGCACACCGTGAAAGGAAACAGCTATATCCACTTTGTCAGCAAGCACCTATTTTGCATTTAAATTGGCTCTGGTCAACAGGAATACTGTGGTTAAGGATACCAATATTTGGAACATTCTAGATGGAAAATATCTGTGTACAGGTCATTTTTATTATTCGACATAACTCAAAGAATGCCTGAGCAATGAGATCTCTGTCACAAACGACTATATAGGCTAAATGAGACTGCGTATCTATCCCGAGGCCACAGATTAGGACCAGGTAACTGGGGAACTGACACTGACCAGCCGCCTGGGACAAGGCCCTGCTCTGGGTAACACAGTTACTATGGTCAGCAGCCGTTTTCCCAGCACAGAATTTATTCATTGGTTGGCACCTCCTAACGTAAGAGTTCCAGGGGATTTTGTGTCTTTCTTACACCTTTTGGTATACAGGACTTGGTGTGAAGGGTTTCCTGTATCTCCTCAGTGACTATGCAAAATCCAGCCCTCGGCTCCCCCCATTCAGAGGTACATAATTCATTTTGATTTATATCTAACCCATGCCCACAATAATTTTAAAGCTTTGGTTGTACTGCTTGGCACATCACAGCAGCAGAAGAGAAGGGCGAGCAGGAAGGCAAGCGCAGCCTTCTCCACCATCCCTGGGACAACACCATCAGAAATTCAGAAGTCCCCGGTGATTTTCTTGTACCACTAAGCAAAGAAACCACCTCAGGTTCACTTTCCAACCTTGTTTATCCTGGAACTAACACAGACCTACCCCACAAGCACACTTAAGGAAAAGTACTGACACATGGCTAGCAACTGATCAGTAGCCAAGTCCAAAATATTGGTATTATCAAGGCTGTAAAACCTGGCATGTTGAATGTATTTAGTTCGCAGGGTCCACAGCTTCCAGCTAATAAACCCCCAGCTGAGTGTGTCTTCTGAAACCTGCAGGAGGGTGGCGAAACCTGGGACCGGTGTCTGCCAGGCTAGATCCTGACTGCTGAGTTACCAAGCCATGTCTTGGCTCCTGTCACACTCCATGCCCAGCACAAGATTAAAAAAAAAAAAATATTCTCCCTCCTGAGATGGAGGATGGGTGTTAGAGCATAACTGAACCCTACGGCCAGGTAGAGCTATATTCACCAGTAAAGAGCCTCACGTACTCCTTGAACACACGTTCTATGTGTTAATATTATTTTAGATCAATTCTGTGTCACAGCATCAAGAAAACTGTATTGCTGTCACACTTTAAATTGGCATCTTTAAAATCACCATCAGGCTTCTCTGATGTGTGGTGAGGCCCTTGATGCTAAAACACCTTTCATTACTTTAAGTATTTCAAACTCCCAAGTTACTAAGAGCAATTCCCTATCAGTGCATTATGCCATTAACAAAAAATATATACATTTTCTATATAACAGCTGAACCATTACATACTTACATTCAGGGCTCCACAGTCCCTTGTTATATAAAATACTTTTATCTTTATTTCAGCAACTAACGCTGTTACCACATCTTCTCAAAAGCCCTGCTTTTTTTCTGCTTGCCCAGCTCCATAAACACAACTGCTAAAACCCCAAAGCAAAATAAATAAATAAATTCTTTAAAACCGCACATTAGACGATCAGCATTTTGAAAACAAGTGGGACAGTGTCCAACTTCCAAGGTATCAGAAACGCTCGCTGAGGCACGGAACAGCATCTTAGTGCAGTAATGAATCCTTGCTCTCCTCTGTTCTCTCTCTAATCCTTCACCTGCTGAGATTTCCTCTTTGCCTGTAATAAGGCTTCGGGTTTTGCCATACTTGCACCTTTCAGTCACTGTGGTACTGGCGAAACACCTCGGCACGGATCTGGCGGGTAACTGGAGGAAGGTTGGCCAGCAGTTTAGGAACACCAGCCAGCCATCCCTGTAGAGTAAGGGGCTGCTGGGGAGCACCCCTGGGGATGGGAGCGCGCAGCAGCACCGCACGTCAGCCCCAAGAGATACAGAGCAGGCGCACCGATTCGCACACCTGTATACACAAGGCTGCTTTTTGGGTTTTTCAACCTTCTGTGGTCTCCGCTGGCCCAGCTATGGCCCCACCCCACCGCTAGCACCGCCGGCTGAGCGTGCCACTTCACCCACGTGGAGACCGATGCTCATCCTTTACGTCTAGCCGAGACCCTGTCAAGCTAACCGATTACTGGTGAACTCGAGACCTTCTGCTGTATCATCTCGCATGGAAAATCCCACGAGCATCTTAAGCACCGACAAAAGCAATAAGTTGGCGTCAGGCAGGAGGGGCTGAGGGCAGTAGCTGAAGCGTGGCCATGCCACCAGCCGCAGCTGGCAAGCCAAGCCCCTGCTGCCACTGAAGGGAGGTCTACAACAGAAAGGGCTCCCACAGAGGGAGAACAGCTACTCCTTGTGGAAAAGGAAGCCAGCTAGTATTAGCAGCAGCATCTGGCTCCCACCATTTTCAACCCCCGGGTACCAGCAGCAGAGAAGCCAGCCGGCCCTTCTCTTCTGTTTTTTTCTGAGCTCTCTGTCCCAGGTCTGTCTATTCCATTTCCCATTCTGCTGGCCATGGAAAGAATGAGGCCCCCACTTCTGGGATAACTGAATTCCTGTTACCCTGTTCCAGTATTGCCTGACCTGCTCTGGAAGTTCAACCTGAGTGTGGGTGATCACTGTGTGCTTGTTCTTGCCTAAGCACTCAGCTTCTGTGATCTCCAAGGTGAAGGACAAACAAATATAGTACCTCGTACCACGGTACCGTAACTGGGGATTACTTTGGTGAGTCTACCTTGTAGCAAAAGTGCAACGCTGTGTATACACACCGAGCTTTGTCTTGGCAGAGCTAACCCATGACTCTGAAATCAAGCCATCTGGATTTTTCTCAGCACAAAAGACAAGCCTACGGCTTTAAACCCTCAGCGACCAGCGTAACCAGCACCCCAGCCAACACGGGTGGCTTTTTTTCTTTGTGAGTTCATGTTGACACAGCTAGAAGGAAGCAACAAAGAAAAAAATGTGTGTATTGAATGGTGCAAGAAAGCACCAACTGAACAAGATAAAACCCACCAAACTACATTGTTCCAGCCTCAGCACTGTCTTTATGCCAAATTCCTCCAAGAATCGGGTTCAAAAAGAATGAAAATAGTTGTAGGCAATGAAGACAGAATATTTTTAACCACCACATTCACCTACTCAAACTTTCTAATCCATTTTCTAGTAATTAAGAAATTACAAAGTAATTAAGTAATTAGAAATTAAGAAAAAAGGGATTAACTACCTTTTCATCTAGTTTTAGCACTCCTTTCAAAGTTGGTGACTACCGATCACGGAGACACTGACAGAACACCCATAAATACGCAAACTTTGCATTTGCTATGAGTACACAACAAAGCTTTTGGGTTTGTATATAGCTTTACTAAGGTGTTACGTGTTACATTAATGGCAATCCACGAGAAAAGGCAAGGGAGGGAAGAAAGCTGAAGGCTTAGAGTTCAGGAGCTTCACATGTCTCGTTTGACCCACTTCATTTTCTCATCTTAATATGATGACTACTGTATCTAACAGGTACGAAGTGGCTGTATCAGTCACACCTGACCTACCTCACCTGTGGGTTCTTTATTCTAATTTAACCATTTCTGCATTTAAATGTTGAAATATGGCCTCACAAAGTAACTCACCACCTGGCTCTTCTTTAATTGCAAAGCTCCATGCTGATACCCAACACATTCAAGGTAATTAAAACTAAAGATCTATAGAACCAATAATGTCTAGAAACTTTTTTCAAATTTCTTCTCCCAAATGGGCTTTTAACACAGTGACACTAACAGAAGCACAGTTTCTCAAGTGTCCAGAAAAACTTGCATCAATTTTCCTGAAATTCCTTTTAAGAAGAAAATGAGGAAGCTCCAAAATACTGAGATGTTCCGCTTTTGAATGTTTAATCACAAAGATTCTGTTCTTATTTATAAAATGTCTATTTGAAACATTGCTTAAATAATTCCTTCTGGATCCAATGACAATAAGAGAGCAGCAATAAGGAATGCTTTCAAACATGAAGAAAAGAGAAAACAAACAAAAACTTAATATAACATATTAATTTGGAACAAATAAAAAATAACTAAAACTAAAAGCAGAAGACAAAAATTTAAATTCTTGAGTTTTGTAAAGCTTAAACCAGCAGAGATTCATGCAGACCAGAAGAAAATCCTGTATTCCCAGTATTTAAGTATCACAAATCAAACCACCCGGCGGACTTGGCTGAAACCCACGCTCTGCAGAGCTGGTGAGTGTGCAGCTGAGGCACGGAACTGGCTCCACAGCAACATAATTCTATAAACTGTAGTTCCTATTTCATTCTTTATTCACAGGACTGATTGATAAAAGTAACTTTACAGTTGTAAGTCTTCTCTAGCTCTGGCTTCACGACTACATGATAGTTCTATTAAAAAAAAAACAAACCAACAAAACCCCCAGAAGAGTATCCGATAGCCTTAAAGCATGAATTAAAAAGCTTAGGAAATGGGTCAAAAAGCCATTGTCAAAGGGAATCATTATTCAATAACATTTTTCATTTTTGGTTAATGACATTCTAAAGGCTGTCTTCTGGGACTCATAAAAGATCCAGCACTATCAAACAGTACAGTGGCCTGGAAGTGAAAAATACAGTCCTGCTAATAAAATCTGCAGATGACACATGGATAGAAAGAGCTGTAAAGAACAAGAAGAAGGGCCAGAAAATTGCAGACATATATTTGACTTCCTGGAAACAGCATACTCGCATGAAACACACCGCTGTGCCGACTCCAGACCAAAAGGACGCAGGGCTTACCTACAGCACAGAGCCACAGACCTCCAGCTGGGGTCGAATCCCATGAAGAGGTGGGCTCAGCCCCAGGAAAACACCGTTCAGACTTTTCCAAAAGTTTGGTATTTTTTCTGCTCTCTGGGAAGAACCAGGGATGGGGGGGAATGAGAGGCATGTGCTGTGAATGCCAGCCATTGACCTGGCTCTCCCTCTTGTCTCACTCCTCGATGGCAAGCGGACCAAAATAATCCTTCAGAAATATGCTTTTTTTTTCCCCCCACTTCTAATTTTTAATTGTATCAGTGCCATTCATAACAGCAGCCCCACAGGGAAGCTGCACCGGCCCCACGCAGGAGGCCACACAGCACAGCGTGGGGCTGGGAGCAAACACTGGTATGGGGAGAAGCTGCAGCGAGCAAACGCGGAGTTGGGCTGCGGCAGAACGGCTAATGGGAGCCCTGGTATGTACAAGGATAGGAAAAAGCAAGGTGACTAGGGAAGTTTTAATCCTGGATTGCCAGTGAGACCAATACTGGAATACTGCATCTAGGCCTGGAAGATGCAGTCGGGCGAAAAAAAATAAAAAATTAAGAGGATGCGGAGCAGAGCCACTGTGCTGCGCAGGGTGTAAATGCCTCGCAGCAGGAGATTTAAGAGCACAAGCTCCTCAGTTTGCACAAGACAGCACGGACAGCTGAGCTGGTCGCAGCATGCAAGTACCTTCACAGGGATAAAATAAGTAACGGTGCAGAATGCTGTACCCGGGTACAAAACCACATGCCGGATCCAAGATGGGAAGCAGAAACCAGAAAGAATCTAAACGAGATTTTGAACAGCGAGAGATTACCATGGAAAATGATACCTTTCCCACCTCCTGTTACACCCCAGTGAGAGCTGGATGCTTTTCCAGAACAGCATTTAATAGTTCTTAATTTTCAAAAAATGCTACTGGAATAAAGTTGGATGAAAGAGAGAAGCTTCAATAGCTGAAAGATGTAACCTCTGTGAAGGCACAGGCAGGATGAACCAGCTCTCCCATTTCCATGCAACTGAACCTGGATGCCAAACAGGGAAACCACTGGGCTGATGTGCACTGGTGCGATACCGAAGACCAGTGCTTGGCGCAATGCAGCAGCACCTGAGGGCTTCTCACGGAGTGGGGAGCTGCCCCTCCTGCCCTCCCACTCCCCAAATGCCATGTTTTCTGCACAGATACCACAGGCTACGGCTTCACCTTTGATGGTTTCTACTCCACTTAATAACAGGCAGCAGCAAAAATGTGCTGCGCATTGAAGGTTTAAGACAGCTGAAAACAAATGCGATGCAATATAAATAGTTGAAGGTATTTTAGTACCGATTATTACTTTTCATATTGAATAACAAATGAGTGATGAAGGTCAAATAAACATGAAGAAGAATAACATTCTATGCCAGCTACAGGTTACCACAATATAAAACAGATGCTTCTTCCCTGTTTATGTGTTCCACATTTAGGGCCAGATTTGTGTATGTTAAACAAGCACTCCGCGAGTTTTATCAGGGTGTCCACTCCATGATCAAGCCTGGGTTTAGTAGCGTGAGGGACCAGGAGCTTACCCACTGCGGGGACATTGCCTCCTCTCAGGCTACAAGGATTCGTATATGACACATACGGGGCTTTCAACACTGTCACTGCAGAAGCTGCGCCAGTTTTCCTAAATATGCTGGAACTCCAAGACTTTAAAACATGGGAAATCCAAGGAAGGAAGAGATTTCATTTTGATGCATTTAGTTTTAACATCAAAAGGTGCCAACCAAGTCTTATTGAGAAAAAATTGCCGTCAAACTAGTATTTGTGCACATCAGTTCTACTCTCAAACCTAAAATACAGTAGTAAGCAAACCACAGTCTGATACAACGATCCATTTAATTAACTTTATATAAGCAGTTTCCTTCACTGACTTCAAATCTTGATGATTTCTGGGGGAAGACAACAACGTTGTGGGGCTGACTCCTTAAAGCAGAATAAACATGTAGAACTCTTATAAACAAAAATTTAGGTGATGGTAAACATAACATGTGCTATTCCATATAAACATGTCTCACCTGAATTTTTGGGAAGACAAGATTTGTACTGGCAAAAGAAATCACAGAAAAGGTTGTGAAGCTGGAAGGATGACAAGCGAGAGTAGAATACACAAAATGTTTAAAAATTTTAGAGTTAAAGGAAGAGCAGCTGCATCGTGAAATCACAAAAGCCAAGGGACTTGAGCAATCAAAGGAAAGGAAAGACAAAAACTATTAGAGCTTTTCTTTTTCTGCATCACCTGCTTAATAAATAAAATTTGTTATTTTATTATCTGTGTATCTTATTTATCTGCAGAAAAAAGAAATTTTTTTCTGCTCCAAAGACAAGGTGAGAGGATCAGGGCGGAATCTGGCTGTTCCTGCCCCACAGAGGAGGAAGAAGTGGAGGCCAGACCACTCCTAGGGACATCCCGAGAGCAGGGAAGGGCGCAGACAAGGATTCTATCTGCTGAAAACAGCCAGTTCTAATAGCGACCACCCAAGCTCCCTTATTGCTCCTTTGGCAGCAGCAACAGCAGCAGCATGCCAGCACTAATGCCACCCAGGGAAAAATAGTCTTCAAAAGCTCAAACGCTGTCAGCTCCTCCTCATTTGCAAGAGTTAGAGACTTAGAAAAGTGTAGACTGGAAGGGCTCTCCAGTAGGCACAGACCAACGTCCTGCTCAGGCAGGGATAGCTTCAAAGGCAGAGCATGCTGCTCGTGAGAGTCTCTCCAAGGACGGAGAAGCCAGGGCCACCCTGGGCAGCGCTGCTTCCCCTTACACTGAGCCAGAATTTGCTTCGCTGGAAATCCAGACCATTCCTTCTCATCTCCTGACTGTGTGCCCCTGAAGGGCGTTTGGCTCCAGCCTCTCCAGGACCTTCTTTTTGGTGGCAGGAGACTGCAATCAGATCACTTTTCCTGAGCTTTCTGGTCTTCAGGCTAAGCTGCCCCAACCCTTTCACCCTTCCCTGCTGCGGTCAGCCCCCTGCCCTCGCAGGGCTCCTCTGCCCCCTGCCCTCCCAGGGCTCCTCTGCCGGACCTGGGCTCTGAATATCCCTTTGTTGTGGTTTAACCCCCACCAGAAACTAAGTACCACTCCCTCCCTGCCCCCCTGCAGCGGGATGGGGAGGAGAACTGGGGAAAAGGTAAAACTTGAGGGCTGAGATAAGAACAATTTAATAATTGATATAATAACAATGATAACAACAACAATTGTAATGTCAAGGAGAGAGAAGGGGAGAGGAACACAATCCAAAGGGAAGGGAAAAAGCCCCAAGTGACGCACAACACAACGGCTCCCCACCTGCTGACCGATGCCCAGGCCCCAGCCAACTCCCCCCAGTTTCTATACTGAGTACGATGGTCTATGGTATGGAGCACCCCTATGGCTAGTTCGGGTCAGCCATCCCGGCCGTGTCCCCTCCCCATTTCTTGTGCCCCTCCAGCCCTCCCGCTGGCAGGGCCTAAGAAACTGAAAAGTCCTTGACATAGTGTAAACATGACCCACAACAACTACAACACCAGTGTGCTATCAGCATTGTTCTCACACCACATCCAAAACACAGCATTGTGCCAGCCAAGAAGAAAAATTAACTCTATCCCACCCAAAAGCAGGGCACCCCTTCCTCTGGGGGGGCTCAAACCTGGACTCAGCGTGTGAGATGCAGCCTCAGGACTGCTGGGTGGGAGGAATCAGCATCCCACCCGACACGCTGCCAGCCCGCCCTTGTCCCCACACGCTGCTCGCTCCTGTTGCCACCCACCATGACTCCCAACGCCCTTTTTGCACTGATACTATCGACGTTTGGTTCCCAGCCTGCACAGACTATGGAGTTATTTCTGCCCAGGGAGGAGCCCTGGGTTTTGCACTTGCCTTTGCTGAACCTCAGGAAGTCCAGCCCACCCCTGCTGAGGTTCCTCTGATCAGCAGACCTGTCTTTCCGTGTGTCCACCACCTATTCTCTGGATTTTGCTGCCTGAAAATGAAGGTTTTGCCACTTGAAAAACAGGGCACATCCTCTTCTGGTGTCTAGGCCTGAAGATGCTAAACAGTCCCAGTCCCACTATAAACCCCAGAAACGTTTACCCAGCCGCCTGTTAAACCCACTGACCGCTATGCCCTGTGCTCCTGCCAGGCCACCTAGTTCTTCACCCCATTTGCAGTTCACCCATCCGCTCTGAACCTCCTTAGTTTGGCTTTGACGGGAAATTGAGAGCCTAGAAATCATTACGGCAGAGCCTGCTGGCGTGTAACTACAAATCGCTTGTATGAAATGGCTGCTAATTCCCCTGAACAGAGCGCTAAACACCAGGCAGGCAGGCAAATGAGAATACAGCAAAGCTCTCCAGAAGAATGCCCTTCAACCCTGGATTAAGAGGATTATACCACTTAGCATACCATTTTTGCAACCCCTTGGGTCCAAGTTTTCTGCAGATAAGTCGAGAATTGAAATTCCCCAGAGTAAAGCTACGCAGTCCTTGCACAAACTACACAGCAGTCCACTTTCGTAGGTCGCTTTGCATGTCTGTACGAAGCAGTTTCAGAATAACTGGAAATCTCGAAAGCAGGACCACACAGCAAAACAACCATGTGTCATGGTCACACTGCAATATGACTAATTTTATTAAAATATATGTTGGAGGATTGCTATCACACAGCGTTGCTTTGGAGTATATTTAAAAACCCCTTATCTCGGATCATCTGCAAACTGTTCCACTGTCTACTATTTATGTGCATCAAAGCAATGCTACAAAACCACTGCTACGCCTTCCACGGAAAAATTCATATTTGCCACTGAAAAATACGAATAGAGTTGACGGGACCTGGACAACAGCGGATAATTCTGATTTTCCTAACGAAGTTCATTACCACGGACATGTCAGAAGGTTAGGCAAGGCTGCCCTCAAGCAAGAGCACCCCACAACAGCTACCAGCTGGGCCTGGTTTGGTTTCGGCATTAACCCTTTGCCACCTCATGTCGTAACACGTGGCGCTCTCTGTGCAAGACAGACTCTGTGTGCCTATGGCACTACCCAAGTAACTATGAGTTACTAGTTGCAAGATTTCTGGAACTACAGCGATAACGATCCTGCCATCCAAACCACGGAACAGAATGAAAGCCTTTAAATAACTTTTTTTTTTTTTTTTAAAACTTCACTCTGCAACCAGAGCAGCATAGTAGAAATTCCTTTAAATGTATATGAAGCCTGGATTTTGCAAACAAACAGATGAATCCCAGATTGCAAAAATACATGTGCTATTAACATGAACTCTCAGAATAAACAAAAGCACTGCAAATTCCTTCTGCAGAATCTTACTTCATGTACAGTACATACCTTTGTGCAATCTGGTAGAATGACCAGGACAGTCGAGGGGATTTGCCCCAACTTATCCCAGCTGGCAACTTGTCCCATGATTAAACATAGCAGTAGAGAACTGAAAGAAACTTTCTGAGTCATCAGGTCCCGTCCCTTAGTAGCGCAGGCTCCCACGCACTGTCTAACCCTATTATAATCCTGTCGAGCTTCATCTTAAACCTCCTCAGGTTGTTTGCACCATTATTTGCTTAGTTAATACAATTCAAAACCATTTAAATGGGTAGTTAAGTATTTCCTATGTAAACCCTGCAAACCCCACATTTCTTAACTTATTTACTAGTACATAATGCACCGAAACATGTTAATACTCCAGGAAAAAAAGAGTTGGTGAGAACATGTATTTAACTTAAGTCAATCATTCACATCTGATAAATATTAGTAATAATGATACTTTTCCTCCCATGGTTGTTCCGTGTAAGTATCTCCGTTTACTAGGAGATAAGTAGTTACTTCATAGAGAATTTTTTTTCTTTTAGTGTTATTTTCAGAGTGGCAAAAACCAGCCAGAGCTGTAACGTGATGCTCTTGATACCAGTTATTGTCTCCTGCAGCCACTTGCAGCTGACCCGGAGGAACGGCGAGATACATATTGCAATGTCCAGTACTTTTGCTCCAAAGCTATACAAAACTTCAGAGGCCATCACCCAGCCAGCTTCAGTAGCACTTTCCAAAGACTGAAATTATAGGGTAAGCCATCCATGAAATGTTTTCCTACCACAAGGATTTTAATTTAAACAACTGCAGTACAGGCTCTAGCCCACACAAGCAGTTCAGGACAGGAGGCATCTAGGAAACCCCACTGCCACCATCACCTGCTCCAAGAAACTCATCCGAAGGGCTCTCCCGGAGCCCGCCGGTGGGACCTTCTCCGCCAGCACCCGGCTCCCGATAGTCCTGTTGCAGCATCCCTACCTGTCTGAAGGATACTTCTCTCGGCTTCTAGTCAGAATCATAAATGCTGCCCCAGCAATCAGCTAAGGCAGAAGAAGAGGAAGGGTTGTGCCTGGACAATTAACTAATTGTAAACAGTAAAAAACTAAATTAACTAAAATATACCACCTATTTCAAAACACGAGCATGAGAAAAGTACGTAACTCCTAATACCCCGGTGAAGTTAAAGTCTCTTTGGAGCCCAGTCTCCATCCAGGTCATAATAAAGTAACAATTTTATCTGCACTGGATTTCCATATTTATTATTTAACTATTCTAACGGGCCTTGTAAATTCTAGCCTAGAGGAGGCCAGAGACAGAAAAAGGCACCATAATAAAAGGGACTGGGCAGAGCTCTGGATTAAGTCCAGCAGCCTAACGGGAGACGCAGGAGAGGAGTTCGTGCACCCGAGATTTCCTGAGCGTGGACAGGCAGAAAAACCCAAGCAGGAACTGTGCGCAGAGAGGTTTTACACAAGATAGCAATAAAGCAAATTTTTCCTTTTCTGAGAACACCTCCCTTCGTCACAGCTTAGCGAACTGCCTGGACACAAACACATACACAGACCGAAGTGTGCAAACACAAATGCTTCATTGGGTGGCCAAAGAATTAGCCTGATTCGTATTTAGACTGATTTTTTAACGGTATCTGCCTTCAAGTTAAGCTCAACACCTGTAAATGCACTTTTATTTTCCAAGCCTTACTTTGACTGCTTCTAGGTGGACTGGCTCCCACACGGACTCATCTGTAGAATTTGAGACCAAAGATGAACTTTGGCACCAATCCTCAGAACCTAACTTTATTGACTTGAATGCAGCTCCCCACAGGGGCTGGGATCTCCATGAGGGAAGAAGATGACCACACTATACGTGTCATTTACACAAAGACATAGGCTATTTATGAAAAAAGGAAGCGGCCATTTAACTAAAAAGTTTTTACAGATATTTATGCTGATTTCAGGAGAACATATAAAAGTGTAACATCACCAGTGCCATGCAAGGAATAGATTCTCTCAGATTTAGTGATGATGGTGACCTACACCCCACATCCTCGGCATACACTGAGCATTTGCCCTGAACTTTTAACTGATGTGCTAAGGCAAAGGAAGTGTTTATATCATTTAGTGCTGATTCCATGGATAGATAAGCTCAGTCATTTGCTGCTTTAATTATTATTTCTATTATTTCAATATTATTTCAACTGTTCTCATACTGAGCAAATCACCTTCTTCTAAACTTAGTAGCCCAGAAAGATCTTATTTTAACAATCTTATCTCTTCTGACATCAATTATTTTTATTGATGCATGACAGCAAATTTCTGAAAAAGCAATAAAAAGAGAAACTAAACAGCAAATAGCTTCCAGCAGAAGGACTTAACCACTGGACAGAGTATAACTTTAAGCATAATTGGCAAAGGAGCAAGAGCAACACCTACCACAGATTTGGGTTTGCTGACTGCCACCAGATTGGCCAGAAAGTCTTCATCATACAGTTGGCTAAAAACATGGGCATCGTAAGCCACCGTTATGGAGATTTCTTCCATCATTTTGCTGGCAATCTGCCGTTAGCGGCCCAAGCAGGTTGACAATCCAAGGCTGAACCTTGGCTCAGTTCCGTGTCGGTTGCTCACACCCACCTGAAGAAGCTAATGAGGAAGGAGCGTCACCAGAGAATGACCCAGCAAACCAGCTCCCCTGGGGGTCCTCCTCTCAAGGGCGCCTTTGGGTATCACGGGAAGCACGTCTGAAACACCTGCTCACCCTCCCAACACCCAACTTGCAAAAGGCACTGGCTGCAGCTTGGGGAAGGCCAGGGAACCTGCTTTAACTGCAGTCTGAGGCTCAGGATGAGGAAGCAGTAGCCAAACCAGATTATTATTAAGCAAGAAAAGATCTGTCAGTGCTTGACAGCGGGACTGGAATCAGTTCTGTTCTCCTCAAGCTTTGTCGCAATTGTTTATTCTTTAGATCCGGTTTTCTCCCACAAAAGCTGATATTCTTGTTAGCAGAGTCTTGCTTTCCAATGAATTGCTTCTTCTGGCTTATTTGTAAATTCATGGAGAGGGGTGTAATGATGATTTCTTTCAGGCATTCCTTGGAATTTTTCCACAAGTTTCTAAACCTCTTCTTTAAAGTCTTTAAAACCACTCACTAGATCTGAACAGCATTTTGTGCCACGCAGACACCGATGGCATCAAATCCCAACCCTCCAAAAAGTTTTTCAGTTTCCATTTGTCATAGAGGGTAAAACAGCAATGCAAAATGTAATGAAGGCTGTAAGCTCTTCCCTGAATAAACTCACACCACCACAAGTGAAATAAAACCAACATACACAATCAAAACTTCCCACAGTTGAAGGTTTTTAACTTGAAGTGGGGATTGGTTTGCTTTTAATCAAGAAGTGACATGGTACCTCTTGTCTATGTGTCCTAAACAGCATAGGTACCTTCCAAATTGCTCCTCACTTTCCAACTCATTTATCGTAACATTATCTAAAACAGTGCAAGGAAAAAAATGGAAAAAAAATAACTGAAAATCTGTATTCTCAAAACTACAAAAAAAAATCTAGAAAATAGTAAGTGATTCGAAAACACAAACAAAACAACTCCAAAAGAAACTCCTTTCAGGACACTCAGACAAGGTAAAGCTCCTAACCAAATTCACCTCTTCTGCTTAGACTCATTCACCGCATTTTTATCTTCTCTGGAAGTCTTTAGTTCTTCCTGGTGGAAAATCACACCTGATCAAGAAACATAAATCATTTCAGCCATCTTCAAAAAGAATATGTGCTGGATGCAGCAAATCCGGTAGAAATTTCCAGTTCAGTTGGCGGTAGCATATGGTTACACTCTCGCTTTCCAGAATAAACAGGGTCAGACCCACCTTGCTTTTCTGTTTTTCCTGTGCTTTTGGAGTATCCTTATCAAAGATTACACAGGTATCTAAATAGCACCAGGTGCTATTTGCAGTTGAATAGGAGACTTGAGCAACAGCTGTAGCGTACAGGATTAAAACCCCACCACGTCTTTCACTTAAGGGCGGGGGGGAATTACATGTTATTGCTAGGAAACAGAGTTCTAATAGGCTTATGGCAAACAAAAACCGCAGCACTTGAGGTTAAATCCTTGAGAATAAAGCAGATTCTGATCATGCTTAACCCTTGCAGGAAGAAGAAAGGTATTTTTTCCTTGAAATGCACCCATCGTGCGTTTTTAAAAGTTCTTCTTCAAAGGCTTGCAATTTTTTTCCAATTAATTCCCACAGCAGAAATGCTTTAGATGCCAATCCCGAAGCTCCGATATCCAGCTCACGAGATCGCTCTCCGTGTCACCTATGCAAAAATCATACCTGCTGTGCTAAATCCTGCCCAGGTTTTCCGAAGCCCTTGAAATGACGGCTTCCTCTTCGCTTCCACTGCCTCATGGGGTGCCTTTATTTGCTCTTGTAGCAAAAGTTCAACGCGTCAGGCTAAGAGTGGCTCCTCCTTGGCTGCCTCTGAGGTGTGCTGACAAAGGCACCTGTTGTAAGAGGTAAAGAAAGTCCCTTCCCACAACCCCTCCCTGCTGGCACCGGCTCCGGAGGCTCCCAACAGGGACCGACCTTACGTTGGAACAGGCGCAGGGGAGAGAGCAGGCGGTACAACAACAAACATTCCCATGTTAATGAGAGACCAATTTAATTCTGCAATAAGGGCAGGAGGTGGGGAATGCAAATTATCAGACGCACTCCCCAGCTGCAGCTACTCAAATCCCTCCCCTGGTTTCACCATCAGGCATTTCTATTTATAAGGAATTATGGACCAGAACCTACACTCCCCCCCCCCCCCCCCCCCCCAGGTTTTTTTTTCATATCTACAGAGGGTTTGTAATTTTGGCATGTTCTAACTAGCCATTGCCGGAACTAATAACTGATTTTGGATGTTGGCTAATGCATATCTTTACTTTAAAAAGAATGTTTTTCAGCTGTCTTTTCAAGCTAATGGAGCTGAGCTGCCCACAGATCCCTATGGACCTGCAATTTACATCCGCGATAACAGTCTGTGCTGTAACCTGAATCAGCGCACATCATCTTAGGTATCAAACCAGTTAAACTAAATCTTTTGAATGAAACCGACTGAAGCAAATCCGTCCACCCAGACACAGTGGTAGCATGCTCACGCCAGAGGAACTGGAAAGGACAAGGCAAGCAGAGAGATGCCCTTCACCGCCTTCTCAGGCCACACAACACACTCCTCCCAGCATTTCAGCACAGAGCCTTCCCCTCAGCCAGGCTTTCTGAGTGCTGAAGTGATGAATAATCTAGCAAAAGACAATAAAAACCACAGAGTGCAGCTTCATATTTATTTAAAGCAAATAGCGCTTCTCCGTATAACACCGCGTCTACCTTGCAGTAGCCTCCCTCAAAGAACAGGAACGCAGCCCCCTCCATGGCATAGGTTTGAAAGCATACCTCCAAAGCAGGAATTTTTGGAGAAGCGGTTCAACCAAGCAGTCAGGCCGACAAAGGAGAGCCAGCAGAAGGACAGGTGAGCTGCAGAAAACTTAACTAATTAAGGTAAGTAGTCCTAATTACAGTTGTTGGGATTTATATACTGGTGGATAATAGAGATGAATGGAAAATTCCTGAATTGAGCAAAACAGCCAGTTTAGCAAAGCCAAATCCTGCTCACTCCCAAGATAAATTCACTCTCACTCCACCCCCAGGAATGTCTTGCTGCTATCTGACGGGGATAGGATCTTCTGATAGACAGAAATCGCGTTACGTATGTGAGGTATGTGCAGCTTCTTGCTAAGCTCTCCCTTCCTGCCACCACATTTCTGAAATGCAAAGGCGTTTTCTGTGATTTGCTTTCCGTGTATTAATGAAACTGGGAAGATCACAGCAGTCTTCAGATAAGGAAACATAAAACTCCTTTCAGAGCACTTGGAATGGCATTTGGCAGTCTTCAAGATAAGTTTACAGGGGTTTCCCCCCACCCCCCAGATCGGAATGAATAACGGTAGTATCAGCTCTTTCCCTAATTGCCTTACCCAGTAATGACCTGTAAGAACTGTTTCAAACACAACCAGCAGGTGAAAAAGACCGGGTTACACATCAAACACTGTGAATCCCAAAGCACAGCTCCATTCTCTCCTCGCCCACAAAGGGCTTCCCAACCACCAGAGAACGGCGGAGAGCCCAGATCTTCTGTCCACACACTAAACCCCTGCAGCGCTGGTGCTGTGCCGGACCCTCGGCCACCCCAAACACCCGTGCTGGGGTGAAAGGTGGGGGAGCAGCTGCCCGTCCCTCGCACGCCTGCTTATCCCAGGGAAATAAGAAGCAAAGCGTGTACCGCTGTGGTGGTGCAGCCTTTCAGAAGGCTGCGCTTTTATTCATAACCCTGTTCCAGTTTTAGACATCAGAAGGTAAATACCTTTAGAGGTGTTTTGGGATTCAAAGTGAGAAATGAACGCCAAGCCGTTGCTCGCAGCAATGCCCCACACCTTTCGAGAAAAGCAGTTGCCAGGCTCAGGCTGATCTACATGCAGTTCCGCTATGGCTTCTCCAAGTTTTATTTTTTTAATTGAAAATGTCAAATAACACGGCCTATTTCCGCCCCCCCAGCCCCAAAGAAGTGGGTGTATGCACCTGTGTTTCGTTTAAAATAATCCTCCAAATGTGTGGAAAAATCTGGGCTTGCTGTGCTTCAGCATATGTACTTACAGGGGTAAATCCTCCCAATTTGCAGCTACTCTGCATTCTCCTGATTTGAAAGTGGGCAAGATTATAAACTGATTTTTACAGATTAAAGCCAGTAAAGTCATCCCGCCGGGCAGAGCGAGGGTTTCTCTCCCAGCGTGGCTGGAATTGCTGAGGCAGAGGCATTCAAGACAAACCAGTGATGCTGGCGTGTGCTCCCCCTCCATGTAAACGTGTAGCCCGGCACAGGGAAAAGCTGAGGACTTCTAAGTCTTCATTTTCTGTTGCCAGCTCTGCCTCTTGAATTATTTACTGTAAGCCCAAAGGAAGAGAGAGCACTATCGCCCAGGTCTCCTTCAGTCTTACGGGAAAGCACAAATAGCAAACTCACTGCAAAAGCAGGAGGAACCTTTATAAATACATCTGCTTTGTTATGGATTAAAACGAACGGAGCAGAAAATACCCCAACTCCCCTCTCCCAGCCTCCCCTAATCAGCTGCGTGCCACACAAAAACTAGTCCTGCTCCCATGCAACAACTGCTGCATAAGGATTTTCTTCCACAAAGTTCCTAGATGATCTTTAAAGCTTATTAAAAGAAGTAAAACCATCAGCCTCACCCCTCAATCTACAGAGGGTGGAAGGCCAGGCCAGCTGCTACCTCCCCAACCTGTTGAAGGTCACTCCCTGTATTTATAAAAGCATATTCTCCATTAATTCTGTACTGTGTATTTGTTCTGTTCTCAAAGAGGTGGTTATTAACGCAGTTAGAAAAGGTTTGGGTCAAGTTTGCACTTCATTTCGAGTTTTACATTAACTTGAAATTACCGCTAAACAAGGGCATGAAGCTGCCTAAACCAAATCCACCCGTTTGACTTCTAAAAGCCATACGAACCTGAAAAAGATGGAAGAGCAGCACAGCTGGGATGCCAGCGTACAGGTACATATTTAGTCAGCTCAGTCCATTCCAGATTCTTCTGCAGCCTTTTAAATTAATTCACAACTCTCTTCTGATTTTTGATTAATTAAACCCACATTTTAACTTTCTGTGTCCGTATTTTTTTTTCCATACTGCCACAATCACTTTCTAAGGACACTAGAAGTTACCTCCCCTCTTCAGTCACGTTTCCCTCAAACATCAGCCGCCTGGCAGAAATACCTCACTTAACAAACCTCCTTCTTGTCTGCCAAGAACCTGCATTAGAGTTGGGATGACTTTTTGCTTGTTTGTGTTTTTCCAGCAGCAAAGGCAGCACGGGGCTCTGACCAGCCCGAACCACTGGTGCAGTTTATTGCCCGGCCCCACAACGAGCCGCGGTGCGATGGGTGATGGAGGCAGTGGGGCTGGGGAAAGAGCCTGACATCCTTGAGCCAGTACCGCTACCAGGTAAAAGGAATATTGAATCTTACTGTGAGATTTTGGAAATCCTAGCCTTTGGCTGTTGAAAAAAACAGGTTTTTACAGCATATTTGGGGCATAAATGGTGCATAGAACCTGATGTAACCGACTGAGGTTTAAAAAGGAGCTGAGAATACTTCCTCCTTCCCATCTTTTTATTTTAGCAAAATAAAGGATTTTGGTTTTTTTTTTCTTTTCTTTTTTCTGTTTACAAAGGGAAGGGGTGGTACTGGTGAGCTCTATAACATGCGCACGCCTACTCCAGCCTCGCACAACCTGAGTGGGGCCGCGCTAATTTGCACGGCAGACAGCCCCACAGAAACCACTTAGAAGGAAAAGGCAGAAATTCCTAAACTGACTTTGAGCGTCATCTCCTGGAAAGCAGCTGGCTTCAGCCACCTGTTTCATGTTCCACCCTTCTTCTTTGGGGACCCATTTTTTATCTCCCCCCTGGCTCAGTGATGGCAGAGGACCACGAACAACTTCACACCCCAACGAGGGAGGCAACAGCCGTCCAAGAGCAAGCCCATGTACCAGGGACCTTCCCCAGCTGCCCCAGGGCCACCGCCAGTGTCTCCAAATTCCATCCCCTCCAAGACAAATCAGTACAAACAAGTCCCTCTGGCTGCTGAAGGGACAAACAATCTGTTTGCCATCGTGAATGTCTCCGATATATATTCCCCGGGGCTATTAATCCAACTGAATAATGCTTGTATGGCATTCAGACCATGCCAATGCCATTGAGAGCTAAGTTCCATAATAAACTGACTCTAACCCAACAATAATCTAATCTAACCTGCAAAATGTATTTTAAATTTGTTGCATTTATCATTTCAATTGGTATTGAAAAGAAAAAAAATGGCGTCAAGCATATTTTTCAAGAAAATTATCATAGCAGGTATATAGGAATGCTTTGCACTTACAATTATTTATATGGATTTCTGGCCTGGCTTCAATATAGCATGATTCAGGGATTTCACCCAAATAGCCTGCAAGTTAGTGCAAGTAGAGCCAACTTTTATCAAGCAAAAGCTTCATCAGAGCAACAGAGCTAGTTCAGGCTTCGTATCAACAATAATCAGACAGCAAGTAGCAAGTATAGATCCGTATCATACCTTCCCCCATGTTCTGCTGTCTTTTAATTTGCAGCATGTGATCAGCAAACAAAAGATATTAATTAATATCAAGGAGCACATTAAATAGTGAACATCTCTCACATGAAAAGACACAGGGTCCAGAACTCAGGGCTTCTCATTCTAAGCCCACACCTGACTTTCCATCCCAAGGTAGATACATCTCTCCCTATTTTTTCTTTCCCCTCCCCAAAGATGGGTTAACAGCCCTTATCTACTTCCCAGAGGAAGATTAAAAAAAAGGTGAAATTAATGAAAAATGCAAATGTGGAAGTTGTATTACCATTGTTGTTATTACTGTGATGTTGCCTGTCAAGTTTTCTCCAGAGTGCTGTTAAATACCTTACAAACCTGCCACACTGCAGAGGGAGAGCGCAATGACGCGGTCACCTGGATGACCTATCCGAAGCACCCTATACCACATCAGATTTCAGTTTTTTTACTGACTTTCACTTTGCACCTGACCTTTAAGCCTGGGACAAGAAAAAAATGGAGAAAGAACAAAAAGGCTGCAGAGCCAGGCACTATGAGAAATTCTTGTAGTTAAATGAAAGAAAAAGGCAGGACCACAGCACATCCTCTGTCCCCCAAAACCACAGGAGCTGGTGAGGCACAAACCCACCGTAATATACTCTGCTGTGCAATGAGTAGGCAGGAGCTGTTGTACCCCTGGAGCACCACAGCAGAGCCCCAGAAAGGGCTGTAACCACGTCTTCCACGTGGACCCCCTGCCAGAAGCGTCATGGAAAAGGTGAGACATTTCGATGTGTAAACAGCACAATAGTAATGGCATATTCCCAAAACAAAAAATAAATCTGCAGCATGATTGCTTGGATGATGAGATAAAGAGTAATTAAGACTGAAATGACGCAGGTGAGCAGGAAATGGCACGTGGTGTCAGCTAAACTAAGCTAAACCAGACAGACTAGTCCAAGTATCTCGGCAGCGGAGGTATAGAAGACAGTTTGATTGTGAGACGCAGTCTAGACGGAGGCATGCCTGAAGACTCCGAAATGAGATTATTCCATGCATTATACATTAAAAGTACAAACTACTGATACTTTCCAGGAGAGCAATGTGTCCCACAATGCTGGAGTTAAGAATGCAAGCATTTGCTTGGAGGTCAAAGAACTGAATGCAGCCAAAAAAGTCCAGAAAACAGCACGGGCTAGTATATATTTATACCAAAGATGATTAACAGCAATCTGATAGAAAAAGCATTTGACATGAGAGATCCATTTGCTGAGAAAGACAGAAGACAGCTACTTCTCAGTACTCCCCTGGACCAGTTCCCCTGGCATTTGTACAGGTCAGCTCCAGAGGAGGAAAGCAGCTCAGGACTGTGCAAGCTGATCAGCCGTGTAAGACTACCAGCAGCATCCACTAATCTAAGCTCCACGTAATCCTTTGCCGCTAAATCCCTATTCATCATCATACAGTACAGTGAAAGGGAAATTCTGTTCTCAGAAGATGATTTGGGAGACAAACTATTTCAGTGCTTAACTGTGCTGATCTAGTCTCCTACTGTGAAAATCTGCATCTAGGTTTTAATGCTTCAATATACCACAATGAGAAAAACATCTGTATTTACATATGATTTAAAGATTAACTTGTCTTGATTTGACTGTTAATAAGCTTATTTTAAGAGCTCAAATGGTTATGTATAGAAGGGTGAGAGAAGGCAGATTATTCCACAAGTTATCAGAGTTCTCTATGTGATAAGGAGGTAATTCTTCAGATATGGGAGACCAGAGATATTTCCATATACTGTTCCACCCTCCCCATTTGTCTTATTCCAAGTTTGTCTTTTAGTTAAAATTTGAACTATAGCTACCATTATATCTATGCAACTAGAAGAAATGAGATACTCCCTTAAAAAAAAAAAATAAAAAATTTCAGGAATCGGTCCAGCTTAGCACAGATGTCCACAGGGCAAGAGAACATTTTCTCCTCGTGTCCATGTGCTCTGGCTGGGCACAACGTACTGCTCAAGCTGAGTTCAGTGTCTCTGCCATGCATGCACAAGGGCTGCTCCCTTGGAAGCCCACTCGCTCCCAGTGCTCCTGTTGACTCCCCTCAACATCCAAATAAAAGGCTACATATTTAGAGAGAAAATTGAGCCATAACTTCTAATCTGTTCTTGATTTTCAACATACCTTTTATATAGGGTAAGCGTTTATGCAAAATTCCTTCTGCAAGGAATGCAAGGAAAGTGCCTGGAATGAATAAGAGCTAATTTTTGCTTGATTTGAAGTCAAAAATCCACAACAGCAAACAAATTAAATCAGAGGACGCGATAAAATTTAGGATGATTTTTTTTTAAAAAAACAACCAACAACAACAACCCCCCCCAGGTTTTTCAAAAGAGGTTTATATACCATAATGTTCCTCAATGTGTTGTCCTGTAGGACAAGAAGAAAAGGCCTCAAGCTTCACCAGGGCAGGTCTAGATTGGATATTCAGAAAAATGTCTTCACGGAAAGGGTTTGTCAAGCACTGGAACAGGCTGCCCAGGAAAGCGATGGAGTCACCGTTCCTGGAGGTATTTGAAAGACTTGTAGATGTGGCACTTGGGGACATGGGTTAGTGGTGGACTTGGCAGTGTTGGGTTAATGGTTGGACTCTATGGCCTTAAAGGTCTTTTCCAACCTAAAGGATTCTATGAGTCTATGATGCCTTTAACTGAGGAGCATGGCAGTTCATTCATCAAAGTTATCGTCACCATCTAACACTGATGCTGACGTGACCAATGCTATTACAACACACAGCCAGGCACTGTTATGGTATATCCACCTCATGTTTTCCTGAAACATGTGAAAAGTGACTCAAGTCAGCGGTTCTGATTCTTGGCTTGGCAAGGTGGATCTCTGGCACCCTAACAGCTCCATTACACTTCTGCTGTCCTCCTCTACCCACGTGCAGCCGCTCCAAACGCTCTGCCACTTTACCTATGCGCCAACTACTCCACCATCAGCAACCTCCTCCTCTCCTTGACACAATTTCAGGCAAACCTGTGCCCTGGCTGGGATCCCAACCCCACCCGACAAAAATGCAGCTGTTCCTGCAGAACTGCCCCTACAGCAGGGCTTTTCCCAGCGCTGCCGGGCAGGTGAACGATAACCATCTGTTCACTCTCTGCAGATCTAGTTCGGCTAAAGAAGCCTGGAACATGGACACAGCTGAAGTTAAAGCAGCCAGAAACACAGTAAGCAGAAAAATGGCTTAAAGCCATCTTTGTTCTGGCCCTTTTTTTTTTCTTCCATCAAGGACTGTTGGGATCGAACGGATTCCCAGCTGCTATCTCACACCAGCTACTGCAGTCCATTGCCAGCTACACTTTTAAAATATACTTCCAGTATACTCCCAGATGCTGCTCCAGCTTGACAAATACCATGAGGAGCGTGCTCAGCTGATGAGTGGGAACACCAGTAAAAATAGGGTAGCGGATGGTATTGGAGAGAAGACAAACAGCCATACAAGTGAAGGCACCCTGCTGCAACTCCAACGCTTATGGCTCTGCTTCCGCGCTATGGAAGAAATCTGTTAATAAATAAGATGTATAAGTAAATAAATAAGAATACGGATGGGCTGCAGAAAAGCAGCCAGACCATGGCCCCTTCGGTATTTTGAAGGTTGCTTAGCAACAGGCTGGCTGCTGCAGGGCTAAAGTAGCATGAAATTAGCAGCTTTTCAGCAAAAAAACAAATTGAATGTAAAACTGGGGAGGTGGCCTTTGAGTGGCAACAAGGAGAAAAGCATTAACTGGTCAATTGGATATGGTGGGCATCTTTTAGGAGTGTTTCCTGAGTGTGGGGGATCTAATTAATGCAGCCATGGGCCTTTGTCCTGCCTGGCAAGTTAATAATCCAATCTTGATTAAAATGATGGCTGTTACAGTCACCTCATGGGTTAATTACTTATTAATGATCTTAAATAGCTCAAACCCAACCATATCAGACTTTGCTATACTAGTGCCAGCTGACTATACACCATGTTTACAGTTCCAGAATTATCAAATATATTTCCCCATCATTTCAGGTCTACGTTATCTTGATGCTATCGCTTCATTCACTTAAGGAATCTGGTCCCTGTGAATCCTTTGAGTAACTGAATCTCAGCATCATGGATCCACATGTTCTGACCAAATAATTCCTCCAAATCATATTGCTTCTCTAGTCTTCTGGAACAACCCTGTGTGGACGCAGAGAATCATTACATAGACAGCAGCTATTAGAGAGAACTAATGAGAACAGCAAGAAAAACATGTGTACACATTTCAGGGAAGACTTAAACAGGAGTTTTGAAAGAAAGATTTTTCTGGGTCATATCATCTGGGGCCAGGTTGTACCAGTTAATTGTTTCCCACTGCTAATCGTGCATGAAGCTGGTCCCTGGCAGCCAGACACAACCAGGGACCCATATGGCACGTGATCCATTGAAAGGTGGTGTAGGATGGTGGCTGGGGCAGGAGAGATGCTAAGTTAGCTTGTCCAGGCATTAAACTGGAGGAGGAAAGGGAAAACACTGTGGTTCTTTCCCCTGCTTTTTATACACGCACCGAGCAGTGGTAACTTATTTTACTCCTTATTTACAAAACAGCTTGTATTTGTGTGGCACTTCAGAAGCAGAATAAGACCTAGTGCAAGTGCACCTGGGTCGGGGCAACCCCCAGTATCAACACAGGCTGGGCAGAGAACAGGTAGAGAGCAACCCTGAGAAGGACTTGGGGGTGCTGGTGGACAAAAACCTCAACGTGGCATGATAATGTGCACTTGCAGCCCAGAAAGCCAACTGAATCCTGGGCTGCGTCCCCTCCAGCGTGGCTGGCCGGATTCTCCCCCTCTGCTCTGCTCCGGTGAGACCCCCCTGCAGCGCTGCCTTCAGCTCTGGGGCCACCAACACGAGAAGGGCACGGACCTGTCGGAGCGCGTCTGGGGGAGGCCACGAAGATGCTTGGGGGGCTGGAGCCCCCCTGCTATGGAGACGGGCTGGGAGAGCTGGGGTTGCTCGGCCCGGGGAAGGGAAGGCTCCGGGGAGACCTTCCGGCAGCACCAGTGCCTGGTGGGGCCGGCGGGGCAGCTGGGGACGGGCTTTTACACGGGCACGGAGTGATGGGACACGGGGCATGGTTTTAAGCTGAAGGAGGGTAGAGGTAGAACAGTTATTATACTGTGAGGGTGGGGGGACACTGGCAGAGGTTGCCCAGAGCAGCTGTGGGTGCCCCATCCCTGGCAGTGCTCAAGGCCAGGCTGGACGGGGCTTGGATCAGCCTGGTCTGGTGGGAGGTGTCCCTGCCCAGGGCAGGGGGGTTGAAACTAGATGGTCTTTAAGGTGCCTTCCACCAACCCAAACCGTTCTATGATTCTATCTAGGGGCCTACATGTGAATCAAATTTGCTTGGAGCAGGGAAACTTCTCACCGGCATTTCATCCGTCTTAGTGCCCCAGCACAGCACTTAATTGTTCCTGAGATTGGGGTGGAGTATATACAAGCTGTCACCAGTTCTGTTGGCAATAAATTATGTATTGTAGAGCAGGCTGACTATTTTCAGTCTTTATAATTTTCAGAATGATTTCTGTGTCCTTGGGGGCTGCACACAGAGAAGCCTTTGGCAATGTTTTGTTTTCCTGTTTGTCTGGGGTTGAAGAGAAGGCAACCGAGGCTCACTGATATGGCAAACACTTAAGTGAGATGTCCTCCATTTCCTTAATGAGCCTATTAAGTCATCAATCTATCAAAGGTGTAATGACAAGTCTCAGAGGACAGAAACACAGAGAGACAACTCAGTGTCCCAGGATTTTCCTAGTACATGTACACAAGAAAACAACCTACAGGCTACAACAGTTAACTGGGAACAACATGATCCTGTTGCTGGAGAAGTACATCAGCCTAAAATACCTTGACACTGCCTTTTTGCATGGCCAGAGTAAGCTGTGCCCGAGATAGCCTGCCCACCTGCTTGCCCATCTCCTCCTCCGAATGGGAGATGATAAAACCCTGCTTCATGGAGCTGCTGTATACATTCATCTCTGGGGTATTTGGAGACTCAAGTGTCTGGTGAAACTGTTAGTGCTCCCTGAACTTGAGCAAAATGAGTGACTGAAGGGAGATAGTCTTAGTTTAGGTCACAAGAACCAAAGATGGTATCAAAACTCAAAAGGAATTGTATTCTCCACTTTCCTAAATGAGTCCTTGCAGGTGTGGACCCCAGGATTTAATCTCCCCAAGGAGATTAAAAAAATACTACTATATTAAATCAAATATACTGGTTACCAGGCATACAGCAACTAGCTTACATCACTCTCCAGCACACAGGATTTGATTTAGATGGTTAACTATTACCCAATGCTGCACGTTTTCAAGTGCTGAGCCCCGTTTTATGTGGAAACGGCATTGCTCGCAGGACTAGTATCTGTGTGCAGCGCCTGTTGAAGCTGGCTCACTAGTATCTACCGGGCTAAAGGCTCGGTGTAACACCAACAGGCAGCAGGCTCCCTTGCCCTGGTACCTCAGCTGTGACACAAACCGAGCAGTGAAGCAGAGCCAGGGAAAACAGTAAGTACTGGAAACTACCAGGGAGAAGAGATTTAATAAGTGAAGGTGCAGACAAGCCTGAATCTTGCATTCGAATCATTAAGAGTGGAAAAAGTGAAGCAGGAAGAACAAATAGCATCAGCAATGCTTAGGAGTCTGAAAGAGATGTACTAAAATACATGCTTATTTCTCTTAAAATGTCACTCTCTGTCAACTGTCATGGTTTCCAGACGTCCAGAATCAAATTATATTGTAATTGCTTCCTATTTGGACAAGGTCACAAAAATAAAAGCTCAATACCTTCCTAAATTACAGTCTACTATATGTTCCTTATGCTCCTGTAGCAGCCAGGTCTCCTCTTCTGATGTCAACAAATTTGCCTTCAAAAAGAAATGTTGGTTTAGGTCCATTAGTGTAGTGTAAGGCACATTAAAAACTTAAGAGCCGTCGTTACTGATCTTTCTGAGAAACCTCCCAGAGCACAGAGATCTTTAACCTCTTCCTAATCCTTTCTAATTCACTTTGTATCATAAAAGCAACAAAAAGGAAACAAATATGAAACCCAGACCCATGCAACATTCGGACAGGTGATCATTCTCCACGTGCCCTCATCAATGAGTAAGGACCTGCAAAATCCCTTACACCAGGGATTCAAAACCATTCCTCAGTTTTTTCCACCTCTCCCCCTGCCCCCAAATCCCCGTGACGGTATATAATCTTGTATAATATTCCTGTATGATGGATCAAAGGTTGAAAAGCCACAAGGTACATAGGTAAATAGTTCCCTTGTATGAACACGTCGCCTGCACACACTGCTTCTGCCAAGGCCTTCTACAAGACATTGTTACCAACACCGTGTGGATGTTACAACGAAGGTGGAAGGAAAAGAAAGAGGTACTCTTTGCTGTTCCCAGGGGAGCCAGGGTTCCCAACAAGCCCCCGTGTGAGCTCTCGGCCCAGCCCTGGATCTATGGATGTGCTGCTCATTCCCTGCTTGCTCCAGCCTCAGCCTGCTTCTGGAGGAGAAGCTGCTTAATGGATAGAGATGGATGGGAGCCAGCAGGATGCGAGATGGACTCTGGCATGGGCCGCAACCACCCGTCCTCCTAATTCACCTCCGCAATTAGTGCTGTGCCTGTGAGGAACCCTTTTGCTTCAGGCTAGGAGGTCCTCTGCTGCTGGAGAGCAAGAAGAGGAGGTTTTCAAGGGTTATCAAGTCCAGGTCCAGGCAGTGCCTCCTTCCCCTTCACAGCCCTGGCCCTGGCCCAGGTGTGTCTTTGTCAAGCCCTGAAGTGCTGGGGTTTGTCACATCGGCTGGAGGAGACGGCTCTGGTGCATCTTGGGGCAGAGCTGAAAAACATGTAAAATCCATTTCCCCTGGGCTAGAGTCACTGCCTTTGCAAGAACCCTCTCATCAAAACATTCTGCTTGGAAAAACAAACCATCCCAAGCAAGATGTTGCTTCTGTACCATGTCCTTCCTCCTCTGAAAGGTACACACTGCTTCACATGGGGCGCAGAAAAGGACAAATGGGTTAAGCACTCTTGGACAAAGTTCATTAAAACCAAAACCTAAATTTCACTTTGCATTCGAAGAAACCCGAGGGCTGAATTTGCCTCTAAGCATCCTGTTGCTCCTAAAAGCCACTGGGATTTGTGTCTATACAGGCTGATGTGAATGTTAGGGTCTGGATGAGCTCCTGTAATGAAGAAAACTGTGAGCTGGGATCTGTATTCTGCAGACACCAAATGGCAGCTCCTTTCAGCACAGAGCCCCTGTTTCATTTCTACCTCCTGAAGAAAGAAATCGCACTTACTATTTTCAGGCCTATTTAAAACTTGAAAGTAATGCAGTGGTGACAAGGTGATGAAAATCTTTTTTTTTTGTTTCTGACAGGTCAGGTAGATTGCAAAGTCACCAAAACTAACAGCCTGACAATATGTTTTTGTGTGTCATTGCCGGTGGGAAAAGAAAAGAGCCCAAAGTGGAAAAAATAGTTTATCAGGGGATGAAGGTGTTATTGAATAGAGCATCTTGCAACAGGCTACCGTCGCGAGAGTGGAAGCGTGCGAGCAAGCAGAACAAAGCATTCTCGATAGGCAGTGAGGAATCAAAGCCCTGATCTGTTCCTGATTTCTTCCACTGCTCTTGACTAGCTGAAATATAATCAATATTCCCTACCGTGTAAAGATGGAGCATCCCAGGTGGCTTACTCAGACTGCCATGAAATGGTTCCTTGTGAGGATGTACGATAAGGTCATTGATCTCGTGCTCTAAGCTATGGGTTAACAAAAGGATTTCTGAGATTAAAAAAGAGCTGTTCAGACAATCACTTGACTCTGCTAAGAACTTCAGCTATAGTTTATTTTTTTTTTTTCCCAGAGGTCAAGGCCTTAACCTCTGAGCCTCTCCAAGCTACACCACCCCCAGCAGATTTATGTTGGTGAAAGTACACCTGTATTTCTTGGGAGAGGAGCGATGCAGACCCCCTGCAGGCTGGTGCAACGTGCAGGCACAGCTGGGCTGGAGGATGCTGAAGCTGAAGATTTTGCAGCTTTGTTGTCACAGTAACTGGGTGACTCAACCTGACACGCTGTCTTTGGGCCCGAGCCATGCATACACACTGAATTCATGCCTTATACTTCCAGATTTAAGATATTATTTATGATGCTGATTAATTACTCAGCAATGAGATTTTTTTTTCATGGCTTTTGACTGACTCAAGGATCAAATTTTGGTTAAGAATTATTGTCAAGGAAATTGCATTAATTAAGCAAAGGAAGTTGAAAGAAAAATAAAGAGATACAATAACGTAACAAGGGCTTGATCTTCATCTGCTGTTTGAACAATTGAACAGGGAAATGAGATACATGGTCAAGGCTTCCCAACGAACAGACCTACAATACTACTTTTTAACATTTGCCTATGCTTTCAATTTTTGTTGCAGAGATAAGGAACATAGGGGAGTGAGAGCAAAGAGAAGGAAGCTGTCATCCCCCCCATGGCTTCCACACCTCATCAGTACACCTGTAGGGTGGCGGGTGCGCTTCTGAAACGACGAGTGTAACAGCAATGAATTTCTGCAGAGAGCTGGCTGACATGGCAATGGGTTGACACCACTTTGCCCAGGCAGTTCACAGCACTACATGAAAATAATCACTTACACACAAATTATTTCAGACTTAAGCAACATGATACAGCCAAACACCACAACACTACTTTAAAATCTGTGAACGAGTAAACCGGCACATTGCCATTCTTAAATAAAACTAAGCACTTTTACAAATGGAGATAAATATACCAGGACGTTTCTACATAGCACTTTAGCTGGATTCTCCAAAGTCTCTGACATACAGCTCTTCACCTCCATTTACCAGCCTGATGTAACTTATTTATGTCCAAACACAAATGAATTAAACAACATAAACAATTTAATCCTACATTTACTATACTATTTACCTCCACAAGAGAAACAAGGCTATAATATGGTAAAAATAAAAGCAATTCTGCAGGGAAACAGAGAATCCTGAAGCAAAACAACAAGGAGATCCTAAAAATGTGAATACTGCCCTTATGAAGCACCTAACTAAACTACTCCAGTAGCTACATATTGCTTAAGTAACAGCCAAGTAACCATTCACTGAATTTAACTTTGAACAGTGTCAACAATGGCAAAAATATTGCCTTGAGTTTGCAATGGAAAGTTATTAACAGGGACTTGAGTTCTAAAGCTACTGTCACTGCAGAGCTCTGCATTTATAAAACGCGTATGGCCATCTTTCTATCCTTAGTTTTGTTTGTTCACTAATTTTCAAAGTGGAGAAATTCAGCTGCAGGTGCTTGAGAAATCAAACACCAGCAAAAATATGTAAACACACTGCCCCCAGTGTCTTTGTTTATTTGCAAAAGCTCTGCAAGAAAAAGAGAGAAAAAAAAAAAAAGAGAACATTGTTATTGTTAGTCTTTGCCTTCCCCCCCTCCCCCCCCCCCCCCCCCCCCCCCCCCAGTTATTTTTAAAAGTTTAGCTTTAGGTCTCAGTATAGCATGGTGCTTCAGAATTTGTCACTTCATTTAATCTGTCAAAAAACAAATGAAATTAAACAAATGTCCGGTCCCAACTGTTTTCTGCACTACACTGAGAATGAATCACTGGGTTTTTTTCCCCAAGCCACCGCATGCAATAACCATTGGCTCCAGCTTACCTAAGCTTTCTGTAACATAGTCATGACTTGTTTCCAATAACTTGTTTTAAATTCTGTAACATCTGCAGAAATAAAATAACCACAGCATTTCTGAGACAGGCACGTATCAGAAAGGCTGATCAAGTATGACACAAGGCAGCTTGAAAAATTTTGTCCAAATGCCATTTCTTCCACATGCATGTATTCTAAGATTTCTAGGCTTAGAAATAAAAGATAATTCTCCTTGTGTGCACTGAATTCCTGGTAGATAACAGAGCTTCTTCCTCCACTGGTCAGAGGGGAGAATAGAGTTTCTGTGGCCACCGGAAGTGAGCTCTAAAAAAATTAAAGACATAATATTCTTCAGGGTCCTGCAGTTTAAAAAAGGACTGGTCACGGACAACACAAAGACTCAGGCTAGCAAGGGTCACAGCTTCTGTGCCACAGGGTCTTTTGTATGGGAAGAAATAGATTTCCTCTGAATTGCCACCATGCTACTTAGTGCTGAGATGCTACCTGTTCCCTCAGATCCGACTGCTTGAAAGAGGTTTAAGAGAAGCGCGGGTGACTTTTCTCCCTCAGGGAGATTTCTCCATGTTAAGCCTCAATGGTTTTGTTGATGCTGAAGATGATACCAAGGAACACGTCTTGGCCAACATAAATATGGGGCACAGAGCTCATTACCAGCCATTTCTGCATCAATACTTCTACCTATGCGTCTTTCTCCACAAAATCCGAAAGCCGGTAGGTTTGTTCCATTTAATTATGGACATAAGTGCTGATCCTGGGATACGTTTATTCAGCCTCTACGGTCTCTTTTGCATCACAGAAGTGCCTTCAAAAAGGAAATCATCTTACTGTGAGAACACAAGGCACTGCAAACCTGCCAGGCACCACTGTCACAGTCCTTCTCCATTTTCAAACTCAAGACATCCCTCAGAAGAATCAAGTACAAGTTCCTGGGTTTGTTTCATTCAAAGGAAGCGAGAGTTTAGACTTTCTCTTCTAAAGAACAATTAAGATGACTACTACGTGACAGTAGTAACTAGACACTCTGCTACCACTTGACATAAGGACCACTGGACGCATGAAACTTTCTGTGGAACATTTTATCATGTCACCTTCTAGGAAGTCAGTCAATCCTCCAGCCAACCTGCATCTGGGATTCGAATGCAGCCAGTTCAGCCTGGGAAAAATTTTCACTTCCTCTTACTCATAGAGCTGAGTTATTTTAGACAAACTGTGTCAAAGATGGCAGAAGACAGAACTGTTAAACAGTGCAACTGCCTGCTACCTTCACCTATTGCTCTCTGTACTATTTTCAGAATCAAGGATGGAAAGGAGCTGTTATTCATCCAGGAGGAAGGAGCCAGACACAAGAAGCTTAAGCCAAAAGACCTTCCGACTATGCCTTCCTTCTTCCGTTCTGTATGGAAAAAGATCTGTCAGCCTGGAAAGCCATGGCTCCTGACGGCACCAAGGTAAACAAAACAAATGTAGGTGGCCTGCTGGACCGTGGAACGGGTTTCAGACGTCCCCCTCACCTTACCGAATTAAACAGTGAATACTGTGGGCAGATCTCTTCATGATAAGCGCTGTGATACAATTGCTGGGGATACAGACGATGGATATTCCTATCCACTTTTCTACCTCCAACTTTTACAGTTCTTTGAAGATCCTTACCTTCAGCGCTTCTTGTTGATGCCATTACTCATGGAAGCACAAGTACACATGCCAACAAATGACTACTGCAAGGACACTAAAATATTTGTACTCACTCAGGTTGCTGCAAAGCTACTTTAGATGGCTAAAATGTGATTACATTTAACTACTACTAAAAAAATCCCATTCCTTCTCTGTTGATAACAATATACCTGATGTCATTTAAAATGCCAAACCAAATGAAAAAAACAACAAATACAATTGTTGAAATGAAAAATACAACAAATACCCACCCCCCAAAAAACCAAACCAAACAAAAAAAAAAACCCACTTAGTAAAAATTGAATGGTTTTCCTAATGCTTAAACCCCATGAAAATATAACCTCACTACTAGGCAATATGTCTGCACACCAGAAAGCTAGATATGCAAAAAAGTTCAAATAAATAAGTATTCCAGAACTGACACTTTTTAAAAATGCATTACACGTTATGAGTTGTTGACACTTACTACCAAGATTACAATAATATTTAACATCCAATTCCACTGTAGGCACTTTCATCTGATTGTCAGGTGCCAGTTCATTGCGCTTCGTTGTAACACAAAGGCAAGCAGAAAGAAGGAAGCTGAAGCCGAAAACAGAATAGGCATTAAAAACCATGACCCTCCTCACAAGGACAATTGGATCCTGCACTTTGGCGATAACAGGGCAGACATAATAAGTGGAATTGATCATTGGCTTTTAATAAGAAATCACACACAGGCATGGCAGGGTTTTCTATAGATCTAAACACAATTTTTAATTCAGTTTGGCCTTTTCTTGAGAAGTTGATAAACGAGCAATTTTTTTCCTGTCCTTTATATTGGAAGATTAATTAGATACATCACTGGTAGAAGCAAACGAATATTCAAGGCTTGTGCAGTTTCAGGGCGTTTCTGCAGTTATCTCCTTTGCTTTTCTCTTGCATTTGGGTTGCCTTACCACCTCTCACAATCGCAAAAAAACCCCAAGTATCTAGATAAATACACGTATACACATATAAACACAAAGCGAGAAAATGCACTAGAGAGAAGACAGAGAGCAAGTCAGCTATTTTACTCCTTTCCATTGGAACTCACATAAATCAATATATAATCCTCTGTTAAACCATGCCTGCAAAAAATTACTTTCAGGTAAAACAGTGCCAGAGGTGTGAATAAAGTAATTCATCCCCATCAGTAAGTTGCGAGCTTCAAAACACCGGTTTGAATTCAAAACATTTAAATAGCAACATTATGAAAGTAAATCTGTTTTAAAACTGCACAAAGGACAACTCTGAAACGAGGAAAAGCTTAGCACGCCTCCTGCTACCTGAGCCTTTTCTTTCTGACTCCTCTAGCAGAGCTATTCTCCATGAGCCGTACAAGGCTCCTGGCAAGCCAGCCCTGTGGGTGCACCCAGGTGGGATCAGTCACCTTGTCAGTACAGTGAGAGGTGACAAAAATGCGTGTGTTTGTTTTGCATTGAAAAAGGCACATTTTTTTCTCAAGGCCATTTGCTCTTCCCACCTAAGGTACTGAGAGCAGCAACCCTGTGACACTGCCGGGGAGCCGTAATTCCTCCAAAGAGCGTAGAGATTGACGTGGTTAGGAAGAAGCTTCTCTTAGAAGAACTTCAATATACCACGTCTTTCCTGCCACTGATGATGATGAAAGATGAGACAAGGAGTCACTGGAATCCCTGAGCCACATAAAAGAAAGTCTCATTACAGATACTGCTCCATAAACAGAAAAATCTTCCCTGCAGGTTCCTTTGCTCAGTTCCTGTATAGCCCATCCCACATGTTCCTCCCCCCTTCACTGGGCTCCCAGTTAACCTCCCAGGATCTCTCCACCTACCTGTCTGCTACACCCAACTTCATGGCATTTCCAGATCTGCAATGTAATGCATTTTGAATGTTGGCTCTGCTCTGTTTCCAAATATCACAGGACAGTCATGGAGAAATGGGCACAGCTCCCTGAATTCACTTGAAAAACGTCAATCCAGGAAATTTTCGGATGGAGAAAATCTCCCAATGAGACTTGCTTTCTCCCATTCTACAACTCAATTGACTGAAGTTAGGTGCAAGAACAGAGGTATGATAGGCTTCCTATGCTAAAATCAAAGGACACTGCAATTCCTTTTGGACACACACAGATTTCTAACGAGAGAAATTGCATTACGGGATGCAAAAGGCAACTGAGGCAGATTTAGTGAGTCTGCAGAACGTGCTAGTTGTTCTAATGAAACAGCATCATTAAGCTTAGCTCTCATTAATCTAGAATAGGCTCTTCATTCATTTGGTTGTTTATCAAACAGGGCTTCAAGAGACATAGGAAAGACTATGAAATCTCTTGTAAAGCAAAAAAAATTAGGAGGAAGAAAAGCGCCTCCCCGTGTCCCCCCCCCCCCCCCCCCCCAAAAAAAAAAAAAAAAAAAAGCATGAGTACAAAAAGCATTGGTAATCATTCCATGAAGTAGGAAATTAGGGTAATTCCTTACTCTAGAGACACAATACACAGTCTGCTCTGGTCAGGCAGAAACTTATCATCCCCAAACCCATTTTTACAGCTGTAATTGTCACTGGATGCTCTAGGAGGAACATGACCCTCCCTTTGTGAAGGCCTTGGCAAAATGAAAGGTATGGTCATCATAGACTAGAAAACTAACAGCAAACAAAGGAGGAGAATCCCCCATTCATTAACTCTAAAACTTAGTATTTTATTACATTTCATTTATGTAATTAATTAGCATCTGACACCCTACTCAGAGAATTTGTCTTTCTCCTCTGTTTGGCTGTCTGGGAGCTGGGAAACATGTGCAATATTGGGCTCTATCTGCCCTAAGAGCCTCAGAAAATACCTTCATAGAATCAGTCTCTTCCACCTGGATGTATATTCTACTCTGCAAATGTTTGCTGTAATCCTTCAGCCCAGTATTAACGGGACCCCAGCTTTGCATAAATGCACGTAACATGCATATGACAAAACCAAAGGGAAGTTTCTTGGGACATGTTGTTACACAGTATGAATTAGTTCCAAACATTCCTAAACCACGGAATACTACCCAACAATCACCTGCTGGAAAATACTACTATTATTGCCGATTCCACTGACTTTGTTCACAGTGATTTCCTTACCGGTAGATGACTGGAATTCAGACCTGGTGAGTAATCACCATGGATAACACCTAATTGAAAGAGACATTCTCTACCACATTTTATATACAATTATCAATTAACAGGAGCTTTTTTCTTTGTATTTGCAGAGCTGTTCTTGAGGGAAAGATTGATGCTAATTCTTTTTGTTTCAAAATCAGGATGATAAAACTAATTCCAAAGCAGCAGCTTCAAAATCCAAGGGTTAGGTCCTGAACTGATGAGTCAAACTTAGAAGTTGTGAAATAAAGAAGAAAAACCACCAAGTATTTTTTCATTTGCCTTTTCTAGAATAACGTCAACTAGAGCTCAAGAGAAAAAAAAAAGGAAGCAAGGACAAATGGATTTTTATTACATGTTAAACTAGTGTTTTGTTTTGCAGTAGTATGGGAACAAAATAAAAAGAAACACTGGAAAAGATATAGCCAGAACATGAAACCTGGCCACACCATGATTCTATTTTCATGTTTTTATGCCTGAGTAATTAGCTTAGAAACCTAAAGAAAATACACTTACTGTGTGATACTTACTCTAAAAACATCTGGTGTTTAGTTTACAAATACTGATACAGAAGTGAGAAACAGTTGAAAGACACACAGTGCCTCATCCATACAGCAGAAAAAAATAATCACATTTAAGGGTCTTGTTTGGATATTTTTTAACACAACAAGTTTTGCTGCATTCAACAAAACAGACAATTATTCTTTGTATAACCTCTGCATTCCCCAGAACCTCTTCTTGTCATAATTATCAAAACCATAATTTCCTATTTGAGCATGTCAACTCCTGCAATTATTAGCTCCTGTTTGTAAATAAATACCATGATTATAATACCTAATTGCAGAATCAGAAACAAAATCAGAACAGTTGAGGTTGGAAGTGACTTGTGGAGAACATCTTGCCTAAACCACCCCTTTAGGAAGCAGGGTTCCCTACAACAGGCTGCTCAGGACCAGTTGCATTTTAAGTATCTCCGCAGATGGAGACTCCATGACCTCCCTGGGTGACATGTTCTTGTGTCTGATCACCCCTGAAGTTAATAAATAAATAAAGAGCTTTTAAAGAAATTATTTTATTTCATTTTATGTCCACTGCCTCTCGTCTGTTCACTGGACATCACTCAGAAAAGCCTGGCGCTCTATACTATAGTTCCTCCCACCAGGTATTTCTACACCAGGGGTAAGATCCCCCACCAGAGCCTGCTCCGCTCCAGGCTGAACAGCCTTCCCTCCCAGCCCTTCCTCACGGCAGAGATGCTCCAGTCCCTTGATAATCTTCTTCAAGGCCCTTCACCAGACCCTCACCACTGTAGCTACGTGCTGCCCTGGGCAGACCAGGCCTGGACACAGCACTCCAGATGTACCTCACCAGCGCAGAGTGAGAAGGACCACCTCACTGACCTGCCGGCAACACTCCTCCCAACACAGGACACCACTTGCCTTCTTTGCAGCAAGGGTACACTGCTGGCTGACATTCAACCTGGTGTCCAGCAGGACCCCCAGGTCCTTTCTGCCAAGCTGCTTTCCAGCCAGCTGCCCCCCCGTAGGCACTGGTGTATGTGGCTGCTCATACCAGGCACAGGGCCTCGCACTGCCCTTTGCTGAACTTCATGAGATTCCTGCCAGCCCGTTTCTCCAGCCTGTCAAGGTCCCTCTGGAGACCTGTCAGTCCATCGGCCGCTCCTCCCAGCCCTGTCCCCCCCGCAGACCTGCTGAGGGTGCTCTCCGCTCTGTCCTTCAGGTCATTAACGAAGAGGCCAAGCAGCACTGGCCACCAGCCTGACATCCTGCTGATCACAACCATCTGAACCAAGTGATTCAACCACGTTTAAATCTACCTCAACATCCACTTATCTAGTCCATATTCATTAGTTTGTCTATAACGATGCGGCAGACAGTGCCTATACTTGCTATACTTGAGATAAATAACATTCTCAGCTCTCGTCTCATCCACCAAGATAATCATCTCATCATAGAAGGCTAATAGGTTGGTAAGCATGATTATCCTTCCTAAAGCCATATTGATGACTCCTGATCACCTTCTTCCTTATGAGGTGATTTTCTCTTCTGCCTAGCAAATATTTAATGTGCCATCTCCAGTCAGAGGTTACATTCCTGTGATTCAGATTTGGCTCTCTAAGGACATTCTAAATGGCAAAAGTGTGAAAAGTTGATCCAAATAAATAAACACTGTGAATGTGAAGTCAGTTCAATCCTTGTGTGTCCTAAATCAACGCAGGACATCGAGTTAACAAAGTCAAGGCATTGCGTAATCACTCAGTGGGGATGCGTAACACAAATGCTAAGATACTAAAAGAAGTACAAATGGAAGTGTCTGCATGCAAAAGTGCAAGAAAAAACAATGCAGAGAACGCGTTCCAGGAATGGTATGTATTGACAAGCAAGGACACAAGTACCAGCAATCAAACTAGCCAACGATGAGAAACTTCTTGCTACATCTAGATCAGAAGGCCAGCGCTCTAGTGAGGCTGAACTAGAGATGACCAGCCAGTCGGAAACCCGCAGCAAAGCCACACCATGTCACCTCTGCCCACAGAAAAGCAGGCTGGACACCACAAACCCACCCGCCCTGAGGCAATGGAGTCCAAGGACAGCAATGATGGGCTGAAGCCAGCAAGCTTCTGAGGGAAAAGAGCACACCACGAGAACTGTTTGACTCCTAAAGAATACCGAAAATCTGTCTAAAAGCCAGTTTACTGCCATCAACTAAGAAGAGCCCAAGAGACACAGTGAGGGGACTTTATAGCCACCATCACTCATCCCACGCAGGTGATCCTGCACAGATGCCTTCGTGTTGGTGAGCATGTGGCTATCAGTATGAGTGGCATCTATGACAGAAGGAGTGCAAATGAGTGAAAACAGATTAATTTAAAGTAAATATCACCCCCCCCCTCCAATAAGGTCTTGCACTGAGCTTCCTCACATTAAGTTCCTGAAGTCTTTCACATTTTCACTGTTTTAAACGCATCACCTATGTTCAGAGTCTTTCCGATTTAGATTAACTTTTCTGACTACGCCATTAATCCTGACAACAACCTTAACTAAAAGGGTCTGAGTTTCAGAATGCTCCTCTCCAAGAGCTTAGTTGTTCCTAGCTTAACTATCAAAATACTGCTCGGGACACAGGTTAGACCCCCTCCTGTGACTCCCACCTGAATGAGGAATGAGTTGCATTCCCAGTGAATTAGCAGAACCCAACTATACTCCTTACAAGGGCTGAGTTACTAACACATCAGAAAGTATCTTGAATCTTCTACTTTTTCCTATCCCTGCTAACCCCAGGTCTTGATGCTAAAGTCTCCCTCCATTCCAGTAATTCCTACTAGTCCTTGTGTACTTCTGCAACACTCAGGAGAGCGCCTTGACTCTGCATCTGCTGTACTCATATGTGCTTTTCTCTTATACAACAGAATCCAGAATGTGCAAAATCCTGCGTGTGCAATAGATTCACTGTCAGATCCTTCAGCTGTTTCCCTGTTCACATTGATGAACAGTTCAGAATTTATTCCCTGCTTCTAAAAGGCCCCACATGCTGAACCCACATGAAGCACTAGGCACTGAACATCTGCCTCAAATGCATTTCAAAATACTTTCCCAACAAAACACATTGTATACGTATGTACCCCATACAAATAGAAAAAAATAATGAAAAATAACATCACGTGGCACACAATATATTGCACAAGAAAATAAGAAAGGCATGCCCAAGAAAATTGATAAATATCTCTTCCATAAAGAACCATGAGGACTTCTATTATAAATGCCCATCAGAAAAATGCACAGACTAAGTAAACAACATATAGATAGTTTTCCTGTACTTGCTAAGTCCTTAAATTACTCATTTTCAAGAACTGAGCAAAGGACTAAATACTAAACAGTGAACTGTAGTCTTTCACTCTCAAATACTCTCTTTCAGCAGCAGAGTTGAAATCCAAGTCCAATTTTAATAAAACCTTTGCACAGATCTTTTTTCTGGCTGAAATAAACATTAGTATGGCAAGCCCCACTGTTTCACAAGATCAGTATTCTAACAAGTACGGAAAACGGCCCTGCTTAATAATCTATGAAATTAAGCAGCAAAAAAGGAAATGAGTGAGAGCGATAAAGGCTGGGTGTTAGAGGAACATTCTTTCTGATGGAACATACTCAGTCCGTTCTTGGGCCACACTAAATGTGCATTTCCCATCAGTGCTCACACTCCAAGAAATAACAAAAGAACTTTTTTTCAAGATCAAGTATTAAGCCCACCCACAGCTATACATATTCCAACAAAAAAATCCCAGAAGAAGTAGCAGACTTTTCAAATGTCACCTCTGTGAACCTCTGCAGCCATTTTAAATGGAAGATTTCCATCCTCAAAAGCTTACAGCGAGGCTCTGCTAATTTGCCGTCATTCATTAAAAGCCCAGTACTTGTGGTCCAAATGTTCAAAGCAGCCTACCTTTTCACAGAATGGTCTTGGATAGGGTAGAAAATAAAAGATATTCTGCCTTGGTATGCTTGATATACAAACAAAACTAAGTTTCTACTCCAATACAAGTGTATTATACAGCAGCACTCAGCAAATAAATAGCTTCTGAGCTAAACAAATAATATCTGACCTTTGGTTGCACGATTATCATACATTTGATTAACGGGGTTAGTGTAAACACTGTTTATAAATCAATTAATGAATTACTGAGTTCTGATAATTCAGTTTGTTTGATACTGCATTGGTTTTCTATTTGAATTATTAACTTGAACCGAAGCAGAGGGAAAACCTCAGAGCTTTCTTTAAATAACAATAGGTGTGCATGTATAAATTACACAAACATATAACAAGTAATAAAATAACAATTTCATTGCTTCACTTTCCACATGCTACTGCCATTCTTAATGTCACACCTTACTTTCCCTGTAAAAACCTTGGGTGAATGAGAAGAAAAGAAGAGCATCCTTACCTTAATGTTGCAAGCTTGTTCCATCAGTCTTCTGGCGTTCTCTTCAGCTCTGTACCTCTTGGGCAACTGAACCCTGAAGAATTTTAAAGCTCCTTCAAAATCTGCTTGCAGAAGGTCCTCTTTTGAGGTCTGCAATTAAACAAAGGGAACTAAAGTAAACACTGAGAACACGCAGTCATGCTCATTTCCTGGGTTTGTCACTTACTGAATGTATTCCAAACCACCAACATTCACATTAGCTAAAAAACACCCTCCTTGAATTCAGCTCTCTAACCCCAACCTCATCAAACAAACCAGAGGCTAAAGCATATCCAAGGAATGCCAGGCAGAGCAGCACAATCAGAGGACTGTAACACATTAATGCATTTTATCCTTCTATACCTGGAGGGTAAGAAAGGGATTCTGGCTCAGCCTGTCAAGATGTCACTTAGTGTGGAGAAAAACAGAACCCAAGGAAAGAAAAGAAACCTAGGAGAATGTATAGTATTTTCTAGAGAGCTTGTGCATTAGACCATTGCTGATTCTCATAATGCTGCCCTAAAAACCCAACGTATATATAGATATATATGGTTGCAGACATGAACAGCAGAAGCAGGAATGCATATGACTCATAAGAGGCATCAGCGAGTCAATGTGCAGAAGTCTGTGACACAATTTCTCAAAGAACACTGTGCTAGAAAATGTTTTACAAGCTTATTTCTACATCTCTCATAATACTGTACCTCTCAGTGTGGTACCAAGCCTAACAGGTCAGAAAACATTAAACATTCAACATTAATCCAGTTCTGCTACTGACGGAGCAATATGATTCACAGGGACAAATGCATTCATCTTTGGATTTACTAAGAGCTACACCAACAGATGTAGCAGATAGGAAATACCAAGCCTTGGGATAGCTCCTGTAAAATGTTCACAGAAGCTGAAAGGCCAGACAAGACATGTAGGACATCATCTCAAAAATGTGAATGTCAAGATATTTACCCTAGAAAGAGTTAACAAAAACGTGTTAATGTACAGACTAGTATAACGGAGACCAGTGCTGTGTATCCCAGTATGACTGCAAATACCTCAGGAGCAGCACCGGTACCTTTTGTTAAGGTTAATTGCTGAATGAATTGCTCACGTACCACCGCCAACATTTTCATGTGTGCATCCCCCGCTTCCTCATGAGTAACATCCTTTTTCACCTTGTTCTATGCAGTAGGTGTATTACATACACATCATTTCCAAGTTTGATTCTTAACTATGTCGTTATCCACTCAAAATCCCTCGCTGTCTCTAATTTCAGACTTTCCAGAAAACACACCTTAGCCAAACACAAGAGATTTAGCTCTATGCAGGGAGAATGGGGAGAAACCATGTCGCCTTTGACATGCCAGACGTAAGGCTCGATGATACTATTATTTCTCTTGGGTGTTAAATTGGTTTTAAATGAATAAAATAATAAAATAAAAATAATTATCACTACAATGCAGAGAAAATTTTACTTTTACTTACAAATCCTCCCTACACACCCTACAAAGTAGCATCTCTAGTTCATTTACGTGAAAATAATTACATCTACTATGTAAAAACCCTTCTTAAAAGTACAAATGTATTGTTTCCCAAAGCAAACTGAACTTCAGCATGGTGCTGCAGACATGTAACCACAATACCTAATAATGCAAACCTAGTTTGCCATATTCCACATTTCTGCTGAAAATGCTACAGCACCCTACCCAGAGGTTCTATCAAACCCAGCGATTTATCCCAACTTTATTTGGTGGGGGGAAGGAAGAAGGGCTTTGGAAGGGATTTAAAATTATGTACCAAGCTTGGAACGGCAACAGAAGTTAAGGGGGTGTCTTGATGATTATACAGCCTCTCTGATAGTGGAGAGCGTGACCTGACATCAGGGGAGTGCCCCTCCAACACTGATCATCACCATCATCGTGTCCAATTTTTCACTTGGGGAACAGGCATAGCAATGCCACCTGTGATGTCCCCATGTTTACCCATCAACCGGTGTATTTCTGGAGATTATTATACTGTGTACCCCAATGGGCACTGTTGTAGTAGTTTTTGCTACGTTAACCGAATGAAAAGCCTGAGAAAACTCCAAGTACAACTCAAGTAGCTTCAGCATATCTGTTTCCACAGGACTGCAGCATTTTTAAGGCAGACAACTTTCTATCAGCAAAATCCTGAGTTCTCCTAAGGTCTATTTGACCCTCCCTTCATTCACAGCCAAGGAAGCTGCTGGGTCACCACTGCAGGGGCACAAGAAAAACTGCCTTCAGGATGCTGATGAGAAATGTTCAACTTTACAACCTATTGCATCTGATTCTGTCCACAAAGATCTGGCAGACGGACTGGTTGGCTGAGACTCAATCAGACACGACCAGGGTAGTGTTGACAGAAAGCTGGAGCCATTGGGTATTTGATGAATCAGACCCACTCACAAATGCAGCCACGGCCAACACATCTGCTTCCTCCTCCTCGCATCGTTATTTCTCTTGGACAAGTTTTTACTGAGGTTATATATGCTTCTGTCACACTTGAGACGAGATCACCATTTCATATCCACAACGGGGCTATATTTAAGATTATCTGCAAGTTGCAGAGCACGGTGGGAGCAGCCTGTCACGCAGGCAGCATCGCTGCCAAAACCAGCGCTGGCAACCAAAGCTGCGCCTGGGCAAAGTTCAGCTGGGTGATGCGGATCGAAGAGCAGTACACGATAACAGCTTACCTGAAAGCAGTTCCTCTCCTTCCCTCTCAGTGATGGTGACAGCTGTGATCACTACCCAATACAACTACATTTCCCTATTACCCTGCAAATTTGTTTTCCTGGGAGACGAGCCCTCCCACATTTCCAGCCCCTTTCCAGTACTATGGCAGCCTCTCCCTCCCTCCTCCAAAATCTGGCCCCAGACACGGCTCCAACCCCAGTGCACAGGGACACCGGCCACCCCGGGGAGCCCCTTCTGCTGCAGCTGGTGGTTTCACACTGAAGGTGCTCAGTGCCTGCGATGCTGGAAGACGGGCAGTCTCCACGGCAGGCAGCTGGTACACGCTTCCAACAGAGTGGGAGGGTGTTTTCAATTAAGACTTCTGGACAGTTGCTCCCAGCACAAAACAAACACCAAACACACTTTTTGCCAAAGTTTTATCATTTTGTCAGAGGCTGAGCTATCCTAATTTGAAGCATGTAGTCTTCTTAGAGGTCCTGACTAAACACCTGTATTTTAATTTTGAATTTAATTTTCTTAAACCAACATAATGCATCAAGAGGTTTGGAATTATTTTTCTTTTTTAGAAATCAGAGGAGAAAACACCCCAAAAAAGGGCAATAATCAGCAATTAAACTACCCTGCCAGACTTTAGAAAAGCAGATGCCTCTACCCTTTATGCCCATAGCACTTCGTTTTAAAATAAATACTAAAAAATGACAGAGGCAAATACATCAGAAAAACAGCAACTAAATATAAAACATTTAAAGTCACATTTAACTCTTCTAGGTTTCTCTTTGAATCACTGTTATAATAATATTGTAATAGCCCACAACAAATTACTCTCATTGAATTTTGAGTTCTCAGTCCTGAAAAATCTTAGTCAACGTAATTCCCATAAGAATAATGACGAATCATGGAACTAAGAACTCCTGACAGAGTTTACTGAACTAGAATTATAGTCATGAAACACTGTAAACCATCACATTGTACAGTTGGCAACATCAGCGGTAGAGCCTATATTGCTCAGCTCTTTCTACTTTGCTGAGGATTTTAATATCATGAAAATAACCTGTTGATCAAAAAATCAGTTTCACTATTAAAATCACAAGAAATTGAAGTAACATTTTGAGAGCAATATTAACTGGGTCATGTACTTTGTATATTTTCTGCAAATTAATTTAAATTTAAAAATTTTAAAAACAGCAATGTTGGCATCCTAAGATTCACATTTCCTGACATTTTGTGCTTTTAATCAATAATGCATAAAGATATCTCAGGACCCTTTTGGCAGCTGTCTGACAGGCGGAGATTTGTAAGTGCGTTGGTTCACGTCACTCAGCTTGTGGAACTCATCAACAACTTATTTCACCAAACCATCTGTAAGTTTAATGAACCAATAATTAAAGTCTGGCAGGTGCACTGGATTTTTGTGCACTCAGAGACTTCAGGGCATTTTTTTATTATTCTAGATGTAATCTCCAAATAGTCATCTTTTTGGTTAAAATATATTTTTAAAACCGGGCAAAAGAGGAAACTCAGTGAGAACTATAACCAAAAGTTTCAGCTTGCCTTTTAGCACTTGACTAAATATGCCCTCAAATGTCCTTCCCACATCGCTTATGTATTTCAATATATTCATAAAATTATCTTATATGGATTAGTTGAAACTAAGGGAAAGCCCTTTCCTACAAGTACTAGCAAAGCTTACAAATCTAAAGGTAAAGTTCTAGAAAACCACAAATGTTCAAAAACAGGAATGAAATTTGAGAGACTTAGATTATGTTAACTTTGATTTATTTTTTTTTTAAAGTAAATAGTGTTACTACTACTTTCCCCAAAATATTTAGGAAAATGTGATTAAGATAAAGGACGAAGCCTTAGCTTTTTTCTTTAATTTAATTTCTGTCTTCAACTATTATTCTGCTGTCTCATTTATTACTGACTATATAACTAAAACTCCTATTCCCACATGGGAACTAATACAGCAGAAGAAATTTCAGATCAACCACACTACACTTCCTTAATTTAATGATTCCTCTTTCATACAAACAGATAAAAATTACTGATTTTGACATAGATCTTTAGAATTTCTATAGAATGTCAGTGAACATAAACTGCCTATTTTACACTTTAATGTGCATGTGTCAGGAACAAGACCAATTTAAAGGTTGAGAAGAATCTGGCTGTACTCTGCTCCACTATTTAATTTACTACTGGTAAATTCAAACCATTTACAAGTGTCCTCACACTAATTTTTCAGAACATACTATTTAATCTGTAACACACACAGATGCAATTTTAACTTTTTTTTTTTAAGACATGCAATGTGAAATCAAGGTATTCAAGCTATTTTTTTATAACTTGATAGTTCCTCTTCCACTGGGAGCAACAAGACTGCAATGCTGCACGTCGTACGACTTTGCACTGTGCTGCCCTCAAACACAAGCTGCAGACCTGGCATCCATTCAGTGAGTCCAAGAGGACAAAGCTGACCACCTGTGCTGCCAAGGACCAGGAGCGTGGATAAACCTGGAATCCAGGCCTGGGGAAGACCGATGGGGGAAGCTACGCTGCTGCAGCCACACCGGCACACACATCTAGCACAATACACCTAAGGACTCCTTTTACTGGCACAGCTTCTGTACATTTCTTTGCCGTGAAAGCTACACTGTTAAACACATTTTTTCCTAAAGAAAATCTATGATCTCTGTAACATGCTGTTTGGTACCAAAGCACTATGGAAAAAAAAATAGCTTTGGTTTGTGTGCAATGAGTTGGCATCCATAAATATGGGGATAATCTTGTGTACACCCAGTAGTATCCCTCTGCTCAAAATTTCACCACTGCATTTATACGTAGTTCCAGACTTAGAAAGCTAATGTTCATTCTGCCACACAAAATACTGATGAATGTGGATAAAGACAAACACAAAATCTACTTGCTTCATCCACCCACAGTCATCCCAAAGGGGATAAACCCACACAGAATTAGGACTGTTTCACTTGCCCATCAACGCAGGTAGCTGATGCAGTGAGTAGGTGATCTGAATTTTTCTACAGCTGGCATAAAGGTTATAGATTATATTTCTCATTTAACAATACAATGGCACGTATTCTGCGTGTTCTAGGCATTTATTCCCAAAACCACAGGCGATGGAGAAGCTTATGCATGTACAAAAGAATCTAGTTCTTAATTTTATGACAACACTGAGGTTTTGAAATATCTTCAGTTCTGATTAAAGTATAGATTCCTGGTCTCTAGAGATTTCTCATTCTAAAAAAAAATTATCAGGAACATGGTCTCTCCTCCTCTACAGAAGGGGTATATGTCAAAAGGGATATATGTTAGAAGAGATATATTAAGCTAATAAAACCTGACAGGAAACCCCGCTGACTCCACAAGTCAAGACTCTCTAATAACACAAGCGTGATTTGTATTATTTTGCCTTTTCCCCCCTCTTTTTTTCTTTTTTAATAAACAGCATGATGTCACGCAGCAAAGCTAAGCTGCCTGGGTGATGAAGTATGCTAAATTTCCTGGTATTCTCCATCTGGAGGGCCAGATACAAAGCCTGATTAAGTAGAGTGAAAAAGAGCTTCGTGGTTTTGTCTCTGCTCTCCTTAGAGCTCATCACAAAACAATTCACAATGATTTGGCAGTCCTTGCCCAAGAGACCATCAGCAGGATGGGATGCATGAATGTTTAGGTACACTTAGAGGTAAACTGGAATAACATTCACACAACAGATTCAACCATGCGTTATTAGCTACTACACTCAATTCCACAAGTGACTGTAGATATGCAAATTCATCTGTGCTTCACTAGCAATCAAAAGAGTTTGTGGATTTTTTATTTTTATCCAACATCTCACAGTGCAGAGACACACTGGTTCAACCGCCCACCCTTTTTTTTTTTTTTTTTTAACACCAAACATAATACGCAGAGCACATTCATTTCTGTGAGTATGCTGCAGAACACGGGTACAGGCTTCTGTAGGACGATGAAAATGTTAAGCCAGGTCACTGTAACCACCTGAAAGGACTGTACAGCATATGGAAATAAAGGAAAGGCACCATCCCACTAGGAAATGGGATGGGACGAGTAAAGAACTGTCTTCACATGCATCACATCAAAATGACATTCTGATGTACAAGGCTGTTGAGCAAGTGTACCTCTGAGCTGCAGCCAGGTTTAGTTACAACACCCCAGAGCAGACTCAGCTAGGAGGAGGCACTGACTCCTGGATTTGCCACTCTTTTGTGGGTTTGAGTCTGCTTCATACAGCAGTAGAAATGGTAAGTGTGCTCCTCCGTACCGTAACACACCACACCAACTTCAGGCCATTTCACACACAGACATCATTTGCTATGATGGATAAAACCATCTTTAACAATTTAATTCCCAGATAATTCTACACATGTATTTTAAACTTTTTTTACATACTGTCAACTGCCTTTTCAAGATCAAACACAGAAACAGCAGTAAACGAAAATACATCAACACAGATTGATTTTTTATGAATGTTTAAAGCTAACCTTTGATGTCACAAGTATAAAATTTGAAATGCTGAGCATTATCGCACTTTTAATCAGTATCTAGGAGTAGACTGGGCATGCTGTTTATTTGGAATCATTACAGAACTAAGAACAAAAGCATTCATGGCTTTAGGAAAGATATTTTTTTTTTGTAAGGCAGCCCTGTTCGTGAACCCTTCAAGCTAGTTAAGGAGTGGCACCGATCCCCATTAGCAGGACTAGCATCCAGCCCTCCCAGCTGACATCAAAAAAAAAAAAAGAAAAGACAAGACTCAGTGCTTAGCAGATGGGTTTATGAGAAGCCAAGAGGAAAAAATATAAGAGACCTCTCATGCCTCCATTCAGTGTCAGCAATCCTGGGGAAGGGAATGCAGGTTTGGGAGGGAAGATGCCAAATTTGCAATGAATTAATTTCAAGAAAATGATCTCACCGCAAGCAGCCGAGGCACAAATAGGCGATGCCCCATTCCCAGAAGTTCCAGCACCCGACATGCATACTCATTCACCAGCTTGCTTCTCTCGTCATGCATGTCCTGGGACTTTTTGACAGGTGGTGTGAGCTTGGCAGCTGGGGTTTTGCAAGGCACCCCTTCTTCCATGAGCAGCAAGTAGTAAGTATCCAGAGTGAGAAGAACAGGCTTTGAACCGCAATTTCAAAAAAGTGCAAGATTAGAAGAGCCAGCCTCAGATCTTTGAAATGGGCTTGGATGGCCGCCTACAGCAATGCCCGTCGGTCTCTCAGAAAGAGAAAGGCATCTTTGCTAAGAATCAAGGAAAAATATGATCCACCCTGCTGGCTCAGCCAGAGTCCAAAGTAGATTTGAAAAACAAACCAGAGAAAACATGGATCTAAAAATGTACCTAAAAAGCAGGAAAATGGCAGAAAATGAGTGCAGGAAAGCTTGAATGGGAGAAAAGCAATGGAGAGCTTTTAGGGCTCTGTGTCTGTGGACGTGTGTGCAAGCAGCAGCAATAAGAGCAATAAAGCCAGGGCAGTTCTAAAGCTGCAAAGAGAAAAGGATGAGCTCATTGCAATCTCTGATTCGTGACAAGCGTGGCGGCTGCCGCTGCTGCCTCTCGCTGTGAATCAGTAATGAAGGGGTAGGCAAGGAGGGGGCTGGGAGGAGGAGGAGGGGGTGAATGAGCATGCAGAGAGCCTCTCGGGGGAGAATGCCGTAATAAGAAGCCAATAGTGAGCGGCTGGACAGCTGAGCTCCCCCTCCCCGTCTACCTTAAATCAATTCAGCTGTAAGGGTTTTTGCTTTTGAATCCCAGGCTCACGGCACATGAACTGCATCCTCTAACGTTTGATGGTTAGGAAGAAACTGGCCTGCCAGCTGGTATAATGAGTTGTAGTCAATCCGCTTCTGAATAATGCAAATACAGAGTCAGCACAACCCGGAGACGGGCAGGTAGGGCAGGAGACCCTCATCCCTCCCAGATGATGGATGGGAGAGGAGCAAGGACATCATGATGGACTGCTGGTGAGGAGAGAGCAGCAGGCGGCTTCTGAGAAGCTGAGAAGCCATAGCCCATCTTTGCATAGCTTGTACAGGATTGAATTCAATAATTTAAATAATAATAATTTCCAGCGCTGTGTTCTCAGGAGGCATTTCTAAATCTAGAGATGACGGGCAGAGAGGGAATGATGTCAGCACATGCATTTGAATTGATTCTAGAAATTAACTGCACACTTGTAAGGAAAATGCTATGATGTCACACCTTAAATTGCCTCACATCGCTCCCATGCAGGGAACTGGCCAGGTGCCTCTGCCATCTGGGTAAAGACAGCCTGGCAGGTATTACTTCATGTCATGGATTTTACGAAGTACGTTTTAATGCTGCTTCATTTTCGAATTGCCTAGTTATAAAATGGGCTATGTAACAGAACAATACACATTTCCCATCAGAGCAGACACCAACATTCCATACACATCTAACATACAGAAAGGTGGTAATTTAAAATATTGCGAGGAGCTCTATGGATCTAAAACACATTAATAGCAAACACTTCTGCAAATATAGCTCTAAATATCATATGCCTAACATGTCAAGAAAAAACATATTTAGTTAAAATACTAATGCCAAGCAAAAGTCTGTAGCATGGAGATAATAAACATGTTTACTGTGAACATGACTAGACAAGTACTACAAAAGCAGGGAAAATTAGAAAAAGATACTAATTGCATTCAGTCTGACATACCACCCATAGTGGACTCCTTTCAAATATAAGTAAATTCTCTTGGATGAGAATTATTATTATTATTATTATTTTAAAAGGACATTATTATCAAAAGCAGTCCCAGCCACAGAGATCACCTTGGCTCATGGTGACACACGAAGCAGGTGGGAAAATGGTTAAAGCAGAACCAGCAGAAGTCATAGGTCAAAGATGACAGAGGATGACAATGAGGCCTCACCCACTTACCCTCTGGTGACATGGGGTTTAAGTCAACTAAAGCACCTGCAAATTTTGCGCCGTATTGGATAAGCTGTTTAATACAGGTGGTCTTCTGGAAGCTGATTTAAGTGTCTCAGGTTATGAACCACTGTTTTGCAGATAAAAATCTTCCGTACGGATCAGTCCACAGAGCAGGGTTCTGAAGAGGTGGAGGCTACAGCAGTCCTGAGATGAGGGGTATTTATGAGGTCCTTTACAAGAGAAGCCATGACTCAAGAACAAAAGCACAAGCAACAACTCCAGGTTAAGACTATAGTGAAGATTGTGATGGGAACTCTCCTTTCCAAAATCTCTCTGCATGCAGTTACAGAGATTCTGGTTTATTATGAATTTTGTTATTAAATATATAGGTAAACACCACAATGCTGCTAAATTATACATCACAGGTTAAATTATCAGCTAACCAGACTTATGTTTGTAGGGTGAAACGTTTCAAAGAAAAGGGAGTAGCTTTCCGTATTTTTTCTGAATTTCTTAAGTGTTTCCATTTAATTTAAACACATGCTGGTAAACGTGGTATTTTAGAAACATCAGGTTTTATCTTCCACATGTGAATGAAAACGTTGCTCAAAACGTTAAAAAGGAGTAAGAGCATTATACTGCGTGTATTGGGAGGCAAGTTACAGAACTGACTAGAAGCACAGAGGTGAACCAGCAGTCACCGGTGACTTGTGGGCAAAACAGGAAAGAGGTCAGAGAATTCAGAGCACCATCCATGTCAAAAGCCTTAAATTCTTCCTTGCATATACCAGACTTCAATAAGCTAATAGCTAACTCTCATCCTTATAGAAATTCAGGTTTGGTTCACTTTGTGCAAGGCCTAGGCTTACGAAAAATGAAGTGATCATTATATAAAGTCTTTAGTTGTAGAAAGTTATAATAGCATCCAATAGTTAGAAGATAAAACCAGATGAATTCAGGTTATAAATAAGGTGTAAATTTTTAGGAAAGAGGAAAATTAACTACAGGATTAGCTTCCCAAGAGATGTGGTCTACTACCATCATTACAATTTTTACATTAGGCCTGGATTTCTTGTTTAAAAAGAGGTCTCTCAAATAAAAAAACCCACACCTTAATTATCAGCTGAAATTCAACACTTTGTGTTTTTCAGGAGCTCCTTTCACACAGCTTAACAGTGAACTGTCATTCAGATGTGCAGTTAGAGACTTTTTACACTCCCTACCACTCTTAAATACTTCCACATCCTCAATGAACACTATATGTTATTTTAATGCATGTCCGACCAGGAACTGCAGTTTTCCCTTCATGTAAACTTCACTACTCTCATCCATGCCATTAGATTACTGTCCTGCCTTCTTCAGAAGGGCCGGACTGAAGCGAACTTAAAAACTAAAAATGGCTCAAAAGGCAGTAACTGGTACAGCAAGTAGAATATCTTCGGATGAACACATATTAGTCGTGCTTTGATTTCCATGTCACAGACTATCTATCTGGTCTTTAAGTACAGTTAAATCCTGTTTCTGACCTTCCTATCCATGTTTACTCACATGGGACTGATGCAGTTCAGTTCTGCTCAGATGTACACAGCTGATGTCCAATGAACTGGGAAGAAGTGGCTAATGGCAAAATATTTTCTAAGCAAATAAAACCATATAGGATGCGAGTTGAAATTACCTATATGTTCTGAATCTTGTAGCAAGATACCAAGGATCTTGATAAGTCCTTTGTAAATCTCCATACTTTAAAATATACCAAATTAGAAGAACATATGAAACACTACAGAACATAAATAAATAAACAAATAAATAAATAAATAAATAAGTGTATATAAAACCTGAGAAAATATTTGGGAAAGGCTCATGGAATTCCACGACAAATGATGGGTTTCTATCTATCATTTTATGACAGTTGAAGTGGGAGCTTTGTGCTTCTTCTTCTGTTTTCTATAGGGAAAAAAGTATGTGCCATCAGGACTGTTGCAGCCTCTACCTTTAGATTTTCTATCTTTCTATCTTCTATCTTTAATATTTTGCCAAGAATGCATAGAGCCTGAACACAAACATGTTAGTTTTAAGGTATACATAGTGGGTTAGTTCCCAGGTAACAGTATTCTCACTTGCATGTTGAACAAGGCACAACCACTTGCTGTAAAAACTGGCAACCTGCCCACCTGACATTATTTTAAAATGATGGCCCTATGGGAGCACTACAGATTTCCTTCATCCCTCTCTGCTCCCGCTGCTTGCCCACGTTCCCCCTGAGCAAGCAGCCCAGCCTTTTGTGTCCTCCCTCTACCCCAGTCCTTCCTGCAAAACCACCACTGGTCTCGTCTCCTATCCTGCACTTTGCGTTGACAAGAATATCAAATTTTTACGATAATGGGGCACAATACTGAAAGGTCACTACTCAGATAAACTAAACATTTTCATAATTGCTATATCAATTCCTAATTGATCAATGATGATGTATGATAGCATCTCTCTTTTCTATGTCAACTGCAAAAAACAGAAAAAGGAAACAAATTGGATCGCCTTTCACATTTTAGTGGCAAAAATTACTGACTTTGAAAAGCTGAACAGTCTGTAATACTGGAAGAACAAAAAAGAAAGTTCCCCTTGAAGTTTATTCCTGTAAAAGGATAAGAAAAATTCTGCACCAGAACAGCTCTGAAAAATCCATCTGCGTTACATCATGCCCACCATAAGAACCTCACCTCTTACCTTATCAGAAATTACTTTGTCCTTTCTGTTCTTCAGGTCTAATTACAACTGTAATCTGGATTTAGTGAAGTTTACATTTTTACCATTATTAGAGAGAACATGATAAAAAAATTAATTTCCATAGCAGATTCCACCAGCAATGTGTGCTGGCGTCTCGCTGGTCGGTCTGTTCTTAAATGACTTGGAGAAGAGGGTGAACTGCGGGGTGACAATGTTTGCAAGTGCTACTAAATTATTCAGGGTTTAAAGACAGGGGCTTACAGTAAAGAATTGCAGAAGGACTGTAAGAGACTGAATGACGGGGCAATAGTACGGTAAATGAAAGTCAATGTACATAAATGTAAATTGATGCATATGGAGAACAGTTATCAATTTTATATATAAATTATAGACTCTGAGCTGACAATTGCTACTCAGGAATGAATCCTGGAGTCACTTTGCACAGTTTTATGAAAATAGCAGCTCAGTGCACAGCAGCAGTCAACTAAATACACCAAATAGTAGGAATTAATAGGAAGGGAATAGAGATCTAAACAGAGAATGCCATTATTCTACAGTATAACTCCTTGTGTTTTAATCTTTGATATTATGCTTTACTCTGGTCCTCCCATCTCAAAAAGGAGATAACAGAGACAGTAAAGTATTTATAGAGTGAATAAGCTCATCGGAGGCTTCCAAATGTGGAGACAAATAATAAGAACAAAGATTATTAAACCTGGAACATAGACTGTTGATGAGGGATATGTAGACTTATAAAATCATGAGTGGTGTGGAGAAAATGAAGAGGTACCATCTGTCCAAAATGCCTTCCAACACAGGAACCTCACATGAAACTCACAGGTGACAGGTTCAAAGCAAACAGAATGATAAACTGAGAAAATCTCTGTGGCTGCTAGTTTACTGTGTCCAAAAAGTCACCAGACAAACCCCTGGAATAACAAATCATATAGAGTTATTAAATGTGAGACACCACCTCTTTCTCAGAGTCTCCAAGACACAAATTGCCAGGGGGGGCAGGGGAAGAAAGAGTATTATGAGTATTATTGCCCTTTTCTTACAGTCTTTCCTATGTACCCACTATTGGCAACAAGATACTGGGTAGGTAAGCCTACAAGTCTGACCTGGAATAACTATTTTACGTTTTTATTTACTTCAATTACATACTTAAGAAACAATTTTTCCGTAAGGTCACAAGATTTGCTAGGCACATATATACAATATATTAAAAAAATAATAAAATATAATAAATAACAAAAACTAATAGCATCAGTCAGAACTGTATGCAGTCCTGAAAACACCATCTTCAGTTTCCAACATCTCGAAATTACAAACAGACAATATAATGGGGAGGTGTCATCAATATATAAATCAGGGTCCGGCGCTGCTAAAGAAATGCAGTCCAACAAATTTTTTGTTACCTTCTCTGCATTCAGTCTTCTATTCCTTTAAAAAGAGAACGTCTCCTCCCTCAAAATTCCAAATTTATGGTGAACATTCACCTAATAGAAATTTAACCAATTTCAGGCATGAGGAGATCAAATGGGCTAAGAAAGTAACTAGTCAGGACAGGATGGAGTTTTAGCATGCAGATAAATGTGGACATTGAGAAAATTGGTTATATTAAGGCTGGGAAATCAGCAGTCTGGGAGTTGAATGATTTTGGAAGTTTTCAGGCACAGATTTTTCATTTGAAAGAGATAATCTCCAACCAGTCACCACATACTGGTTTTTGGGGTAGGGGGTGCGGGTGTCGGGGAGGAATTCTTCAGCCCTGCAAAACCTACAGTTTAAGGACATCCTCAATTTAGGAACTAGAAATATAAAAACAGTGGTCTGAGAGCCTCTTGAAAACTGAATTTCTTGTCCTCTACCTAATGGAGAAGGCTTTGAAAACAGAACAGTTGGTTCTGATCCCTGGCACCAAAGAGTTAGGATCATCTTCTCTACCAGAAGCTTCAGCTCTTATCCTGGGATCAGCCACATAAAGAAGCTAAAAAAAATTTCAGTAGAAATACAAAGAACATCTATTTTTCCTTATATTCTAATGTGGACACTTCTGTTTTATCTTGAAACGAGTCTTTTGAAGATTTAATGCACTTACAGAGTGGACTAAACCAGATCACCTAGATTCAAAACCAGTTTAGGTTGGAAAGGAAGCCTGCATGTCAATTCACCCAACCCTCGGCTTAAAGCAGTGCCAATTTAACAATCAGTTCAGGCTCCTCAAGCCATTGCAAATGCAAAGAACAGCATCTGTATGCAGAGAGAGAACGAAATAACTCTTGGATACAAGGCCTAAGTACCTTTACCTACACACTCAGTGAACTTCTCATGTGATACCTCTCAAAAAGTTACAGTAATTATCACAATTTCATTCCCAACTGAAAGACAATCCACATTTTTTAATTATCTGCATTGACAATATGCAAGTTTTACCTAAAATGGGCACCTGTCCAGTCTTCACTGACATCCTCAGAAGTTTAGCCAGTAAGATTACACAAATTTTCGGTAAGATGTGGAAGAGTATGATTGCTCAACTTAACTGTTCCTTCTCTACGGCCTGTTTTCATCTAACCAATAAATTTTATTTCCTTACTTGCTGTTACGACTTGAACCCTTCGGCTTTTGCCTTCTTTGTTTTCTTAAAAGACTACATACACTACTTTTTAAAACACAAACGCCCCAGGCTAGATTGTGGCAAGTGATAATTTCTGAAGCAGGTGACAAAGTGAGACATATCTCAAGGGAAGTCACACCGGTCACTTCAGTTTACACTGCAAGCAACACAGCTTCCTGAAGGAAGAGGTGTCACTTCCCCACCACCAGCAAGATCTAAGCTGCACAAACCCAGATGACGGGTCTGGCTATCTTTGGGTATGTACACTTCTCACAAGCACAGATTTTTCAGCTACGCCTTCAACACAGAACAAAATTTCAGATCTGATTTTCAAGTTCTGGGTGGGTGCAAGCAGTAATTCAGGAGATGGATGGACAAAATCCAAGACAGGTGAAGTCAGATGTCTATCCAAAGAAGATAATGTCTTGAAAGTGAGAAAAGAAAACCTACAATTCACTATTGCAAATTCATCAAGAAGTGAAATGCAAAATGTATACAGAAGTACATCATAATTTTATTCAAAATTTGTGCTCTTACACAACCCCAAACTTCAGGTGGTGAAACAGTATTTGTGGAACCCGCTCATTCGTCATGAATACTATTTCATGCAAACAGCCCCCATAGTTCTCAGATGCAGTAGATTTTTTAGAAATATGGAAATACATTAATATAGAAAACATTGTGACCTCTCTTAAAGATTCAGTCATTCACCTCTAAAACGATTAATACAGAATTGAGGAGATACAGAACTATTAAGATGCTCTAGAGTTCAAGAAAACTAAAAATACTGGTTTATTTAGTAAACAATATGAATGGTATCTATAAATACTTAAAGGTGATAAACACTAGTGTGAGTGTCGTTGGAAATGGACTATTTGAGATAAAGGACAATGCTGATATAAGAGTAGATAAGTGTAAAATGATCAGTAATAAATTTAAACTGGAATAAGGGCAACGGCCTTCCATCAGCAATATTGCTGCTGTTACTAGTTTATGAAATGGATGCTGTGTCACATAATGGCATCATATAGCAGAGGTGCATTTCTTTGGCCCAGGAGGTCCTTTGCAGTCCAAATACAGAAAAAAGATAAAGATAAAAAATAACCCTCCTTATACAAGGTAGGTTTGACAGTTTGTTGGTTTGGGTTTTTGTTGGGGTTTTTTTTGTTTGTTTTTTTGTTTTGTTGGGGTTTTTTTTGTTTTAATCTAGGGAGCCTCTGTATCAACTACTTGAATTAATAGCATCATCTGCTGTCCCCGCCACTACAACCAGTATGCTTCTCCGTAATCTGCTGGGCACAGACTGACACAAACAACATTGAGACCGAAAGGTGGCAACAGAAATAACCGAGAAACACAACTGTTTTGTTTGTGTAGTAGACAGTTATCACTCGATAACACGCAGTGAGAAGTGTAAGAACTCATAAGCACCGTTAGAAATGCTGCTTGCATTTGCCTGAGCTCAAGGAACAATGTATAGAAGTACTGGTTTTAAGGTAACATAGGTACTGAAGTGAAACTCTGTAAGATAACGCACTGGCTGGGAAACACAAGCAGTAACAAACACGTTGCTTCTCACTATTTTCAACCCATTTTCCTTGGAATATTATACATCTTCCTGTTCAAAACTATGGGTTTTCTCTGGCATTAAGTAACATGTCCTTAATGTCAGCCAGATGAAAGCTCAACAACCTAAGCATCGACCTTAAGAGCTGTTACAAATCGCACTCCATGAGTAGATGAACCCTCAAAAAGAAAGCTGGGATATGGACCCATTTTAAACCCCCGTGGTTCATCCCTGCACGTGTACTCCTCCCTGCCTTTTCAGCAGTTAGCAACTACAACAGTAGTTAATCTAGAGGCCGATTTGTCCACAATCACGTTTTGACGTCTGCCTCAGTTAGCTAATTCAAAAACAAAGCACGTGTTTAGCTGGTTTTGCTAAGGTAGCACAATCAGAGGATTAAGGAAATAATTACCAAAATATTACAATATGAAAGAAAGCTTATTATTGATATTTTTTTCTTAGCACATATGAAGATTTTAATGCTTACTTTGTAATTTCCAAGTAAGAAACTAACTAGCTGATGACAAAACAGATCAGAAAGCATGCTGGCACTGGAATGGTGTATTTTCCTTTATCATTCATAATTAACGGTCTTAATTGGGATTTTAAAAATAAAAATACCGACGTTGTTTGTTGAGTTGCTCTAAACCAGTTTTCTACTCTGCCTTTTTCAACACTGGGGTTCTTTGCACACCCCAGTGCTTCACCGTATTTCTGCTGCTCAGAAAATGAAAGGTGAAGGATTCAATCTTCCGTCAGCTCGGTTTACTAAATGTTAATTCAGTTGCAGTCTCTCCATGACCGAACAAAGTGATTAATTTCAAACTGTAAAATAGTGCCACCAGCTGGAGAGCCTGGCTGATGAGCACTGTGGAATACACGAAAAGCAGTGACATGCATTAAAAAGCGTAACATTTGGATGCTACGGGAAAAAAAGACCATGCTTTTCCTTCTATAAGAAATCAGATTAATGCCCTATTGCAAATTATGGCCTCCATAGGAGGTCACAAAGCTTTAGCTATTCATTGCCACAATCATACTCAGAACTAGGAGAAAGGGAAGGATTCCCCTCATGTCTTAAATACATGTTTATCTTCCAAAGATTACTGCATCAAGGTGTCTCGGGTAATTGGTCACAGAAGTAGTACTGTCATTTCAAAACTAACAAGCATTCGCTTTGAACACTAGCAGCTGCTTGTAACAGTGAGAAACTGCATTGAGTAGAAGGGAGTTCAAGATAAAAGCTTTATTCTGTTGCTATTTAATGAGGGACTGAGGCACACGCTTCACAAGGAAGTGAGCAAAACGGCATTTACACAATAAACACTCAATATCCCACTGACGAAGGATTCCCTCGTCCAAATTAAAAAGAATCCAAAAGATTGTGGATGAGAGAATAATCGCTCTGTTTTAACAAGGAACAAATCCTTAGAGGCTGTTTTAGTTTGCTTCAGAATCAGAGAGAGACAAGAGCTCAGAAACCCAGTTTTTAAAGTGGTTGTTCTGCAGCACGCACATTCAGTTTCTGTAACTTAAAAAGACCTGTATGCTAAATCACTTTCTAATGATTTTTCTAATGATTAGGAAAGATTATGAACACATTTGAATAGGAAAAAAATTACTTTAGGTCTTGGAGTAGAAAATATTTTCCTCCCTAACGGAACAGCAATTCCTGCTGAAAGCAAATCATAATGCTAATTCAATTGTATATAATCACCAGCTCCATCTTGGTACCACCATGGAACTGTGCTCGGACGTGAGTGTTTCTGACCCAGAATCTTGTCTGTCTTACCTGTATTTTCTTTGTACTTGTTTTTGGTTGCAATATAGAAATACTTTCCCAGGATTATACCTCCCTTACCACTTACAGCCTATTACTGCCAGAGCAGGCAGATACAGCCTACTGCAAATATATGCATATATAAGAAGAATTGCTATAAGCAGAATTGAAACCAACTCTTAATACAAAATTGGGCTAATTATTCAACAACAAAAAAAATCCTTACGTGCTGTATGACATCTGTGAGTTAAGGATTTTAGTCCTTTCCAACATCATCACATTTTCTGAATAGTTGTTCTGCTGCTAACCTCAGTTCAACCATTCCCACCACCAGCAGCTGGAAGCAGCCCACTGGGTGCATCCCCACGGGCTCAAAATCATCCTTCACAACCAAACTGAACTAAGCTCCCATTTCCCAGAAACCTTGCCAGCTATTTTCAGCTCAGTCCAAGTACTCCTCTCCTTTTCTTCTTCAGTTTTAAGATCCATAAGCTATCATCTCTACCTCTGTTGAGAACCTACTACTGTGGCAGCATACCTGTTGGGTGCTGCTTGGATGCTTGCTTTCACTTCTTCACTATCACACCGTAACCTACTAGATTTCCCTTTATCCATACTGGCCTTAAAAACCAGAACATTAACAAGCCCCCGTAGTTGCAAATAAAATATGAAACAGGAAGAAAAGAGCACACACCTCCCTCCTCCCTTTTTACAAATTTAGATTTGTGTAGGAGCACTTCCCTGGAAACGTACAAGGAAGAAATTTCCTGTTTATAGGCAACTTCATTTAATATATATACTCACGCAGAAAGTCACAGCCCCATTTGACACATTAACTCTGTTAGTGTCAAACACATTATTTTGGACATTTGCTTACCATAACGCTAAATACCGTCTCATACCTACACTGCAGTACTTTGCCAAAGTTACCCTACCTCAAGTGAAAATATATGTGTTCTGAAATTTCCAATTGCTCTGTTCACAGCAGCAGCATACATATATTCCTGGCATGGAGCACTTTTTCTGTAAAACTGCCACAGAATTTGAATCTCTGAAAATTACTCTTTACTGAGTAACTCAACCAGTAGTTGTTCTCCCTTTCAAGGTAAATGATAAGGAAAACCCACTGGAGAACTAGCAACAGCATCATGATACTAGTCAGCGTACATGTCGTGGGGCTGTTGTGTTAGGAGTGACAGGCTGCTCTACCCTGAGCCTTAGCCTAAATTATTTGACAAGGATATAATTTGAATTCAAAGGTGGCATTTCAAATTCCATACCACATGCCTGAACCTGTACTGGATTTCAACTAGAGCCAACTTGTGAAGGTTGATGTAAGTTAACTTTGAGCTATCTCACTGGCATCAAAAGGGCCAATGCTTTACTTAAAGGTTTACTTGTTTGTTTGTTTGTTTGTTCAGGTAAATTTTGTGTCAAAGCCAAAGATAGAAGTTCTCCATATTATAAAAGACTTCCATTCCTCTCTTAACATTACAAATACATTCGATACCAAATAATATTCAACCACATGCATCTTGAATATTTATATTAAAGAACCCAGCCACAAAATAAATATGCTGTGAATCAGAATTGTTTTCTTAATAGTAATTACACGAGACTTTTAAATCCTTAGACTGCACTCCTTGTTCCATGAACTTTGTGACACGATCAAGTTTAATAGAAACAGACCTACTGTAAGTACAATTTTGAAGATATCTCTATCCAAATAGATATTTGTCATGCGTTCTCTCCTCCAGAAGCCCCACTATTATTGTTCCCTTAGAGATGATATATTAAGCTAAGAAAATAGTCCATACAGTTTAATAACATTGAAAATAGAAACAAACAAACCCTTTCTAATCAATGACTTACCTTTAAGAGAGCCAAGGCTACATGGAAGATTATGTTCATACCCTGAAAATAAGAAGAAAAATACTTCAGTCAGTCCCAGCATACCAGCCTCTCTTCCCTATTACTTACTATGTAGCATCAAAACTAGATGCTGCCAGTCTCTGGGGAATGCCTCCCTCTTCCCTGCTACACTTCAAAGTTCATCATTAAAGCCCCAAGGCACAGGTTCCAAACTCCCGGCTGGGGAAGAAGACAGCTCTTTGGAGCTTTTGGAATGTTACTGTTCAATTAATCAGGTGCTATGGATGCGACAGAATATCCCTACATCGTTTCAGTACCTGTCAATGCTGGTTTTCACGAGCAGTGCATCAAAAAAACCACAATAAACATTCTAGTTGATAGCATTTTTACCAAGTAACTGAGCTTAGCTCAGTTTAACCATGTACAATCTTTCATGCTCAAACTGTAAAAAAAGAACCAAAATGAAAGAAAAAAGACCCCACGAGTACACAATACACCTTTTTCGCTGCTATTAACCAAAAGTCCAAACTATTTCAAAGGTAAGCAAGCTGATGTCTGTATCAAAGAGTTGCCTTCTGTTTTGATAAAGCTGGAAACACAAGTGTACAGAAATCTATTCAGTGAAAAATACAGTGATGATGTGAAATTATTTAAAAATCAAAGAAAGTAAAACCCACTCATGTGACTGATCACAGAGGGGTGAAAAAGGCTACATTTCCACTTACGTTGCATACAAAAATATGAAATAGCATTCCTCTGCTTTTGTTCAACATCGTTTTATTTTGACAATCAAGACTTGGAGATTTTTGCAGAGGGAAGGGGAACATGTACCCTGAATGAGGCTCCTTTGGAGCAGCCTAACTGAAACTGCTCCTGGGGTCCTGCTTGGAAAAGTAGCCAGGGGCAGATCAGGCCAGAGGATGCAAGCTGACAGCCTTGCTGGCAAAGCACACATTGCCTCTGCTGCTGGAAGCACCTCTCCTGTCTGTAGCCTACATATCTTGATTATTTAAGATTATAAAGAGCTCTGTGTTCATTGAAATAATGAAAAATACCATATGCAAGTCTCATTTGTACTATGTACTTTGTGTTCAGACTATTTTCCTAGATTGTATTTTACAAATCCTCTTGCCTGCTTGTTTAATGGCATGATAAATCTTTTCTTATAATGTCTTTCAGAGCTGATACCTAAAAATTTGCACACAAGGAATACTGTCGTTGCAATACATATCATTGTGGGATAACAACAGGACTTTTTCTAAGGGAAACTTCTCCAATGAATTTCTGCTTCTGCAACTGCATATTTTTCCAAGTCTCTTACTGGAAGTCTGAGATCATATTTCTATAAAAATTAGCTTTCATAAAAATCTGCAGAGACTGTTCAGAGGTATTCTTGAGAAGAAATTGCATTTTTTTACATGGGTAGTATGGTGCCTTGAAGGTACCATTAATTAGTCTTGGAAACGCTACGACATTAGATATAATGAATATTGCAACACTCTGTGAATTAATTTGCAATCTGACGCATAATCATTATGATATCAAACTGACTTTTTCCACTAGAGGTCACAATTGTAGCAGGACTGAACCTGGCTTCATCAACAGGAAACCCTTCTTCCAAATAGAACAAGTATTTCAAGGTTACTTCGCTTTTTATACTTCTTTTTAACAGGAAAAAAAAAAAGTCTATCTGTGAATTTCAGTCATGACACTGATAATACTAGCACCACCAGCAGCAAAATAAGTTCATAGTACTCTCAGTTTTATTCCAAATATCAACCTGAAGTCAACATATCATTCCATATGGTCATGACATCAACTTTTATTTCCCAACAGAGAGGATTTGCTGTGAACATACAACCTACAAATCAGAGACACACTGCTACAAGGCATCACAAACACTGTGCTTTCTTCTTAACTGATTGATCAGATTTTGTTATTTTATGAGTAGGAGTATTCTGTCTAATTGTTGGATTACTGAGGAATTAGTATCCTGTGTATTTTCTGACACTACCAAAAAAAAAAAACCCCAAAAGAAAACCAAACCAGTTTTCATTTATTTTCGATATAATTTTTTTCTGATCTGCCCAAAATTCACATCACTTCTGAATTCAAACTAATCAGACTCTCTCCTGGTACTCCTCCTAGAGGATCACTCTTCACGTGGATAGCAAATGCAGCAGAATAGTTTTCCTGCTTTGAGAATCTTCAGCTCTTTTTCTAGCCCCACTGGGCAAAGGGCAGCAGGCAGACTCCCTCACATTACTGACAACACACAAGCCCCCTAAAATCAGAACACCAAAAGGACTTAAAAACCTTCATTATACAGCTGTCCTGAGTGGCACTCTGCTACTCCTGGGAACAGAAAACATTCCGCACCTCCCTCTTTCCTCAGCAGGAGAGGGAACCCCCAAATCCAGGCGGTATTTCAGACCTGAGGCAGCAGGTGCTGCAGCTCCACACTGACCAGCCTGGACTTGCTGGACCTGAAGGATTAACATACCCCCGACAGCTGAGGGACTGGAGGTGTCATCTGGCCACCTACAGTGAGGCATCTACTCGTGTTTGGGTTTACAGAAAGATGCTTCAGATTTCAAATGCAGTGCCTTACCTACCCATCGTAACAAGGCACTTTATACCCGCTGATCCACATACTTGAGCTATTTTTTTCCTAATGCATGCAAGACTATTCTGACATAGCCAAGCTTAATGATTATGAAAAAGAAGGCTCAGCTCATTTTTCCCCCAATCTCTTATTTAAAATCCTACTTCATTTACCACACACTGATTTATAAGATTCAGCTTAAACTTCTCCATCTATTTTAGAAGAAGGACCAAAAATACCAATGTGCACCAGACATATAAATCATTGCTAGCAATATCCCTCCAGCAATTTTATAATGGAAACATGAAAGTACATACAAATCATCCACAAGGGGGAAAGAGAAGGGAGCCCATACGAAATAAGCTTTGGATAATTACTTTTTAAAATCAAAGGTCATATGTTTAACTAGGCACTTTGAAATAAATGCTTTACTGTCATGCAAATCTCATCTTAATATTTAAAAAAAATGCAAATGTGAAAGTTGTTTGTAATTGCCTAAACGCTTGGGGGGGGTTAATATACAACAGACAGAAGTAAAAATATACACTCACTAAACAAGAACTGTTATAAGAGTACAGGAATGGGTAGGGGCTTATCATCATGTCATATTGCTTCTCCATGATGCTGCTGTTCCTGTGTTTTTCAACCTGAGAGGCTTTGCTGCTGGTGAGTAAATGCAGGAGGAGTGTGCAGCCTGCACAGACATTAAGCCCACAGGCAAAAATCCCAGAAACAAGGCATGTGGGTATCGTTCTCTTCGGAGCTTTTAACTAGCCTTTTGCAGAAGGCTAGCAGTTTCTATGACAGCCTGGCTTATCTGCCTAGTTAAGCATCTGCACAGGATCTTCTGGTTTCCGACAGGTGCTATTTAAAAATTCTCTTAAGCTGGTGTAGAGGCCCAGAGCATTTTAAGAGATCTCATTAAGCTCAGCAGTTCTGGAGAAGGAACAGGCTCGTCTCAAAGCAGACAACCCCTCGACTTCTGCAGTCACGAGGGTAAGATAAGGGTCAGGAAAAGGAAAATGTTAGCGTTTGTGCCACCTTCCAGCTCCTTCCAGCGCCTGCTGCCTGCCACACTGACCGTGCTCTGCTTTATGACGACTTGCGTAGGACAGCACTTACTTCAGAAGAAGGACCATCGTTTTGCAGAAGAACCCTTTGTACTTACTGGGACGATAGTGCTGGGATGAAAGCTCACCATCCAGTAAACCACCATTTAACTCACTTAGACTGCGCTTTACGGAAGCATCTGCTTATTTATTTATGGCCAAAAGACCCTAATTTCCAACAGGATTGTAGGTAACATTCTCTCGGGCAAAATAGTGAAACTGTATCTCATGAGACTGTAAAAATGAAACACTTCAACTGCATGATACACATGCACGAAATTAAGACTGGCTTAAAGTAAGTGTTAATCTTACTATGTTAACTCTCTTCTAGCAAGAGATTTTCACTGTTCCTTAACTCCCTCTGAAGCCAAGATTCCTTCTGCAGATAGAAGCCCTCTTTGAAGGGTCCTCACTTTGAGTCCCTCTGCACTCTGAAACAAGGTGACTTTTGAAAAGGCCTGAAAAGAAGATCGGGAACAAAGAACAGCAAATGGTAAAGATCTGATTTTGCAGGATCCAGTTTGTCTTTAATGAGATCTCTGTGACAGACAGGATGCCTGTGGCTTCCTTTGGAAGGGAGGAAGCACATATACCCATCTGACCCAGCCCATCTACCCAGAGACCCGAAAAAGGGAAGTTAAGGGGGCAGCAAACTAACGCTTGCTACTAGCAAAGCTCAACAGCCCCGCATGAAGCTGACAGAAGAGTTAGGCCAAACGATTTAATCACGCGGTTATCTGGACCACATCTGCCTAGGGGATGACTGTGGAATTTAGGTCCTGTTTTAAAGCTTCTCTTCAATGCCAGAAGCCTCTGGGAGAAGGTAGGCTATAATAGTTGCTAGCATCTCTCCCCCTCCAACCAAGGTGACTCAACGGACCTTCCTCTGGTTACATGGCAATACCCTCTGCATCATTTTCACAAACAAAAGGAAGTGAATCTCTTAGAAAAAAAATATTGAAAATTCACTTTTTTAATCAGTGTTCTTATCTGTGGTTTTGCTCCTAGATACGCACAACATGTAGAAGAAAACAGTGAAGACATCGATGCAATATTCTCTGAAGTTCAGCACCAGGTAAAGCAGATGTATGTGAAAGTCAACTGAGCACCTCCTTAAGGTCAGAGAAGTCTCAAGCCTCACATGCCATGCCATCAGGAAAACCAGTTAACCTGTTCCAGCTTTCTAATAACTGAATTTTCCTTTTTTGCTAAAGAGGGATTAGCTATTCAACTGAAGTTAATTTGACATTGTTTCATAATTCGAAAGTGTTTCATAATTATGTGTTCAGTTGCATACTCTTTCAAAGGAGCTGCAGAGGGTAATTGGGGTTACAAACTCTAAAGAAGAATTAAAATTCTATTTACGGTTTGGATTGTTTCCAGCAAAATACTTATTTAGCAACTGTAATATGTTGAGAACACACAATAAACTTTAGGAATGTCACAAATGTATTTAACTTGCTGACAAAATAAATATATGGTCTGGAGCTCAGATTTCTCTTTGTAAGTAACAGACTCGGAGCATGCTCTGCAGGGATACACATGTTAATTAACATCTTTTACTTGGATAGTTTGTGTAGCTTGTACATTCATTCTATTTCAATGACAACTAAGGGGAAGGAAGGTTAACTCACTCAGATAAGGCACAACATAAAATAGCAAGCTTTGTATAAGCAACAGATACAGCTTTCTTACTAACAGTTATATTAGAGAGAGAAAAGGCAAAAAAGAAAAGAAAAATCAAACTGCATAGAGATCTTACTGCTAACATATGAGGTACAGTTGGACTCTTTAGACTGGGCTTCCCCCAGTGACTCCACACACACTGCCTACCACAGGAGCTCACACTGGGAAACGCTACAACACAAGAAAGAAAAAAACACAGCAATCTCCATCCTGATATGATGATGCTGTGACTAATACACAAACCAAATTAAAACCAGTTGACTCAATTATTAGGTAAGCAGGTACCAGGGAGATGGTAAAAATGGCACCATGGGATTCAGCATTTATTGTGCCACCTTTGTGTATTTTGCAGCATGAAAAGGCACATGATAACTACTACTAGGCAACCATGAACCTGTATTAGTATGATTTCATATGAAATTTTGTTTGGTTGGTTGCTTTCAACAAAAATGAATGGGATTTAGAAGTTCTAGTGAATGTTTACATGTTTTGGGTGATTTTCACATAATTTGCTGCTGAGATGTTGCTACGGCTGAATGAAGGTAGAGTGCTATGAGATTAGCGCCTTTTTGTCTCCAGCTTCTGTGACTGTTTTTGAAGAATAAAAATTACCGCCACAGAATCTGAACTCATTTTCATGTACCAAACTGCTCCCTGCCTTCAGGTATTTCTGCAGTGACATGCTCCTAATTCACAGGCAGCTGCTTATAGGCACTAACATTACTATTCTGGTTTTCCAAAGTTTAAGTTTAAATTACAGGGGGTTTAGACAATCCTTTCCCTCTTCCCAAACCTGATTAATATGGGGATGAAGAAAGGGGCCTAGGCATCAAGGGCCGTATCACATACATATAAGGAGGACAGACACAGAGGTCTTGTATCTCTGTAGCTAACACAGGTCCTCCAGCTCTCATGGGGAACAGGGAATGGCTGTTAGACATGCTTGGAGGAGCAGGAATCCTCCAGATCCCAGTTTCCTTGAGAGGAGACAAGATGAGGGGTTGAGAACACCTCGTGACAGAGAGCTGTGCCTCCTTCCCCCTCCACATGTGGTCACATAACACAAAGACAAATGCCTGCCCATGTTAAATCCATGTCCTGCTTCCCTGCGCTCTGATCTCTTTCCCAGCATTCATTCCCCATCTTCGCCCTTTCTCTGCCACCACACAGTCCTGGCCCTTGTCCCTCTACACTCCGACATTCATTCTTCCTTTCCGACAGCCACCTGAATGCAAAGTTCACGTTTTGATTTTACATACTCAGAAAATTCAGTACGGCCTCAAGATGCCAAGCACGAAGTAATGGAAAATGTTTTGGCACAGGCAGACTGTGCTATCCTCTTTTTTAAAAACAGTCCCCAAATTAGCTTAGCTTCCTGGATTTGTTCACGGAATATCACTCTCCCATTTGTGATACTTTCTTTCAGTTATTTCTGAAGCGTTTTTGAGGACTGCCAAGACTGCTTAGAATATGCTGTTATTCAAATACAGCAGATGGCACTGGTGTTAAGTAAGCATTATGGAAATTTACTGTATTCCTAGAAAAATCAGCCAAGTGAACATCAACTAGTAAGTGGCTAAAATATTTCAGTAGCAATTGGGAAAGTAACTCAGAGCCATACTGTGACATCGCATTAGATGCTTCTTCCCTCTAAGGTGCAAACTAGGTCATTCAAACAGGTCCCTCATCTTCGGCGACTGTCACCGGTACCTTAGAACATTTTCTGAAACAGAAGCAACATTTCAGGACCACAACATCTATTAACATCACCAAAAAGGTACCTCCTGTTCACATAAGTTATCTTGAACTGCAGATTGTTGTGAGACTCTTTTTTTCTTTGCTCATGGTGAGCATTTATTGCAGCTTTGTTATTTTGGGGATCAACAAGCTGCAGCTATGAATGGAAGACACATAAATTATGGATGCTCACAGGAGCAGCTGGACAACATAGCGTAAAGGGTTATGCTAAACCTTGTGGCTCTCCAAGAACCTCTCAGATGTACTCTATTAAAATACTGTTCTCCTCAGTCCAGGCTTGAATTATTATAAATTCTGTGTAGCTTTAGAATTAAATAGAACGTTTTGTGTTCCCCTGTCCGTGTGGCAATACAGAACATGGTATTACATAATTTCTATTGTTAATTGAAATTGTATATCCAAACACCTAGTACTTCTTATGACCTTCACTTTGAAAAAAACTTAAAATTCTTTATCATTATAATCTCAATGTTATAAGCATACACTCAACAAAGGCTTTAAAAGTTCCTCATGCATCAGACACAATAAAATACTACGTCCTTTTTCCTTTCTTTTTACTTTAATTTCTGCTGAAATTAAAACTGGAAAAACCCCACAGTGGAATACAGCTGTAGTCATCAGATAAATTACGCTGAAATTACTTTTAGCTTGGATTTAAATAACTCATCTAAATACATAAAAGCAAAACATCCACATCCACAGCCAGGAAACCTGAGCTAACTCCATTGCAGACCTCAAGTTTTTGCAACCAAAAAGATTGTAATGGCTGACATGTCAACAGATGCTTGAATGTAGCAAACAAGCATTACCACTGGACATGGATGTTCAAATTCTAGTCTTCCATCTGGAGTCTGAGAGACAACCTATTCTCTTTCTTCTTAAATTAATTAAAAGCTAGTTACAGCAGTCTCAGAAAGAAATCCTTTCCAGTGTCTTTACATGAAACAGCAGTGGAGGAGACTTAGCTCCCTCGCAGGCATAATGGAAAGAGCAATGGACAGGAGGAAAGGCAGTCCAAATGCCAAAGTCTAATCTCCTGTCCTTGTAAGAAGGAAAAAACCCCACACCCACCCACGCACACCCACCCACCCACCCCCTTTTCCACTGACTTTACTTCTGCAAAGAGTACTGAAATAATGCAAGCAGCTTTAGCACAGACCTATACCTACTCAGAATTTAAGCCTAGCTTTTAATATGCTCTTACTAAAAGCGATCTTGTTTCTAGCAAGCCCAGTTTGCTGTTTTATAAGATCTATTAAAACATTCATAACTGGAAGGGTTAATAAACATAGACAATATGTCAACAATAGGTAATTCCAAAAAGTTCAAGTTTTCTTCCCCTATAGATCTACAGAAGATAAGTAACTGTACACAATCTTTTATTTAATTCACATTTCACCTGAGTGCAGATTTAAAGAGGAAGTGGGCTTGTTCCTGACTCAATTCCTGAGGAAGTTTAACAAATTAAAATGTTAATCTGTTCTTTCTCAACTCTGTGGAAGGCATCACAGAAGTATCTGACAGTGATAGATAAAAAATAGCAGGCTATTATGGTATCTACTACTCAGTACTAACACACAGAGATGACTGGTCTTAGCATCTGAGGGATACCATACGGTGTAGTGTTTCCTGGCACATCCATTCTTCAGCAAGACGCACATAAGACAGACATCAAATCTTCAGCGCCAATAGTTATAATTCCTCTAAGATTTTCATTATTTCATTACGAAGCAGTGCTCCTAGGAACCACAACTACTCAACACGGTGCCACATTTTTACTATCAATAGGTGCGCATTTACTAGCGCCAAGTCATTCACATTGTAAAAGATTTTTAAAAACACCCATTGGCCTTTATCACAGTTTCTCAAAACTTCTTATAACAGTTATTTCATACAAAGTTTGGAAAGCTCTAGTTGACAAACAAACACTAAGAAATGATGCTATCTACCTTTCAATTCGCACTTCTTCCACTGTGCTGCTATGTGGTCCTGTGAAAGGTAGTTTCACTTCTTTGTTATCACTTATATTACAACACATTAAATTATTTCCTATTCAAAACTGATAATCAGTTGCATCCCCTTCTATTCAGTCTTGATCACAGAGCAGCAGCTTAGTAGTCAAAGTATTAATTTTTGTAACAAGACTATGTAATTACTGACACTAAAATACAAAAATATCTGTACCAGCCCAGAAAAGGCAGCATGTAGTAGGGTTTTTTTTATATACTCCTTAAAAGGAGAAAACCATAATCCTTAAGTATTTTATATCGACAAGAACTGCACATAAAAATAGTCAAATCGACTCAAAACAGAGGTGACCAGTAGCAACTTGAAATTGTAGGTTAGTAATGGAATTGACAGTTTGAACTCGGACCCTCCTTTAGTTTTGGCAGTACTGTATATATCACAACCAGTTACAGTATTTTCTTTTTTAAATAGGAAAAAATAATGAAAATTTTAAAAATGCTTAAAACTTGTCTGTCAACTCGTTTGATTTTTTTTTTTCCTCTTCTAAATGCCTAATTAAGGTAACTTATCTAGTGCTTTTAAAACACATTTTCATTTTAAAGTGAACATTTAAAGATGCACAATGAAGTTAAATGTCAACTCTCTGATAATCTATAGTACAACCCAGGTGCAGTTACTGCACATGGGACAGCTCTAAGCAACATGCACTTTATCTAGACGAGTCGCTACTTCTGAGCATGACTTGAAATAATTTAAGATGGAAGAAAAAGAGACAGCAAAGCAGAGCAAGCTCAGAGTGGTCAGTAACATAATGTCATATTGATAAATAAGATTGGCATGTCCAAAACCAACTCTGACTTTCATCAACAAAGTTGTTCTTCAATGCAAACAGAAATCGTGAAAGGGGAAGAGACAAAGGAAACTTGAAACAGGCACCTGAAAGGAACATTGTGGAAAGCTTTTCAGTTGATACCGACTTGTTAAAATATACCTATGTAGACAAAAACATGCACTTTGCTGTAATCACATGAAAAGTTTCAACTAGATCAATATGTTTGTGTTTTTATAATGGGCAGTCAAGCCTTATAGTATGTACCATGGTATGGAGTACCTGCCTGCAAGCCCAAGATCTTCCTCAAGTTTCTGTTGTAGGAAAGACAAAGAACTCCAAAATATTTTCTGTTTAGATGAGGATGGGTGACGGATTCTGTCCCAAAGTCACTGAGACAATATTCTATGGCCACTGGAAATGTAGATAATTTGGCAGTTGAGTCACATCCTCAACAGCCTGGAGACAACTTAAAGAAACAAAACACCAAAAGGTCTTAGGAAGACAACAAGATAAAAGAACTCAGAATCACACAGAGGCCATGGCAAGTCCCAAATCCATATGAATTTAAAGAAAACTGTTCTTTCTATCAAGTCATATTTAACATGAGAACAATGAAAAGACCTGGAGTGTAATGTCACTCGCTTCGATGGAATTTTAAAAATTTCTCCATAAAATTTAATTCCCATCATAAATTTAGCTACTTTTTCCCAGGATATGCTCCTGCCCAGGAGGTCCACAGCCCGGCTTGTGCTGCTGTCCCACTGTGCGTGCAAGAGAAGGACATGACCTTCCCTGGTTAGTGGCGAAACTGCAGGATCTCCCACAGGTATTTTTCCTCTCTGGATTGAGAGTTAAAGAGTATCTGTAAAGACCAATTTCATTCTTCCAGCTGCAGTCAAAATCTAAAAAAACGAAGCACATGCAAAACCTCTTGGTTGACACGAACTGTTCATCCATAATTCAAATATTTCCATGGACTCCAGAAAAGCTCCCTTGGAATGACTAGTTGGCAGCACCCATTCAGCAATGGTTTTATCTGTTTTTCTTCCCCTAGTATTTTTCTTTCATAAAGGAGTTACATAGGATGTAAACATTTTGTCAACAACAGACAGGACAGGGATGTGGAGAAAACACAGTCAGGAAGGAAGTTGAAGGCTATTTAAAATTCATCTGTATCTATGACAAATTAACGAGAAGGCTGGAAGCTTGTTTTTAAAAACATATGACACTTCAAAGACTTCTTGATTTTTTGAGGATTTTTTTGCAGGATTTTTTTTTTGTTCCACTGTTAGCAGCTGCAACTGTTTTTTCTCCTTCCAGTTGCTGGAATTACAGGCATGCTGTTTGTTCAGAGATAAAGTAAGGAACAATTTAATGCAGACAAATTTATTTATTTAGTTTTGACGGCTTCATTCCTCCTTCTGGAGGCTGACCAGACAGACAGGTTCACAGTATGATTTCAGTCCTCCATTAAGGAATAGATTCTTTCTTACTCTATAGCCATAAGCCTTCAGATTTTACTTCTATGATGAGAGCCAACTACATTTTTATTTTAATATGATTTTAATCTACACTCCTCCCACAAATTCTCAGAAGCGCCTGTTACTTCAGCCTAGTTGACTCATGAATCTTAGGAACAGCTTCCTGATAGTCTACACCATTGCCTCACACTGCCCCACTGTTTCTCAAGATGTCTACAAGTATCTTCTCACTTGCAATCCATTTTCTAACCATTTCTGGTTCATTTTTAGCTGTTGTAAAAGAGGCTCCGTTAACTTTATGTGATTACCCTCCACAAATGCTAACAAGTTTCCCTTGCTCTAGCAGACTCTAGTGTTGCACTCTCCCACTTTCTCCTTGGATTCTTTCACCTTTGTGCCCAGAGTAATCCCTTCAGGCATGCTGAGATAAACACTGCCAGATGTGAGATGAATGCAAATGTTTTAAGAGTTGTTTCTTTTTTCATTCTAAATATTAAATCTATATTAACCATGACTAAAAGACTTCTTCAGCATATTTTATCATCAAGCTTAATATAACAAAAAGTGCAGGAGCTTCAGACAGGATGTAACTACAGTGCTATCACAATAATCACCACTATGAAAAGATGTTCTGTACTTTTTGACAAGCGACCTCTTAAAATGGTCATTTCTGAGTGCAGCTCCACATCAAGATCAGAAGGAAGTAATAAACTGAACTGACAAAGAATGATCAAATGCACACCAGCAGCTCATTCTGAAAATTAACTCGCTAACAGTTGAAAAGTGATCAAGGGATTGCATTCACCTACTGCATGACCAAAGAGGAGGACAAAGAGCAGAAAAAATAGCAACCTTTCTACTTCTTCTATTTGCTTACTTAAAATCATCGACATTGTGAAAGAAATAAAGCTCAGTTATTTATATGGAAGTGTGAAAACACTTCACCATTACTAACTTTCACACTTACCTGGCTACCTGGTGGTATTAACCTACCTCTTTTTGATAACTGTGCACCAATAAGCAGAAGAAACAATACTCTCAAGGAAAAAAATAGTGAGTTATGAGTGGTAAACCATATTGGTTTAATAATGAATCCTATCAAGGCATGGGCCACGAGCCTGAAAATTCACCAGTAAAATACTTCCCAATAAAAATTAACAGAATGAACTAGAGTCAACAGTGTTTTGTACTCATGAAACCCTTTGCATTTAAAATTCTTAATTATTTTATTTATTTATATTTTTTAGTATTTGTGATTGATGTAAATCAGAGGGGAAATCACTAGCATGTTCAAAACCAGGTTTAATTCCATGGATGTCCTGATTTCCCAGTGACAAAAGGAAGTACTAGTATTTTACCAACATAAACGTTCCATCCAGCCTTATCACTATTCTGTCTGGTTTTTTAAAAGAAGTGCAGATATATCTGCAATACAGAAATGTACCATTTTGCATCTGCAGTGATGCGTTCCTCAGTTGGAACAGTGGTAAAAAACAAAAGGGAAGAGCTTTATTCAGTTGTGCTGCTTGGCACCTCTCACTGTTTGTTTAATACCACGCCATCAAAGCAACACGCAATATCCTTACTGTCTTTGGGCACTCTGAATCAGACAATTTGGAGAGCTTTCCCTCTAAAAGCCTGCTAGGCTTTTACTACTAGGTATCTTTAAGAAATTAGAATTCCTAACTTCGAATAAATTATTTAACAAATTAAATGAAGAACAGATGTGTGCATCAGATATTCTTAATTAGATCCCTCAGCAATGAATGAGGGAATCCACAATTCTAATTTTAAAATCAAACCAACATTTCACCGAACATCTTCTCTTCGATATAACCATGGTTTCTACATAATTTAGTTACACACACTTCAAAATTAAATGGTAAATGACTCCAACAAAACAAAACAAAAAAAGAAGAAACATGCATGGAGAGGAGAAAAGGCTTTCCAATAAAAGTTTTTTTTACCTCACAAAGTAGTAAGTCAATGATGTGGAAGACCATGCAGAGTGGAAACTTGGCAGTAAAAAGAGTGAGGAACCACTGGGACGCATACATATGAGCTTCCAAATTGAGGTCTGAGAAATGGCTATGCAAGTCTGGTAGTTGCTCCTAGAGTAAAGGAAAAAAATAAATGCTTCAGTATTACTCATTAATCCGAGTTCTTCATCTACGCTGCCAGTAACTACCAGGTTGCTAAACACTGAAAAACACAACAAAGTGAAATCCTGGCTTCTTTTGAGCAATGGAAACATGTTTCTTCATAAATTTCAGTGCCCATGGTTACAGTTTTTAGTAAAATATCCACTGTGGATCCTATCACAGTACCAAATAATGTACTGAGATTATATTGAGAAGTTACATAAACTTTATTGAAAGGAGGAGCAGTTGTGAAAGGTATGTCATGCATAGCATATAATGTTTAAGTTACTCCTTTGCTGGGTCTTGCTAAAAATGCTCCTGATATAAAAACTAACAGATACTAGAACAAGGAGATCACTTTGCAAAGCCTGGAAGCAATAAAGCACACAACTCCATCAAACCATTCCTCTAACTAGGAGGATATATTTAAGCAACATAAACCAAGCACTGATAGTCCTACTGTACACTGAGGATACATTCATATTCAGTTAACAAAGTAAAAATCTTTGTTAACACATGTAAATACTGAGAACACCATATGCCAATGTATCAAATTAATTAGTATGTAATTCTAATCCATCAAGTGGGAAATACGTACAATTTGACATCTGAAAAAAAGATCATTAAATTAACAGTGGTCTGTTTTGTTTGGCTTTAATATTTCTCAGAGGTATATATGGTTATCTGTGGTAATGGACTTCATCAGCTAGCTTTCCCTATGCTAACAGAAGCACAGGTCAAAGCTTAATGAACTGTTAGTAACTGCTTATTAGTCAGAACAACAATGTGTTAAACTTGCAGCCATTTATTTATGTTAAATTGCTCTGACTGTGAAATAATTCCATCTGATAAAAGAGCAACGTATTGAAGACACAGTAAAATCTACAAAATAACCTATGCTTGATTCATATTTCATAAGCATCAGGATGTCCTGATTTGCCTGACCTCTTAACCATCAACATAATTCATAGAAAGTAGGACACTGATGGTGGCAGTCCAAAAGAAACTCTGGCCTTAACAGAACAGCTATTTTCTCTCTAACCACCATCACAAAACAGGGGGGAGAACAAGCAAACAGAGAGAAAAACACCCAGATACCTACTCTGCTTGGATACAAAGATTAGCAGCAAGCCTGGTTTGTGAAAGACAAAAGAAATCAGAAACACATCTGGCTCACAAGGTTTGGACCCAGATATTAAACTTCCTTGCTTTAGTTCTACCCCACCCCCAAAAGGAGAGGGGTTTTACTGTCCAGTAGCTTATGGAAGCAAAGCATTAATCTCTTCATGCCAGTATTTCCATTAATCAAAGTAGAATAATTTGTTATTCTGGCCCTACCTGCATTAACTTCTCCAGCTGGAAAAATTTGCAATGGAGATCTTCAAAGTTATTTCTGTAGAGGTCCCTCAAGCCATAGTCATACATTATTTTCACAAATACACAGAATGCCTGCTCCTCTGGCATCTGTTTGGAAAAATACAGAAATATAATATTAAAAACTGAGCTGATGCTGGAAATGCCTTACACAAATACACACACTTAAAAACCTTATGCATGATGAATTCAGAACCAGGGATATATTAAAAATTTTAGCAAAGCACTATGAATGTAGAATTAAGCAATTAAAATCTCAAGGGGCCTACTCTCCTTGATGAGCACCTAGATTTAGCTCAGTAAGACCTTCTTTGGAGAAAATGTGGGATCATATCTTAGGTTCATATACATATACATCCCCACAGCAGCACAACTGTCGTCAGTATTCTTTCTGCCAAATACATATGAGAACAACCAGTACACAACTGTCATCTACAAAACAACATTAAAAAAAAAAAGACAGAAAGAAAAGAAAAAACAACAACTAATGACAGTGATTTCTGAGAGAGATCTGGTTAAACAGGAAAAAATTGGGAGAACTAAGGTACAACCAGTTCTTAGTGCAAATAACACTTATCTTCTTTCATGCAAACCCCAGGACATCAAACTCTCTAAAGTCAGGTTTCCCACAGAAGTAAGGAAATCACAAATTTTGCCATCAGAACCTACTTGTGACCTCAGGAGCGCTGATTCCATCTATAAACATCATGACTTTTCCAGAAGCCCTATCTCCGTCATTTCTATTTAATTTTGACCAGAATTTCTCATCCAACAGAGTTTTAGAAGGTGGCACTAAAAGACAAAGTATGTGAGCCACTCTGACGTTTCATTTGTTGGCTTGAGCCCATTGAACACTGAATTTGTGGGAAGCCCTGTGTCATGAAACCTTCACTGACAAGACATCTCCCCCACACCTTCAGGTAACACAAGAACAAGGTAGGCACAAGCAGAGTCACCGCAGACCCCAAATCAGATTTCCAAACACATTAAAAATAATCTTTCTTTTGCAGGCACCAGATTGGAACAAATGAAAACAATTACTGAGTATCAAGAATGACGACTCTTGACCTTTTAGTGTATTGACTCATTCAGCTTCTTGCCAACCCCTCATCAAATATCAGCAATGGATAAAAAGCTCAGTATTTTCTTCAAAGAGAATTTTAGTCTCTTGATATTTACCTCCAGGGTTTCATCTTTTATGTTCAGCCTATGATTATGGCCTGTCTCCATGGGCAGACACTTTCATTTTCATTTTCAGACATCATACATGAAAGTAACTAGTTAGCATAAAGAACTGCCAGATCAGCTGCTAGCTACCTGTCTAGGCTAGATTTGCCCAGGACAAGCTCTTATGAATCTCAAAGCTCTTTAACACAATTTTATCTGGATGGAATGGATCCCCACTGACAGTGGATAAAAGCTGCAGACAAAGTAAAGGGAGAAATAGTTTTATCCTGACCAAAAGGCTTGAATCTGCTGTATAATCAGATGAATGCAAATTTCAGGTTTTTTGGTAAAGTAACAATTATTTCTAATCAAATGACAGATGCTCATGCACAAGCACACCTACCTTGCATGCTCAATCAAATGCACGTGCATTGACAATCATTCCTCCCCCAAGACAGGGAGAGGGAGTGGGAACGGGAACAGAGTAAGTACTAAGCCAAAGTTGTTTACAGGCAGAGGCTACCAAGTCCTCACTCTCAGTAGACAGAGGTTCTCCAATATTACCAACCCCAAGAATTTAAAATCATAAATCAAGTTTTCATTTCTTATTTTATTTAAGCAAAACACATATTTTTGGCATTTCTGTTCTGATTTTTTGGCATTTAGATATTTGCCCCTAATTATCTTTTCTTTGGAATCAAAAAAAGCCAAAAATTTACAATTTTTTAAAATGAAATTTTAGTTTTTCACATAGCAATGACTTCAAAAATAGACAACAAGGAAAAAAAAGTTAAATACTGTGAGACTTACAGTAAAATGATTAGAGTTGGCAACACTGTTCCCCTGCAATTAGAAGTTACCTGCTCACCTTTGATAGGAATTTCACCAAAGCAGCAAAACCACAAAAATCCAGGATGGAGGTTCAGGCTACCCAACCATCCCTGAAAGATATCTACACTGAAGAGAAAGGATATCCTGTCCCAGAAAAAAAAGGGAAAGGAAGGGGTCCAGAAATCCATGCAAAGATAAAGAGTTAGAGAGGGTCTTACAAGCATTCACAGCATACAGATTGGTTGGAGAATTTGAGAAAAACAAAGAGTCTGAGGGCATCCTGGGAAGCTCCCAACTTACATGAGCTCATTGAGACTGCTTCCCTTTCCCCCTGTCTCTGATTATTTCAGTTTAATATCCTATTATGAAAGCAAATGTTATAAAGGGCATATTAAAATGAGTGTAATTGCCATTTAGAATTCCCAACGTACAGGGCAATTTCTTCTAACTCCAGAAAGACTAGAAACAGAGGTGATTCTCTATAGTAATGACAGCACACAACTAAGTGAGAGGAGCCGAAGTATTAGTCAAATGTTAAGAATGCGACACCCACTCATTTCTAAACAACTCTGGTATTGAAAATGGCTTATTCGTCCAATGGAACTTAAAAATCCTTCTTTGGGTAAAAAGTTAATTGCAAAATAACTGTTAGATAAGCTAATTTGCACGGTATGTGGGATTGCAATAATGTGACTAACTCAGGTTTATCCTTAAAAGAGTCTAAAGCTTCTCTGCAACACTGTCACTGTACATTATGCTCCTTAAGTCTTCATGGAGTCACAGATCTCACCAGGAATTAACACTTAAATTAATCTGAATTTGAATTCTTGATGCCTTAGGAAGCATATGTGTAACATCTATACCACCAACAGCTGACTCAAAACCACAATCCAAAGTGTATTTCAAAAATTTATTAATTAAAGCCTGACAAAAAAAGCAGGCAAGAGCCTGACTAAGAGTTGTTGGGGTTTTGGGTGGTTTATTCAGATACTCTTTATGATACCCACACTACATGAATCTGCTGCTTTTCCACTGACACATCAAAAGTTAAAGCATCTTCAAAATATAAAAATTATGTATTTACCTATCTATCTCTATATATACATGGATGTGTATATATAGGAAGCAACAGATCAAAGTTTGTAGGTTTTGGTTACAGGCAAAAATATCAAGGTTAAAATTCAGCTTTCACACAAAAGACATTATAAAATGTCCTTAGGAGAAAAAGGCTGACTGAAAATTAATGAGACTGCCTGCTCTTGTTTGCTGCTCCAAGAATATCTCCCAAAGTTAAACTCCCCATAAACCCAAAGGGAGTTCACCTACCTGACAACTACATTAAAAGAAAACATTAATATGTAACAAATTAATTTCAGGTTTTGACACAGAAGTACTTGACAATTTAATGGATTTCTCCTATATAAAGGAAATGGGCATTCATAAAGATAGAACCCATTAGTCACTATTTGCCAAAAAGCAACAAGAGGAAAATGAATACAGGCAAATAAACAACATTAAATATCTGTCAAATAGCATGTTACAGTACTACTGATTTTAAAGCTGCTTTGGTTTCAAATATCAAAGCTTTCATTTTGCAATTAACTCACATGAAGTAGAAGCACAGCTGCAAGGAAAGACTGTCCCTGGCAATAGCCAATGTCTTCATCATAGACAGAGTATGCCTAGAAAAAAGAAAAGTCAACATATATTTAAAATGCACACAGGCATTATCAAAATGTGCTATAATCAATGAGCTATTCAGAATTCATAATGCAATGCGGGCTGAAATAATAAAGGGAGTGAAACTGTAACCGTGCTTGCGTAGGCTTTCAGGGCGCTTAAGAAAACATCTACAGATCACTCTCAATCTCCCATAGATCCCATATCGGTGTATTTTTGTCTTTATTTTCTGAACAGCATGAAAAGAGTTGGGTGCAATTTCCTTTCACCTAAATCAAGGATAATTCTGCTGAGGTCCGGAATGATATAACTTTAAGGATAAAACAAATATGATGTAAAAACCAGGTTAGCTTGTGCTGTGGGGAATGCTTGTTTGGTTTTGGAAACACAAGTTCTGACATCACGGAAGTATAGAACCTGAGGCTGGCTGTTAGAAAACCACTGAGAACTGCTCTAGCCTGAAAATTTCATCAGAAACAGTTTTTTCATCTCCTTGTTATGCTGAAGAACAAACAAGACTCATTTTCCTATTGTATGACTGACATAGTACTTTTTTCTTACTCTTAAAAAAACAACACTAAAATAACTAACCTTTCCTTCCCCCCTTACTTTTCCGAGACAAGAAGACAGATACTGTTTTTAAAGAGATGTCAGAGGATGTTAAGAATTTCAGAAAACTTGTGAAAGTATAAGCAGCAGCAGGATTGACATCAGGGGGAGAGACATCCTGAGAGAACAAGCAAGGTACTAAGGTTACAGCCAGGGAAAGCAAAAGCACAAGGTCAGAGCTACGGGGAGGAACAAGCCACAAAAATCAGAACATGGGCTTTGCCCCCACGACCGTTTACAGATGAGAACGTTTCAAACTGGAACACCGTGCTTATCTCTTTTTTAAAGTCTTGAATGAACTCAAGATTGCAAATTCACTGAACAGGAGCACAGAGAGCCTGAACAAACGATGGCAGGTGATGCGCTGGTGGGTCTATCGTACAATATTTTAGCTGCCTCTTCAAAATGTAAGAAGAATTGTGTCTCAAAAAGAGATGCAACCCCTTTCCAGCCAAACCTATTAACATAATTGCAGATAATTTCTGCCAGAAATGTTGAAATGGAGGCCAAAACATTTAAATTTACACCATCTTTCCTTTTTCTTTCTGATGGGCAAAAACTAAGAAGTATTTATAAGGAATTCTGTCATGATTCCAGAAAAGAAGATCTCTGTAAAGAATACAACCTCAGTATTTCTTTAAAGTTCACTGTTTATAAACAATTAACCCATACATTTCCAATTATGTCTGTAGCTTGTGAAAAACTGAACTGTGACTTACAGCTTTTTGCTATTTGTCTATATTGCTTACCATTTTTTAAAGTACGTTAGATGGGATGAGTTAAAATCTGAGTGAAAATAATCCAAATCCACTGCTCAGTTTCAATGGTGAAGCAAATACAAGACTAGCCACAAAAAATATTGAAAAATATTAAATGAACCATCACAATCTGCTTACTAGTTTAAACCAGCTCTAGCCACAAAAGTAAAATATAAAAAATAACTCCTTAAGTCTACAATAGCAAATACAAAACCTGACTTGGAAAAAAAGGATGCTCACTCAGAAAAAGTTCATTTAAAATTACTCTTTAGCTACTAAGCTCTGAAATAACAGAAATTACTTTCAAAACTTAAATTAATATTGCATAGGACTAATTAGAACCATCCACTGGTTAATCATCATCATAATGAATCTTTATCTACTTATTCCAAAATCTATTAGTTCATTGATGTCAAATATTTTATTTCTGTAGCATTCCTAAAAGATGTGTTATTTCTGCCTTTGAAACGCTAGCCTTGTGTAGAAACAGATGTGTAAAATTTTAAATAATGCATCTGGAGTTATGATTTCTTTGTACTATATGACATTTTTTACTTTACTTAAAAAATCCAGACTGAAAAATCAATAGCAAATTATCAGCACGTATGGGTTCTCTGTTGTGAGAAGCACTATCAGCACAATAGATAATAATTTGCTGAAAACAGCAATAAATTAATCCAAACAAGTTTTAAAATAACTACTGAGAAACCAACACACTGGAACAAACAAACCGTCTCCAAAATGGACATAGGTTAAAAAGTACAGAAATTTATCAGAAATAAAAAGATACTCCTTTTGAGACTGTGAAAGCAAGCTGAAATGATGGCAAAAGAGGAAAAATGGGGAGGGTGCAAAAAAATCCTCACTCTGCATGTTCAGTATAAAAATATGAATGAAGACCAATAAATTTTCTCATAAGCAACTTCCTAAACACATTAAAACTAGTAATACATCCATTTCAAACACATCCAGAGCAGGAAGGCAAAGCCTCTGCTTGGAAAATATATGATCAAGGTAGAAAAGCTGTATTTAAACTAGAGCAGAAAATCCACAGGAACTTTCCCTGTGTCTGTTTTATTACAGAAGAATCACAGAGGTTGTCATCCAGCCATTTCCAACAGGGGATGTGTTGAAGGACCTGTTTCCAACTGAGTATCAGAAGAGATGATAAGTTGAAAGGAATAAAAATACTAAAAATGTATTAAGAACAGACAATATTCACCCAAAAAGCCGGGGGGGGGGAGTGAACTGGTAAACCATTAATTGGCTGATTAAATCAGAAGAACAGATGACAAATTTGAAGCATTTGTAAAAAGAGGTGATCTACAGAACTACAAATCAGTAAGTACTGGATAATATGGTTTTAAAAAATATTTCAAATTAATTAGTGGACACAGGTATACATAGGATATATAAAATAAATTCATCTGAAGGACAGTAAAAGAACAGTAAAAAGTAAAAGAACATCATCATTAACAAACCTTCGAAGCAACCAACAACCATGGAAAAAAATATTAACTACTTGATCTGCTTGCTTTTTGAAATTAGTTTCCACCAGGTCCTTCCCCAAACCCCCAAAATCTGATCTTCAAAAGCAGCTGTTATCAGATACTTGGCTACTAACTGCAGTGCTACACGGGAATTAGATAAAACTGAGAAAGATTCTGCTGTTAAGTCAAAGCATCGTAATACTGACAACAAAAGATTTATTTTTTAATGAAGTCTCTAAAATCTAAATGATTTCATTGTATTTGCCCAAAGCAAAAGAGTTTTTTGGAGCTTTATGCACATTACATTTCCAATTATACTTTTTCAGTTTTAAGTAACCTATGGGACTTGATACTGCTGAAATATGACGTCAGAAATAAGGATGCTACCTACAGCCACCACCATAATATCGTATTATTAACAAAAGATCTAAGATTAATTATTTAAGATTTATCCTTTAAAGGGACTGAGGAGCATTAACTTTGTCTTTCCACATGAAATACAAAACCAAAGCAAAATCCCAAATCCCCTATTTCCATTGCAGTCGTTGTAACTTTGTAATTTCAAGCAAACAGGATTTTTCCCATGACAACCTATGACAATGCTGTGGTCTTTTAAGTTATTATTTTCTTAATCTCTTGGGGAACTTCCAATCACAATTCACTAGTTAACTGAGATTTTAAATATTCTCTGTCTCATAAATGGGACTTAATGAAGATACTGATTTGAAGACTACTTTCACTCATTTTAACTAAATTAAGATCTTACAGAATTAAAATGTCTTTTTAATACTTATCTGTCTTCTGAAGAGACCTACTACACAGTTGTTAGTACAACACCGTTAGAGAAAGTGAATACTTTGGAAGCAACGGTCTCCTCAGTGACAGAGAACCACATGCATGTTGGGAAAGTGAATGAAGAATCCAGAGACGGACAGAAATTCTTTGCTAAAATAATTAATGGAGGAAAATTTCCCAAGATCAGAATCTTCTGTAGACAGAAAAATTCCAAGGAAGTAGCATTTAAAAGACGAATGAAAAGACTGCTGACTTGAATTTAAAACCCCAGATTTGGGATTTCTGCAACTAATGTGTATAAGTTCCAGCAGTTTTTAAAACTGAAGAGTAGAGAGCATATCTCAAGTTCCAGAATGAAATGTTTTTCATCATTTTGCATCCTCATAAGCATGAAAACTATCGCTTAACAGTTGCTGAAGGTTCAAATGTACTTAACGAAATGCAAACCACTAACTAGCAAACACCAGCTTACAATCACATTGCCAATTTGCTTTTTCCATAGTAACTCAATGACATTAGAAACTAAACGTTGCAATTATATAAGAAACTCAAGAGAGCTCATGAAAAATATTTCTGTAGTGTCTGCCTCGTACAAAGGTTTTATTTCCAGAGCTTCCACTTCCCCCGCCCTTCTTCGCGGTAATGCAGAGGGAAAGGTATGAGCAGAGGCTCCACAGATCCCCATCTCTTATCTGCAATAACAGTATCTCTCTTGTCAGTAATAACGTTTCCTGGCACAGGAAACACTCACTCCTCTGAAAAAGTGACAGGCACGCTGGCACAATGCTCATTAACAGCCATACAAGATATCCAGCATCTGTGTCTCAGGAAAAAGGAAAATGTAACAGGAATTGAATGCAAGTTTTTTGGGAGAGAATGACAAGCCTCGTTTGCTCTAATTACTTCACCTTTGTGTCAATACCAGATGATAGAAACGATCTAAGGAATCTACTCTATGTTTGATGCAGACATAGGTCTGTGCTGAAGTCTGCTTTAGTACAGTTAAAAGACCTACATGGTATCTGAAAACCAGACTGTGTCAAGAAAACATCCATACTTTGATGCAGACTTCTCAAGCAACAAGGTATTTTACAATATGTTTGATTGCTGAATAATTTTAGTGATAGTATAATTTAAAACTCCATACCTAAATTTATTGTAAGGCTAACAGTCTGAAAGTAATAATATTCCTACGACTGCAGCATTTAGGATGTATCACATTATACAAAGACTTTCAGTGTTAACTGAAAACTGTATTTTTAGAAATTAGTTACTCATTTATTGAGTATCAGGGAGAGGCACATGTATGTTATACAATATGCCTCCTCCAGAGCTATAAGAGCTGAGAGAATGAATTAAGTCTTCACATTTATTCAGGCAGATCTCCGAACATGCTAAAGCCTTTACTCTCCTTCCAGCATCCAAGATTCACAGTCTTGACCTTTTCACTAGTACAGTCTCAGCAGAAACCTCATATGCAACACCAGTACTGCTGCTCCCGTGCTGAGCACAGACGCATGGAGAAGAAACCTTATTAATATGTAAATGGAAGAAGACAAGATAACGTAAAATATCCTTTGCATGAAACAAGACAACAATATTTACGAAAATTGCTCTTCAACCCAGGAGCAAAGAAAATAAATAACTAAAAATAGATGAAAAAAAATTCTTAACTGATCCTGTTTACGCTACTATGTTTATTCTAAAATTAGCAAATTTTAGGAATTTATTTACTCCTATAGGAAAGAAAGAGATCAGTTCTCTGACAAATAATTAAACCAAAGTGGACAAATACTGAAATTCTCCATTTGTAAATCTGAGGAGATACTAAGGATTGAAAAATGTGGAAGAATCTGTGCATGCTGAGAAGAGGTGATCATCTCAAAAAAGGTGCTACAATGAAACTGAAATGAAAATGTAAAAAAAGGATGAAAGTTAGACAATCAGCTTACAGGACAGTACTAAGCAGCAGCTCTGCCACGCTGAAGGATGAGCCAAAGAGTAATCCATCATTCGCAGCTTATCACGGTATAGAGGCTACTGGTCACAGAAGAGCAATTCCAAGACATTTTCACATTTCAATTATACAGAAAAGAAAGCCCAAACCTGCCTATTGCAGCCCATTCGGTATTAGCTTTGCTAGAAAAACAGTTTACTATTCTCTCTACTAATGTGCGTACCAACAAACAGACAGACATTGGAACGACAAGTAAACCAGCGTGTTTCGTTTTACAGTAACCCAACTATCGCATCTATCCTGCACCTAAAACCTTCAGGCAAGAGTGACTGGGCTTAGGAAAAACACTACATTTGATCAACCAAGGTTAGGTAAGTATTTAGTAACAAAATATATCGTGATAAAAATTAGTCATATACATCCATAATGCTTTTGTTTACTGGAAAACACTAACACCAGCTTTGAGTCTCTGAAAAGTGATTCAACCGTTTTTAGAAAAACAGGGAGGCCTCGTGCCTATTTTTCCAGTTTGCCCAGTAAGAACATTAACCCAGCTAACCTGATGGATTTCCCTGCAACATACACCCTTTCTCCTATTAAAGTCACAGTGGCTGGTCGTTGAATAGGAGTTACCTTAGTCAGAAAATTATAGAGAAAACGCATCTCACGCTAAATTCTGCACTACATACACTCCGAACAGTTGAGAGGACTAATTCTGCCAAGTGCTTTGATTCCCTGGAGCATCGAGCTGTTAACTACATATGCACGCATGGAAGTAGGCTGTGAGTACTATTCTGTTATGCATTGTAAGGCAGAGAATGAGCTCGTTAAACAGAGCTGGAATTCGCATAGTATTTAAACAGAAAGTATGCAAGTAACAGAAGTATTTTCCCTAAAGATGTTTGCCCTGTGCAATCTAGTTTATGAGATGTCCTCAAGTGAAATCTCCAATCTAGAATCTGGAACTCTTTTCATTCCTTATCACCATTGTCAGCCTTAAACTTTATTTTTAGATACTTTGTCACATAAATGTTCTGCAACTGAAAAAGTTTCCATCTTTCCTGATTTCCTACTGTTCTGAAGAAGAGATTAAGAGACGGAACTAAAACTGACAGACCTGTTAACATGAGGCAGTGAGCTTTTAATGGTTTTCCTTTTTATCTGACAGCTCAGATCATCTCTCATTTCAGTGGGGAACGAAGAAAATGCTCTTCAGCTTTTTTACCCTCCCACTTGAGGACAGAACTCTTCTAGCCTTATTCAATAATCCTGTTCTTCAAATATCTTGCTTTCATATTAGAAGAAGGGCATGAGTGCACAGCACCTCAGTTCAAAGTTATTCTAGTAATATAAAGCAGCCACAAAATTACTTTCAACACAGATGATTATTTTTTTCCAACAGAATGACAAAATTATAAGCAAATCATTTAGGTTTTAACAATATTTCTCTAAAACTCACTACATCAATCATAAACTCAAGGTCTAGGCAGACCCAGCCACAGACCGGTCATCTGAAGAAGGGAACCCATAAGCATTTAAGAAAACTCTGCAAGGATGAAGGAAAAGTTGCTGCCTACAAATCTATGTAGCAGTTGCATCTGATCTCAGTACTGGCAAGTAGGTAGAAACTGTCAAGAATAAAATTAGTAAACTTATGAATAATTCAATGTTGGAGATTAGATATGGCTGTTCTACCAGGAAGTGATGCTTCCCAAAGCCTTCTTTGAACCAGTAAGCATATAAGAGAATGAGGCAGTCAATAGAGTCTACTAAGATTTTTAGCAAACCTTCAACAAGATCCCTTCCTGAAGGCTTCTGAGGGAACTAAGCTGCCATAGAAGGTCCTTTTCTATACTCATATAATTGATTAAAGGACAGAAAAAGCAAAAGGTCGGAATAAACAGTTCCCACCTACAGAGTGAAGGTGAGGTCACTCCCAAAACCTTACACAAAGCCGTGCTAGCGCTGATGCTGGTGAAAATATTCACAAATTCTACAGACTACATAAAAAATAGCACAGTAACAAAGACTGCTGATGCTGTTTGGAGCAGTAAATTAAAAGCTGACTGCAAAGATGTTATGCAGAACATGTTCGTATCAAGAGAAAGTGGCAAAGTGGCAGAGGTCATTCAACTGCAGATAAATACAAAATGCTTCCATGGGAAAAGCAGTCCTTAACCTGACGTACACACTGACAGGCCTCTGATCTAGATCACAGCATCACAGAGTGGTTTGGGTTGGAAGGCACCTTAAAGATCCATCTAGTTCCACCCCCTGCCCTGGGCAGGGATACCTCCCACCAGACCAGGTTGCTCCAAGCCCCGTTCCAGCCTGGCCTTGAGCACTTCCAGGGATGGGGCACTCACAGCTGCTCTGGGCAACCTCTGCCAGTGTCCCACCACCCTCACAGTAAAGAATTTCTTCCCAATACCTAATCTAAATCTACCCTTTTTCAGTTTAAAACCATTCCCCTTGGCCTACTGCTACAGGCCTGTGTAAAAAGCCCCTCCCCAGCTTTCCTGTCGGCCCCATCAGGCACTGGGGCTGCTAGAAGGTCTCCCCAGAGCCTTCTCTTCCCCAGGCTGAGCAACCCCAACTCTCTTCCAGTCTGACTTCATAGAGAGGTCCTGCAACCCTGTGATTGTCTTCATGACCCTCCTCTGGATGCAGTCTGACAGATCCATGTTCTTCCTATGTTGGGGGCCCCAGAGCTGGACACAGTACTGCAGGTGGGGTCTCACAAGAGCAGAATAGATGAGGAAAATCACCTCCCTCGACCTGCTGGCCACGCTGCTTTTGACACAGCCCAAGACACGGTTGGCTTTCTGGGCTGCAAGCACACATTGTTGGGCCATGCTGAGCCTTTCGTCCACCAGCACCCCCAAGCCCTTTCCCCTCAGAGCTGCTCTCAATCCATTCCCTACCCAGCCTGTATTTGTGCTTGGAATTGCCCTGACCAGGTGCAGGACCTTGCACCTGGCCTTGTTGAACTTCATGAGGTTTGCGCAGGCCCACCTCTCAAGCCTATCAAGGTCCCTCTGGATGGCATCCCTTCCCTCCAGTGTGTTGACCTCACCACACAGCTTGGTACTGCCAGCAAACTTGCGGAGGGGACACTCAACCCCACTGTCCATGTCACCAACAAAGATGTTAAACAGTGCTGGTCCCAACACCAATCCCTGAGGTTACTGTTTTCCACTTCAACAACAAGTCATTGACCACAACTCTTTAAGTGTGACCATCCACCCAATTCCTTATCCACCAAGTGGTCCATCCATCAAATCCATGTCTCTCCAGTTTAGAGACAAGGATGTTGTGCAGGACAGTGTCAAATGCTCTGCACAAGTCCAGGTAGATGACGTCAGTTGCTCTTCCCTCATCAGTCCATGCTGTAACCCCATCACAGAAGGCCACCAAATCTGTCAGGCACAATCTGCCCTTAGTGAAGCCATGTTGGCTGTCACCAATCCCCTCCTTATTTTCCATGTGCCTTAGCATAGTTTCCAGGAGCATCTGCTCCATGATCTTGCCAGGCACAGAGGTGAGACTGACTGGCCTGTAGTTCCTCAGGTCTTCCTTTATTCCCTTTTTAAAAATGGGGGTTGTGTTTCCCATTTTCCAGTCAGTGGAAACTTCACAGGACTGCCATGACTTCTCAAATATGATGGATACCATCCGTTCTCTTAGGACCAATGCATGCATCAATAAGTCCCATGGACTTGTGCACCTTCAGGTTCCTTAGATGGTCTTGAACCTGATCTTCCCCTACAGTGGGCAGTTCCTCGTTCTCCCAGTCCCTGCCTTTGTTTTCTGTGACTTGGGTGGTCTGGCTGGAGCACTTGCTGGTGAAGACTGAGGCAAAAAATCACTGAGTACCTCAGCCTTCTCCATATCCCCAGTAACAAGGTCTCCCATTTCCTTTCTGAGCGGGCCCACATTTTTTCTAGTCTTTTTTTTTTTATCACCAACATACCAATAGACCCTTTTCTTGTTGCCCTTGACATCCCTGGCCTGATTTAATTCTTTCAGGGCTTTAGCTTTCCTACCCTGATCCCTGGCTGCTCAGACAATTTCTCTGTATTTCTCCCAGACTACCTGCCCTTGCTTCCACCCACTGTAGGCTTCCTATTTGTGTTTGAGCTTGTCGAGGAGCTCCTTGTTCATCCATGTAGGCCTCCCGGTATTTTTGCCTGACCCCCTCTGTGTTGGCATGCCTTGCTCCAGAACTTCAAGATCCTTCAAGAAAGAGGAACAACATCTGCAGCAGCTTCCTCTGCAGGAGCAGTCGAGGCCCTGAGAGCAGGGAAGGCTCCCAGCTTTGGAAGACAAGTAAAATTCTTCACTTTTAATACAGAAAATCCAGGAAGGTCTGGGATCTCTGCCTCTGTGAAGCTGCCTGCTAGACAGATAATTCCTTTAAGTTGTTTCTAGTTCAGACAGATTCATTACTTTATCTTCTATTTATTAAACAAAATAGACTGAGATACTAATGCATGAAAATGTTTTTCTTTCCAAAGTACGTTCCCAAATCCTCTCATCATCCTCATGGAACTTCTACAGACTCTTTCCAATGATTTAGTTCAGGACACAGTAATCAAAAACAGCTGCAGCAACTGGAAAATACCAAATTACTCAAGTCATTCAGTTCCTACACAAAACTGATCTATCAATACGTCATATAACACCTCATCATTCACCATTGCCACCTTCTCTGTGACATCAAGATATCTGTATCAGAAATTATTTTTCTATTTTCTTTTAGGTGACTAACTGGAATACATTGAATGAACAAGTGATCTTCACGATGCTTTGTTTGAAATGCATCTATTCAGTGCTGATGTATAGTAACCTGCTAGCTAGCTAGTTTTTAATTCTTTAATGTGTATCTTGTTCATGTTCTAACTTGTCCAGCATTTAAGCATTTTTTTGATGACAGACTACACAACGGAATTTTGATAAAATTACCTTGTTACCGTCACCAATGAAACCTGTATTTTTTATTAGCTTGTCAAGATCTATTTTCAGTAAACTCATAGGCATTCATTATAATACACTTATCACATTTAATTCTTGCTAAGCTGAATGCTATTCCATCATTTTTACTTAACTGGTATCAAACTGACAAGCCCACAATTACCTGCATTATGCTAGTTATTCTTTTCAAAGACTGGCAGAGGAACTGTTTTCTTGTAGCCCTTTAGAGCCCTCCAAGATTAGCAAGATATAAGTCGTTAAAAGTTTTCTCTGCTCCTTTATTTTTTACTGGTTTTTTTTAAATGGGAATTGCTCATGACAATGAACTTCAATATATGTAACCTAAGCAGCTATATTTAACAGTCATCCAAATTATTGTTTGAATAGGAGTCAGTATCACCATAGAATTTTTCTGGAGAACGGGAATATGTATCATTATATCCCAAAGGCAGGACACTCTTTTCTGCTTGTTATGACAACTCCATCATTTCTGTCTATTAATCAACTGGAGGTGGAAACAGAGTAACAAGGAAAAGGAAGGGAAGTGGAAACGGCTTTGTCTAAGGCAATAATTTATTCTACATGTAGAGAAATATGTAAAACGAAAACTGACTGCCAGAAGCACAATAAAATCTGCAGCTGACAGACAGAGAAGAGAACTACCTATCTAGATGCAACATTCTACCTCCGGGATCTCTCCTGAGCAGCAAAAGTCTGTCTGTACAAGCTGGACAAATCTGTTCATATAGTACCTCAATTTCCTATGTGCAAATTGGAAAAAAAAAAATTTGGAGTTTTCTTTGATCAGAGGTGATCTGAGAACTAAGAGTGAAAAAGTTATGCACACAATACTGCTTGTGGAATGGTCAGCTAATTTGTTTTCTATGTAATTATCTAGAGACATTCTTGCTTAAGCTTATAGCAGAGCTTGCTCTGAGGATTTCTCCTCCTCTGCAAACCCCTCTACCAGCAAAGCAAAAAAAGTTCTTCTACATCATACTTCTACTGAAGCAGACCTCTAATATCAAACTGCCCACTATTAAAGCTAGCTTGAGCCTTGCTCTTCTTATATGCATTTCAGGAGATACAAAATGCTAAGTTGTTAAAAGTACTGCATGCTATCCAGTACTGCAGAAAGAGTACATTCTCCACATGCAAGCTAAATAAAGCTTTAAAATCTTATTGATTAGTGGCACGGATCAGAACAGGGCTAGCAGAGCAAAATACAGTCATAGCAAAATATGGAAGACACTTTAAAATTCAGAGTACTGACTGTACCTTACAGATTTTGTATAGAGATTCCTGACCGTCTCCTTCCGTATCTTTGAAATAATCATGTGCTGGAAACGTACGATGAATATCTCGTGTAATGACACTCTCTTGAGCAGAATCCTGTAAAAAAAAAAAAAAAAAAAAAAAAAATGAGAGAAAAATCCCGAGGTATTAGCCCAGTAACAGTGTAATTAAACATAACAGAATATAAAATTCAATGTGCAGTCAACGTGGATACATTAGATAACTGCTTTACTGACTCATCCTCCAAAAATGCTTTGAGAAGAAACTGAAAATCCTCTAGTCTCATATGCAGTAATAATTTGACAGTTTAACAAGAGCAACGTGGCATGTTTTCTGTCCTTCAGGCTTACAGTTCATTTTTAAAACTCATGGGAAATGACTAGTTATTTAATTGTAGGTGCATTTTTACTAGAGAACATATGTTTATGTATTTCTCTGGGAGTAAAAAAGAAAATCAGACTGTCTCTCTCTTGCAAGCTCAGTGGTAATAATTTTAAATGTACATCCATTTACCATAAAAGCGGTGTCAATTACAAATAGGAACTACTACTTTGAAACATTCAAAAGTTTACCATTAAATGGTCTTTAAAAGAACAAAATCAGATGAAGTATCAGAACTGTTGCACTTTCCCATAAATCCCATATCCTTCCCTGCTACCATCTCTTTTTCAGTTACACTTTTACATTGACTAGCACCTAAGGATAAGGTCAGGTGCCTTAACACTGGTGTCAGATGCCATTTTAGAAGCCCAAAGATAACGCCTGGTAAGGAGCTGCTACTGCAGAAGGATACAAGTCTGTTGTAAGTGCTGCATCATCTCTGCAAGCTTCATGTGGGTGATCTGCATATACAAAGACAGCTAAAATGACACCAAATGCCCACGTTTAGGCAACAGAGCTGTTCCCTAGACATACCTAGCTCTGCAGATAAAAGAAGCAATTGCTTACAATACTGCGTTTCTATAAAATGATGGAAATCACTGCAATCAGACCTGAGTAATACCACTGTGTGTATGAGGAACTGGTATCAAAATGTCAGAGCTGAAACTACACCAGTTAATCAATTATCTTCAGGTTCAGTTACCTTCACTATGAGATAGTACCTCTTTAGGTTGGTAAATATCAAATGGTGCTTTTCTCTACTACCTTTTAATCCTAAAGGAAAAAAACAACAGAACCCTCATCTGTGACTCAGAAGATAAATCCTTTATAAATACTTCTACTTTGAAAACAAAGTATCTGCTATAGAAAAGCTCCTAAACCCTCAAACTGCAGTTTGTAATCCAGGCCTCCCCATAAAAAAGCTTCTTCACACCTACAGGAGTCAGCAACTGGGTGATCTCCTGAATTTGGGCAGTTTCCCAAGCCCGTAAAGCCCTTCCTGTGAGCCTATGCCATACAGTAAGGCAGCTGCCCGGGGGGCTTGCCCAGCAGTCCACAGCAATTCCCCAGCACAGCCTCCTTTGGGACTACCCATAACCAGCGCACACAAAGGCATCATCACCCCGGGCTGCGTCAGGACCCCAGAGGGGAAACCCCATCATCGTGTTTCTCTACTCACTTGAACGGCATCTAAGGAAACAGCTATAGTCGCAACAAGCATAAACATCACAAGCATAAACATCACTTTAACAGGTTTGATAAGAGCACTCAACTGAGTATCACAGACAAGAAAAAAAAAGAAGTCATGGGGTTTTTTATTATTATTATTTATTTATTTATTTAATCTAGTTATCTTCTATTCTCATCTGTTTTCTCATACCCTGTCATTTTTTCCACCCTCCACGTTAAACTATGGCTTTATCTTTCCTCCTCATCCCTCTCTGCACTGGGCACAGTCTTCCAGTCCTTGCACATAGAAGTCTTCCTCTTTCTTCTCTCAAATCTCTCTCTAAAGTTCACTGCTTCTCTGAATCTTTGCTATCATTAATTTATCCATTTACACTGTCCTAATTTTCAGTGATCTCAGCTGTTGCTTCCCCTTTGTTTGACAATAACATCCTTAGTACTAGACACAAGTAGTAATGACACAAGCTGTATTTTGTAAAGTACCAGGCATGTTGTTATGTGCTATGAAAAGGAAAGCTTACAAAGAGAGGTGATGTTTTTATTATGCTAATGGATATTGCTGAAGAAATTAAACACACTTTTGAGCTTTCACTGGGTTATCATCACAATTTTCAGGACATCTAAGCATCGTGCGACTATCAGTAACTAAAACTAACCATACAGCCTAAATCACACTCAACAAAATATATAATAGTAATAATAAAAATTTAGTAACAAGCAGTTCTCTAATTGACTTCTTTAATGAGTATCTTCATTCACATGGCTTTCAAACACAAGAGAGGCCAAATAACTGCAGTCATCCTCGCAGATTTATCTGACTATTGAGCTACATTGTAAGGAAACACCTTAAACAACATTGAAGATCCGCCAATACAGCACAGTTCGAGTCCGTTATAAAAACCTGTTATATTAATTCTTCAGCACAAGTTTGAAAAGATCCAGGCGTTTTAAAGAAAGTTACAGGAAGGCCACCACGTCCAGCACATATATCGCTTTTCTGTCAAGCCACAGAACGTGTTTGACTTCCCTGGATTTCTCTCTTTCCTTGAACTGGGAGGCAAATGTATAACTGAGCACAACTGGAAGTTGACAGGGTAGATGTCCCAGATAGGACCAAAAAGTATTTGTGTAAAGGCCCAAATGCAAATTCATTTTTACCGAGTTAGGAGGAGACAGAAGCAGAGTTTTCACTCAGCATTATTAACAATAAATGGTTCTAAAAAACTGAAGGAAAACAATAAAACCGACCCAAAAATAAAATCTCAGCTGAAAAACAGGAGAATTAACGCCTTCTCAAAAGACAACATCCATCTGAAATAAGATAAACCTAGAATCTTAACAGAAACAAGAAATTACTCTAGAGTGAAGGTAAGTGTAGAACTACTTCTTAAAATACATTAAAAATATTTTGGTTACATTTCTACCTTTTTCCAGGTAGAGTTTGCTGATAGCGCTTCTCTCAAGGAGTACCACAGCAGATGAGCTTACAGTTATCCTAATAAAGGTTTTCAGATTATTTTTATTCTTCTGAAAGTCATGATTAGTTAATTTATTACAAAAAAAAGCTAAGGTGAGATGGCTATCAAAGCATTCAGAGTTCTAATAATCTTTCTCACATCTCATAATCATTTCTGTGCTGCCAACTCAGAGAAACAATATTCTACTGAGGAAAAGAATTATCTTCATATGTCAACTATATGACAGCTGACATTCTACTGAACAAGCTCTCTACTTTGAGTCGTCTCACTTTTAAAACAGCTCAACTTCTGCAACTGTGAAGCAACTGCATTGGAATACTGACTCCCTGACAGCGCTGTCATTTTAAACTATTAAGATGCTTCTGAATGTGGACACTTGATGCCAGAAGGCAGACTGACATAGAAATACAGAAGGGAACAGAAAACCGTTTATATTAAATAAATGTTAAAAGAAAATTAAGGGTACATAGGCACTCAAAATTGGCAACCCTAATGCGCGTACATCAGGGATTATTTTTTAATAAAGAACATTTCACACTCTCTCCAAAAAGGACCTCTACTCATTTGTCGTCATAGGCGTACACATTCTAGTGATGAGTTACAGTTAGGGAGTAGAAGAGAGTCCTGTAGGTACAGCCTTGCTTCCTTTGTTGCAAGAACTGGAAGACAGGTATGGTACAAGCCAGAAAAATGTATTAAGAAAGAAAAATCTTTTGGGGCATAACATCTCAATGTTGTGTTGACTTGGATCCTTTCCCCACTTCTGCCCAAATTTACTTATGTGAAAGGAGGCACACCAATTACGCAAAGAATTCCACAAGTGATCACCTGCGTTTTCTTTACTATACAGCTGCCTGTACTACAGCCGTTGGCTCAATATGGAGAAACGCAGCATTATTTACAGTTGCAATTAAAGGTATTCAGAGTTTCATGTGAATACTAAAAAAAAAAACAATAGGTCACAGGTGTGTCAAACCTGGCATTCAAACTGAGTAGTACTTCTGACCTCAATCTCCTTGTGCTCCATTTCCCTGGTTAATAATAATTCCCCATCTCAGTAGGGTGTGATGAAAATCAATTAACATCTGAAGCACTGAAATACCATAGTGATGAATCCTGCAGAAATGCCAAATTGGAAAATAACAACTTCAACCTCAAATCCTGATCTGAATAGCATATAGTAAGGCACAGGGTTACATGATGAAAATACACAATGAAAAATAGTAAGGGGGGAGAAAGAAAAGAAAGGAAAAAAAAAAAAGCTGCTCATTAGATTAGCACTATTCCTTTTGTACACAGGGCAGAGGTCCTGGGAAGAAGACAACCAAAACCATGGAACTATGTGTGATAATGAATATGTCATTACACATTCTGGTAGGCAATGTTCATATTGTACTCAACTTTCAAAGGCTTATCTCTAATCTTAAACTCCTTCAAAGTTTGGTTTTATCAAATATGTTTACATATGAAAACAATATGATTTGTATATGCTGAAGGCTCAGTACAAGTTCACCTGACTGGGCCCATTTAAAAGGTCTGTAACTCTGGTGAGGTTCAAAGAGCTGATTTTGCATCTCATTGTCCCGCCTGTGCTTCATCTCTTCACTAGCTAAAAATAGCCAGAATCCAGATTATAAGGAAAGTTAAAAAAGGGAAAAAAAGGAAAAAGAAAAAAAAAAAAACCAAAACAGAAGAAAAAAAGAAAAAAAAAAGAATAAAATAATTTCAAAATGGGGTTTCAACTTCTAAAATTACCATGCCCTAGAAATCTTGGTGTGTCATGCTCCTTCAGGATTAGACATTTCTGAAACTTTTCTATACATTGTATGGAAAGCAAAACCTCCCAGGCTGCCACAGGTGTTCATCACTCTTGTTTCGCCAGAGTCAGATGATGTGGAAACACACCATCTGCTGATAGCGGGAGTTAGAGGTGCCCTCAATAAATCTATGCCTCTTAATCCTGAAAAGCTGTAAATTTAAATATTGACTTGCCAAGTGCACATTATTAGACATTATGACACTTTCAGTACCCTAAGCGTTCTGCTGAAGGAACAGATTTTTTGCATATTGTTCGTTTTGTTCCTTACGGTTCTTTGTGGTCCTCTACAGTTTCCACACATGTCCACAGGGGAATATGACTAATAACTTTAAATTCTCTAAAACATAATCACAAACACGCAGCAAATACAAACCACAGAAAATAGATGAGTCAATCAGTAGAGGTTTGAAATGATCTGCGTAACTGGCATGTAGCTTTGCCCCCCGTTATTAATGGTGTCCCCACAAACTCATGCTTTCACTGAAACCTGACATTATGTTGTGCCAGCATATATATACACACCACCAGCCCCTTTCCCCTCATCATTTTCCATACACCTTTTAACCCTCCAAGTAGAATGTGCGATCCAAGAAAATCCCAGGTTCCCTACCAATCAGTATTTGGAAGAAAAAAAAAATCGATAGCTCTTCCTTTTAAAAACATTGAATACAGACATACGGCTTATGCTCAGTTCTTCTGTAGCATTTCTGTAATGCATACCTTATAGTTCAGTTATTTTCTACAAATAGATTTTCTTTCAGTCATCATCAGGTTTTATTCAGCTGAGAACATATAATACTCAAACAGTACTAATTAACAGAGAAATAGAAACAGAAAAAAGCAGGGGATTATTCTTTAGAGAATTTTTTTTTTTAACAGTTACATATCAAGATATTAAAAGTGAACATAATATTTAGGTTAGTTCAGTAAATACACTGGCCAGCTGAACTTTGCAAATTCTGGCTCACTATCAGCTGTATTTATTGCTGCTTGGGCAAAACCGCTTTCTACAAGCGGAAAGAAAGAAGAGTCCTACTGGACATGGGGCCAAATCAATAGTTCAAATCTAAGCAGTCCTGGGCTTCCAGCAGGTCACGCCTGGATCTAAATTTAGTGTCAAAGGCTTTCCTCTCTCATCAGCATAATGTATTGGATTACTAATATAGCTCTGCCCAAGGAAGCAGACATCATCTTTTATCAAATTATCTCCCATTCTTCTCAAGCTGTGTTTGACAAGGTAGAGGCAGCTGCTCCACGCCTCAAATTTTGAGAATTCCCAAGACAGGATCCCAAGAAAAGCATCTACAACACGTCCCTTTTTAGACTAAGAACACAAAATTGCCTATCGCTTCTAAATACCAAATTCTCTAATTTTTTACAAAGCTTGCGGGCTGGGACCCTAATCCTTTTAGATACAGTACCACTGGGAGTGGACAGGCCAAGACCTTGTTGTGACCTGATCCATTATTTATAAGATCATCCATTTGAGTGCCAAGGAAATGGGCAATGATGCTCATTTCGAAAGGCTGTAGTTTTATTTCTTTCAACACTTAAGTCAATCTTAAAACTACTTGAGTGGAGGAGCAGCTGTGACAAGGACACTCTGCCCAGCTGCCCAGCATGAGGTTTTTAACCCTCCCAGAGGCTGGTGCTGATAGTTTCCAGCTACAAGCTGCTGGACAAGGTAGATCTGGACCATAGAAAATGACAACTCCAAGATATTCTTAAAGACTGCACAGAAGAAAAAGGCAGGACTAGAATAATAAAGATACCTATGTAAATACTATTCTGTATGTGGCTATAAAAGAGAGTGATATTGTAGCAGTCACAGAGGTAAGGCAGAAACAGCTCAGATCTTAACAGGGTTGAGCCATCAATCAGCAACAGACAAGATGACATTTCTCTGTAAAAAAATCACAGCAAAACTAGATCAGACACAAACCGATCAATTCTGCATACACTCTCTTGTTCTGAAAAACAAAAAATATCCATGACCTTTATGATCTTTGTGTTTTGTTTTCCTTCTCCCTCTCCTATTCTGTACACCCTCCCTCTCTTGTATGCTACTGATATATAATTTATTCTTCTTACTCTGCCATATCCTTTCTGAAAGATGTTGTCAAAAGAAAAACGCTGTTTGTGCTGCTGGGCAAGAGATCAACTTTTGAATGCAGCAGGCTCAATTTTTTGCCATCGGCATGCTATGCTGTGAATTCAAAGTTACTCTTAAACACTAATCTTGAAGGCTCCCTGATCTCCCACAAGAGATAAACTGCTCTGTACACTAGCTGATGGGGCTTGGGGTTTTGGTGGGGTTTTTTTTTTGTTTGGTTTTTTTTTCATATGATGTACAGTTGGCATGAAGGGCCATGCACATCTGTTTTGAAGATATCACAGTATATCAGTTTCCATTTTATTATGTTTGGGGCTTTATTTGGGTCACCCAATCTTTAGCAGATATGAAATCCAGCATTCTTTTCTTAAAAGAATTTTTTAAGCTCTGGGTTTTGTCTTAGGTTTGCTCTTGTTTTTAATAGCTATGACTTAGGAAGGTTGGCCTCTCCGAAGGACATGAAGATACATTAGACCAACTAAAAGGCATGTTATCCAGTTTACTCATCAACATTTCACCTTTTTTCTCTGAAATGTGTATAGGCGCTATCTCCTAAAGGGACAAGTAAAAAGGTAACCCACAGATTTATCCCTGTAGCAAGTTAATTTTGCCCAATTTTCTGGTTTGCCAATTTTTAGTTTAGGTTTCTGATTACGTCTCTTCTGTGAGAGGCACAACTGCATTTGCAAAGGTTGGAAAAATGTTATTGTGATTAATCTGTAATTTGAAATTCAAATATTTCTGATTCTACCATCAAGTCATTGGGTAATTTCCAGAAGCAACTGGAAAGGTAAGGCCTGCTTCTAACAAACAATACTTAACTGCAGCAGGATCAGACAGCTGTGGAAAACTGTGAAACTGTTTACAGCGAATGGAAAAGGTGACATATTTGAATTCCTGACTCCTATTTATGTACTTTAATTGATGTTGCTACAAAACTTACTTCAATTTTAAACAAGTGCCTTCACATTTTAGCTACAAGAAGCACAAAAAAGAAAAATAGTTACTGTTTAAGAAAAAAAAATATTTTAAAGGCAAAGTTTTCTAAAAGCTGATGCCTTAAAAAGATTAGTTTCCTGCAGCATCACTGACCAAGTAGATACCTGTCTAGTCAGTGTTTCTTTCAACATGTTTTTATGAATTCTGAAATTAAACTTTCTTTTGGCAATCAAAAGATGGCATGATCCATATAACTGGTCCATTTATGATTTTAAAGAAAGAGCTGCCTTCCAGAGTTGCTTGACTTTTCCTTCACAAGCCAAGTGACTCCCGGTCTAAGAAAGTATTCTATATGCAGGGCCTCCTAGAACACCCTAACAATTTACCATCTGTATTGCTTGCTGCTGGCAAAATATTAATAAAAAAGAGAAAATGCTGTAATATCAAGGAAGTTTATCTGGTTCAGTGATGCTGATTTTTAACAAGGAGGAAAAGCCTTGCAGCACTATGCAGATAAAGATTTGCCAATACATTGATTTTGAAAAGCTTATTAAGCTTGCAGCTGTTGAAGTGTGACGCTTATTTCTTCAAAAAGGAAATGTCTGCCCCTCATTTTCTTTAACAATGGAGTTCTTTCAATAATCCAGGCAGAAACATTTCAGCAAGACCTACGGCGAGCTGTAATCTTTACAATAAGTAAAAACATTATTTTTTTTTACAACTGAGTTACCTCCCAGTTACCTCTCATTTGACATCTGGATGCTTTCATTTTAGTACTTGCTCTTACAACACCATCTTCACACCTTCTTTAATGTGAAAGCATCCTGTTATTTGGAAGTATGTAGTTTTTGAACCCCTCATCTCCCAGAACTATTAAGATCAACAAGCCCATTACGATCTTCTCTATTCTTTATATAAGAAATCCAAAATCTGGTGGTTTTGTTGACTTGACAGCCCTTTGTATCACTCAGCATTGACATCAGACTATGAGACCAAAGACTCTGGCTCTTTGGGAGAATAGAAGATCAAAACCACTTTTCGACAAGATCTTAAAGTCTTTATGCAGCCTGAGGAAACAGTGCATTGCAGAAGATGAAGGCTAGGGAACAGGCAGACGGTTAGGGAAAAGGACAGAAATACAAGCACATGGTTTTCATGCCTGCCTCAGTTAAAGCCTGATTCAGCTGTGGAGATACTGAACACTGTATATTATTTCTGAGCATCAAGTCCTTCATTGGTAAATCTAGAGTGATAATATCCATAAATAAGCAATTAATGTGTGTCAAACACTTTTATACTTAACACAAAAATAATTATGGGGATGCCACAACATCATACTAAAAAGAAAAGTTATGTAAGCCTAGTATATCATTGACTATAAGGGTTTTTTCTATTTTGTTGCTGCTTTTAAAATAAATTTATGAAAAAGAGTTCTATTAATCTACAATTTGAACACTTCATGTACATCTCTTCACTGGATCCTTGAGAGCGCATAAGACATTGAAGACAGCTGCTGAAATGGCAGTTATCCAGGTCTCTGCTGAGCAACCACCGCTGCCACTACAGGTGGCACGTACAGCAAACGCAGCTCTGGAATTTGCTGAAAGATGAATCGTAGACATGAGTGATTTAGAGATGCTGATATGGGGAGACTACAGAGCTCCCTTAACCCTTTCTTCAAATCTTCTCCCAGTTACAAGGAGAGGGAATGCAGCACACAGGGACTTCCACCTCCTGACAGCACTACATGTAGCTGAAAGTAGGTTTAAGCAGATGCTGCCTAGGCTCATACTGACTTCTCGATATCTGAGCTTATTACTAGAAGTCTTGGATACAATTTTAGATGAACTAATGAAGAAAAATACTGGAAGGAAGAGAATCACAAATGTTTGAGGTGGGAAGGGACCTCTGGAAGTCATCTGGTCCAACCTGCCTGCTCAAGCACAGCTACCTAGAGCTATTGCCCAGGACCATGCCCAGACAGCTTTTGAACGTCTCTAATAGTGAAGATTCCACAACCCCATGGGCAACCTGTGCCAGTGCCTGCTCACCCTCCACAGTCAAAAGGTTTCTCCTTATGTTCAGGGGGAGGTTTCTGCATGGCCATTGCCTCTCCTCTCTCACTGGGCACCACTGAGAAGAGCCTGGCTCTGTCTTCTTTACAGACTCCCTTCAGGTATTCATATACACTGACAAGATCCCCCTGAGCCTTCTCCACTCCAGGCGGAACAGTCCCAGCTCTCTCTGCCTTTTCCCACAGGAGAGATGCTCCAGTTCCTTCAACTTCTCACTGGCCCTTTCCAGTATGTCCGTGTCTCTCTCACACTGGGCAGCCCAGAACTAGACCCAGCACTCCAGGTATGCCTCACCAGTGCTGAGTAGAGGAGGAGGATCCCCTTCCTCAACCTGCTGGCAACCCTCCTCCCAATGCAGGAGGATGATGCCATTGGCCCCCTACGTGACAAGGGCCCAAGGCTGCCTCATGTTCAACTTTGTGTCATCCAGACCCCCAGGTCCTTTTCTGCAAAGCTGCATTCCAGCCTGTCAGCTTCCAGGGTGCTAGAAACCAGCATGCCAATTGGCTTGTTCTAACTGCATCTCTAATTCTCAAGCAAACCCAGCATTTTCAGGCTACGGTGATTTCTGAATTCAGCATAAGCCCCAAAACCCCTGCCGTCCCACTCCTCACAGCTGAGACACAGCAGTGTAACCACTGCATATGGCAAAGGGCGAGCCATGCCACAGCGCTCGGTGTGTAATTGGGACCTGTGGGGCTGTGTGTGAATCATCAAAAGAAGCTCCATTTTTGCCCTTGTATATTGATCTAGTTTATTCCTATTGTTTGAAAACTGAAATTCACTTTAGATTCAATGCCTCCTAAGATTTAGATCAATACAGTACTGGCATTAGAAAGTATTTATTTGGCCACATATGGGTCATAACAATAAAGACCAGACAGTGCAGACAGCACAGCACACAAAAATAATCCTAACTTAGTTTCAAATGTTATCAGTTTTCTGTATAGTGCTTTTTAATGTATCCGAAGGTTTCTCAAGCACTTTATATAAGCATTGCATAGGAATAAGCAGATTTCAGGAATATTCTTCTGTTGTCTCTCCTTGTAAAAAACAAAGGAGTCTATGTCCACCTCTTATTTAATGATGAAGTTTAGTTATTCCAATTATTCTGACTGTAACGGGGAGGTTATCTGTGTTTACAGGTAATACTGTTACTTCACAACTATCTCTTACTGAATCCCTTCATTTCCAGAGGTTACACACAAACGAAATTTCTGTAATGTCTATGCATACACTCTCCATGACAAAACAAGAGTGAATCTGTTTAAATATGCTAATTCCACATGAACCAACACTGCCCTTCTTGGCACCTCTGACATTTACGCCACTGAGCAATACAAACAGGAAAATCAGTTATTCCCCATCCCCTAAGAAGCAAGGAATATCCATGAGACACAGGAAAACAGCTACTTTCATCATCATAAGATGCAATTAACTAAGTTCAGTATAAGCCCTCAGGCATGGAAGAATAAAACAAATTTATAATGATAAAATGAAAACAAACCACAAAGAGATGATAATCCATTCATATAAAGGATATCACTGGAATAAAATACCATGAGACAGCACTTCATTTTAATGCTACAGAAGCACCTTCCACACATTTGCAGTCATAACATGGCTCAGCTATGTTACTCAGTTAAGGTCTCTATTAAAAGCTAGCACCCATGTAACATTTAAGTAAAGCTAAACCGGTGAGGTTTAAACACCACCCCCAAGAAAAAAAACCCACAGCTGGACTGAAGTCAACTGTACTTTCTTACGATACTTTTCGAGGGTCACCATCAATTAAACACAATTTTATCATCTGGAAGGTTTGTTTGCTGTGTTACTAGACCATTGTATTTAACACAAAGAAAACCACTTCCTCATTTTTAAAGTAAGGTTGTATACACAGTTAATTCTCACACACCAACTACTACTGCAAAGTCTGCAAAAACCCAAAAGCCACCTACAGAAACCCCAGAAAATTAAACTGATTCGGTAACTTCCCTGTCAGTGTATCTTTTTCACCTCCAAGAATATCTAAAAAGATAGGGGCTGAAGTAGTAACAAAACAGGCATCCTGTAATCGGGTATGACGGAAAACTGGAAAGCCACAAAAGGTCCCTCCCACGGCCTAGCAGGTCTGGCTGGGAAGGAAGGTACTCAGGACTTCAGAGGCCCTCTCAACACTGCCAGCAAAACAACTCATAAATCAAGACAGATCAAGTTAAGCTGCTGTTGCAAAGGCATCCCCCAGAGCTGTGCAACTGCAAGCATGCTTTTGCTGTGTAATGAAGGGTAACACACAGAGACAAGGTTACAGCGAACGGGTAACCTTGATTGAGCTTTTCCTCCTCCTTGTTTTCCTTTTGGCTTTCCAGACAAAACACTTCACATGAAATTTTGTTACTTCATTATACGTATACTTGCCTGAGGTGAAGAAGAGGCTTCAACTTCTGATTAAATGACCCCCAGTACTTTAAAAATGTGATTACAACAGGCTGGTGAACAACAAAATGGGAAAGAAAGTTCTATCAGACTATCAGACCAGGCTGAAGAGTCAATGGACAATAAGCAGCCAGTAGGGACTGAAATATGGGACAGAGGAAAATGTAAAGCAGGAGAGAGGGAAACAAACAGAAGGCACAGAAATGAAGACAAGAAGAGGTGGTGAAATGGAGAGGACCAATAAGAAATAAAACAAGATAAAGGATGGGCGACAAGAGAAGTACCAGATAGACTGAATTTAGTTCTCATTGATTCATAAAAGGAAGCTATAAATCAAATACTTTATAGTCAATTAAACTGATTAATATCAGTTTGAAAGAAAATCCAGATTAGTTTTATACTATGCATGCTATGGAATTTTATAAAATCTAGTTCTAGCTGTTAAGATAGGTGAAAAGGGTTTTTTCCTTTTTGAGTATTATAAGCATAGTAGACTAATAAAACAATCCTACTGTTTCCGTTCTTGAACTCCTACAATATACAGCTGATGCAGATTAAAATTTAAACTTCTTAAAGTTGCTTATCCACTTTGGACTTGGAGCGGGTACTGGCTTTGGATACTACTGCTCACTTCTTGTACTTGATTATTGCAGCTAGAAAACAAGATTTAAGAAAATATTGCGTGCACTGCAATACTCTCTGATCTGGATACTTCCAGTTATTACTGGAAAGAATACGGGTAACAAAGGCTCAGTCTTCTTTTCATTACTCCTTTCGACAAGGATTCCTGTACCTTGCATTACACTTCACCATTGTGTTTCTTAATAGACACTTTCAGATCTCATTTGGTTACAATGTGCAATTCCTTATCTATTTGACCTTAGCTCACTTATGCTTAACTTACAGGGGTGTAATAGCCTCTTTACAACTTTTACCATCATGTACAATCATTAGCTTGCAAATGGAAGGAAATATTAATCGAAATATCTACTTAAAAGTGTATAAATATTGCAAATAAAGACAGCTTCTTACTACTTCTGAATCTACATTTCTGTAATTATCACACATTCATTTATACATCAATTTATACATAAAATCCATATTTCCCTGCAGGTAACATTTATGAATCACATACCATTTAAAGTGTTCCCTCTGCAATATGTAGTAGCCTTTAAGTATCTATGGGTTTATAGACCAATAGCCTATACCACTTTGAATCACTTGGCTCTCATAAAAATAAGATCCATACAAGCTTTAGAATGTTCAACATGGAAGGTTCAATCTAGAAAGTAAAAAGCAATTTATTATGTTCTTTTTTTAAAAAACTGGTATTTAGTACTGTTTTAAAGCTAGATGCCCTATAGCTTTGTAGGAATGTGTATATCATCACTTCCAAGGATCATACAGCATGGTCAGAGGATTAAATAAGTCCCGAAGAACACCACAAGCTTCTCAAATACATTCTTTTCCCAGGTCAAAGGACTAAACCATACGGACAAAACTACTTTACAGAAGTTATTCTTATTGCTGACAATACAAGTAAAAAAATTAATGTCAAAAAAAAGAAGCACCAACCAGCAGGACAGCTGATACTCTTTCCTTAAAATATGTCGTGCATCTTAATTTAGACGCAACCGAGCCTATGTACCAAATTTTCAAAATAAGGACTCTTCTGACAGATTATGGCAGAGAGGTTAGTGCCTTTACGTCAGGTCAGGCAAAACCTACAGAGCAGTTCAGTTGAGGAAGAAATCTCTGCTCAGTCAAGGGCTCTCCTGTTAAATATTGGCTTACTGAAGACTGGATGTGCTGCTAGCAGTTGCTGAAACTTCAGTTTTGTGTGTAAGGAACAGTGGAAAAAATTTAGGAAAAACCCAAACAACTGTAATAAGTGATCATAAGAACTTTAACACAGCTATCCCGCTACATCATTGCAAAAAAATCTGATCTTTGGGGCAGAAGGATGATAAAGCTGCACAACCCATTGTAAATGGAATCTCATTTTGCTGCCCTACACGGGTACCTAATGCTTTTGATAGTGAAAAAGGGCATTTGAACAATGCCCTTAATAATGCGCTTTAACTTTTTGTCAGCCCTGAAATATTCAGGCAGTTGGATTAGATGATCATTGTAGGTCCCTTCCAAAAGAACTACTCCATTTTATTCTATAACTTCAAATGTTATAGACCCTTGCATGTCCATTCACCCCTCTGATTTTACAATTCCTAATACCTTTAGTATAGCACAGAGGCTTCCAAATCACAGAACACTATTTCAGGGCACACAGCCCATACAATCTCAGCGTATAGTCAGAGAGACATTTCTACCAGTTGAAGGATCAGCTTAGTGGAACACAAACAGACCCTTGTTCAGAAAACAAAAAATAAAATTAGCACATTTCTTTCAGGATATGCTAACTAGCATAGGGCAGCATGATGGTGAACATTCTCAATGTGGATTTTGGCATGGTAAAACTCCCCAAACTGCTTTACAGCTCCAAAAGGCAGATGTACCTGATCTAGCAATCCATCTAAATGACTTTATTCTAACAAAAACCTGACTAATTATCTTAACAGGCAGAACAAACGTTGATCAGGGCATTAGCAATATTGAGCCTTACCAGCATTTTCACCTTCTCAAGATCAAGACAGAGAACTAAATTTGCTGTTACAGAAAAGTGGGTTACAGCCTCTCACGGAGAGATTAAGCAGAGAGAAAAGATTAATGTTCTGCTGTATAAATGCCTGTCAAGATAGAATATAAAAGATAGAAAACACCAAAAATATATAAAACCAGATCTGAATCTGAACAAAATATGGTACAAAGTGTTCCATTAAGTACCTGCAGCTTTTTCTGCAAAGAATCAGTAAGTGTAAACACAGATTGCTATTTTTAGGCAAAACAAAAAATGTGTGTTCAGGAAACACCCGGAGTCTCTCGCTCTTCGATTCTGCTTAGTACTTTTCTATGTGACAGCTACCATCTTCCCAAGTTTTCTCTTAATTGGAAATTACTTTATCTCCAAAGACTGAAAAAGTATTCAACTTGATGCATAATTTCTTGCAAAGCTATCAGAAACTACGGTATCTTACTAATAATGAAAATTTAAATAAAAAAAATAATTATAATCTGAGAGTAAGGTAGGGAGCTATTTATTTAACAGATAATTGTATTTTTATGATTAAAAGTGTTTTTATCTGATTTTTTTTTAACCCCATTAAATCTCTCTGTACACTGTTGCCTTAAAACATGCAGTGTGACAGTGGCTCAATCAGCAGTTAACAACACTAAAGTTCAGAGCCTACTATTTTCACTTCAGCCTTACGTTGTGTCATAGGAAAAAAACCAAAATATAGAAGTTCATCCTGAAAACACATTTAAAAATTATCTCTACAATTTTACCGCAGCTAAATTTGCTGTTTCAAAGCAAGCAGTCGAAAAAGGACCTGAAAGTTCTCCCCAACCTGAGCAGCAGTACCAGTTACAGATCAAAAAAGGGAAACTTAAGTAATACAAAAATTAAGAAAGTGTGGGGAAGGGAAGGTTACAGGTTTAAAACTCCAGGGATCTATCAAATCTAATATATCATGATGGTAATTTTTAAGTTGCCTTATGTTACTTATACTCTACTGTTTAAAGAGCTCATCACAAATCAAAGCGTCCAGGAGAAAGAGAAGAAAGGGCACACCACACATCTAGTACTCCTGACTTCAGACTCAACGATGCCTTAAACCCAGAAAAGGGCACCTTTCCTCTGATAAGATCCACAAAAATTCCAGGTTCATGATGTCCAGGACACATGTTAACTCGGCGTATTTCCCATCAGACCTAACGATTATCCCTTCCTCCATGAAGCCCGTTGTCGGTTGGGCTACAAAGAGGAAAAAGCCAACCCATCATGATACAGCCACGAATCAACATGCTGGTTTATAAGAAAAAAGACTGCAGTCCGACGATTGTCCTTAATTCTCAGGCCCATCACATGATAAAATCAATCCATATTTTATATGGTAAACACATTCGTGAAAAAATGTTACCCTTTGTGGTGAAAATAAGTCGATCATAATTGAAAAAGTAAAAAAGGCACATTACGAAAATAAAGTATTTCCTTTCCAGACTATTTGTAAACCAGGCTTTTTTACTTCTAAGCATAGAATTTCTTTTAATTCTTCCTGATTTACCCTCTCCTGCTTAAATGTTCTTTAACATATAAACCAAAATACTAATATATTAAATTACGAACTTAAAAGAAGTATTTGTCATTCCATTTGCAAATCACATAATCGCCTATCATTCTCAGTCATCCTAGATATGTCACATACTGTAGCTTCATAGAAGAAATATACATAATGCATAAAACTTCAAACAAAATAGCTTTCGCTTTGCATTGTTTTTCCCAGTGCACCATTCCAAGAAAGCAATATAACACACTACAAAAGGGCAATACATTAAATTTGCAGAGAGGTCTTTTATTTGTCTTTGAAATTATTCATTATGAACAAATGCCCCAAGAGCAGACCTCATCAATAATTGACAGACTGAGAGGAGGAACCTTGCAAGAGAGAAATAAAAAGTACTGGGAAACCTCTGGACAAAAATAAGGAAGAAAAATAAAGAAGAAAACATTCACAAATTACACTAGCATGGGTTAAAATAATATTCCCACTCATCACTGATGCTGTGACAATCATGGGGTGTAGTAGTAAACGAGGATGGTGTTTAGAGTTGGTAGAGGTCTGTATCTTCATGAAATAATACAAAACTGATAACAGACACAAAAATGTTACATTCAAAGTACAGTGAATACACACTTTAAATTCAGACTGAAGTGCATTATTCTCACTGCAGGTGCAAAATAAATGCATTTTTCAAAGGTATTTGTCACACTTATTTCCTAGTGGATTACCTAGGAACACATCAATGATGTTGCAGAGTTGTTTTTTGAGAAGTCAAGCATGTATTTCTGGATGTTTGAAAAAATAACCACAACAAAAAAGGAAAAAAACCCGTCAAAACCAAGACAAACCCAAACCCTGAAGTATTTAACCATTAATTTGTAGGCCAATAATTCTTCATGCTTCGTTAGGCTTACTACTTATTTTACAGCTGGCTCCCAGAGACAGGAGGAGAGAATCTTACAGACAGGCAACAATTACAGCTTGAGCACTGTGAACACATGAGACTGCACAGCATTTACCACCCATCACTTCAAAGAGACAGGGAGAAAGCCAAGTAAGGCATTGATACCAACTAGCCAAAACCAAATGGAAGCAACAGCATTCTTTGAATCCAGGAATTATCTAAAACTCACGTTTTTAGAAGTTTTTAACACTACAGAGAGCACCAAGGGATGACCGAAGTTAGTAAAAAATACTGCCTGGGTTCTGTTGTTACTTGTAAAACAGCAAATTTACTGAATTTTTTCCAAGACCTCAAGGAGTGTGTGTAACATGAATGACGAAAAGTAATTTGTCATTTGTAAGGATATAACTGTCATTACAGAAAACTGTGCATCTCCATCCTGCATGGCCACTCTTACAAACTAGGGTCAATAACTCGTAGAAGTGCGTTTTATACTTCAGAAGTGATGGCAATTTAACCTTAAAAAGAAAACAAAATCCTGTTTGAAATTAAGGGGACCAAACATACTGAGCATCACTTCAAGTCAAAGGGCAAGCTAACCTCTGCCTCAATTAGCCATCCACTTCCAAAATACTGTATCACGATACTACAGCACACAGTAATCACGCTGCATGTGGCTTAAGGCTGCCACAGCCTTGTGCTCCCCTCCCTTTGGCTATGCATCCCCACACACTCCCTTAAGCCAGTACCAGCATTTATCTGATCATACGCTGAACTAATGTAGGCCACAGCTACCCCAGAGGAAAATATATCATTAATTTCCATCCAGGTCAGCTCCCTGATGTCTCTTGCTGGCCGCTCACATGAGCTCCAGTGGCAGTGGAAAAGCAGAGTGGGTAGGAATGGTCAGCTGGGGCAGGCGAGAGGTCAGGACTGCAGCCACCCCAATTTAGATCAGCTGAAGCTATCAAGGAACTCTATCTATCAGCTTTTCAAAAAGCGGCAGCTCCATGCCACATAATATTTCATGTAGGACAAAGTTTAAAGATCCTTTGCAACTGAAAGTACTGGAAAGAACACTTGGCGCAGAAGCTGCTTCCCAAAATGATAGCTCAGGCAGGACCTGGCCCCATTCATTTTCAGGTTTGACACAGAATCTCCCAGATTACCTGTGTATCTGTTACATTCACTTCTATCACTTAAATATATATATATATCTCTCCAAATAATTCCATCTTATGAAGCACTGGAGGGATGGTCACCTATAAACAATAAAGAATCAGGTTTGTCTGACTCCTGGTAGCTGATTACATCTATTAGAAGTTAGTAATGAGTTTTAAGTGCTTCCTGTGTTTGCTCAGAGCTCCCTGTAACAGCTCTTCTTTCTTTTTTTCACTGGTTAGCTCTCTACTCTCAAATGTGTCTGTGCCTCTAGCAATCAACACGGTTCTATTTTCTTCCTTTAAATAGTTTTAAGTGTATTTCAGTATTATCTCAGACAGTGGTATTTCTTACGTATTTCTAAACATAGTGATAACATACTGTGGTATTTCTTGATTTTGAAAACACATTGAAAGCAACACACTTGAAGCTTTAAAAAATAATAATACACGGTAGCCAGTCAGGCACATAAGATCAGAACTTGGCCCAATGACTCCACTGCCAGGTAACTGAAGCCAAAAATAAAAAGCTCAGCTACAAAGAAATGGAATCCAGCCAAGTTAATTTTGTACAAAACCACACAAACTAAGAGGGCAATATACCACGAGAGAATTGGATTTCAAATCTCTCATCTTTTCTGTGAAAGATGTACAATACTGACAGCACAGATGGCACCAACTCAGTCCCAATCAAAACTAATGAAGTTGAACTTGATACACAACAATTTAATGAGCACAATGTATTTTTGTTTTCTCATCCATTTGAAAGCTATCACACAGCTGAAATCATTAAGCCAGCACATTAAATGCACAATGTATTGTAATAGAGGTAGTATTTTGTGAACACCTAAGAAAGTTAGTAGCAAATGATGAAATATATAGACATAATTGAATTGTAGATGGCTTTCCTGTCCCAGTATAAAGTTTAATTGATATCACATACTATTAATCTTTAAAGGAAGAAGCCTTGTTCAGTTTTGTTATTTTTAAAAGAAACTTTACAAGGCAACACACTTAAATAAAAAAATCCACTCAGTAGCATTTAAATTTATATATTGCCCATACCCAGCAAAAATCACGGTAATGAGTTAGATGACATTTCACTTTACTAGCAGCTACAGCTTTAAAATCTTCATGCTTGAGGGTCAGAGAGAAACGAGGAAAACATGTGGAGTAACTAAGCAGACTTACCATGTCTAAATCACTATCTCAGTACTGCATTCAATTCAGAACTGAAACCCCTGTGTTTTTATTGGGTTGTCTTTAAGTCTTTTTAAAATAAAAATATAAAATACTTCATAACAAACAATATTAACTACTCAGAGGAAGACAGAATTCGTGCCTGGCTTACAGTCCAAAAAATATATATTTTTTTTTTAATCAATAACAAAACCCTACAAGAGACTTTAATTGTCAGTAAGATGAAGAACATTCACCTCCAGCACAGCGTACGCCCAGTGCATTACGCCTCCATTTCGAGTTATGGCCAGCACGGCGTCTCCAGCCCTATGGTGTTCTATGAAATCATGGCTGCGCTGCAGGATGCACGGGGGGGAGTGAGGCAGGCGCCCGCACACGCTGCACCGGCACAGCGGCACAGGCACCGGGCTGAGCACCTGGCAAATCCTCACACACCACCAAAAAGGCAATCCAAACTGGAAAGCTATGGTTTTTTGGATAATACAAACCTTAAAATAATCTCTCCTCATTCTTCCTTTTCACAGGCTCCTATCAGCCCAACGCCTGCCTTTTCAGGGTTGCATGCATCTGATTGCACCCAGTTCCACTGCTTCGGTACAAAATACAGTTTGCAGCTTTTCACACAAATGCCATCAAACCCCAAATCAACCATACCTATCTAGGTTAAACACTGAAACAACGTTTCACCTGATTCAATTAAAAAAACCAAACCACCAAACTAAACTTCACGATGAGAACAGTAAAATCAGTCATTTTAAAAAACCCTTCCCCACTGAATTCCTTTTGTGCAAAAAAGCAAAAGAAACTCAGTATAAAAGATACTGTAATGTAATAAAAACAACCTTGTTCGCATTTTTATTAATTATTTTCATAAATATATATTGTGCCTTGCAATTAAAATTCCGTGTGCCTGAGTTGCCATGGCAGCACAACTTCCACAGCACAGTAAATTCTTCCAGCTCAGCCACGACCAGTGCTACAAAGCTGCAAGGCAGGCTGCATTTGGAAGGTTTGCAGGGTGACTGGTGGAGACCAGGCAGGTATCAAGTGGAAAAAGTAACTGCCACCCTTTAGAAAATGTACAAATTTATATTAAGCAAGACTTTTGCATTTCCAGGGTGCTCCTGAGGAATGCGAACCCTGACTTTTTGCACCACCCCCTCACCCCCAAATTGTCTTCTCAGTCCCCTAATGGCTGAAAACAATCCTGATAGACTATTTCAGCAGTGCTCACCTCGGGCAGCTTGGCCGGAGCTATAAATAGTGCCTGCTGCCATCTGCCATTCTATTCCTGTGCCGCCGGCACTGCTGGCGCTGGGCTCGCACCGTGCTGCCAGGCCCGCGGCTGGGGAGCCAGCAGCCGCACAAAACCCGAGTGCAAGACGGAGATAATGAGGTGAGCAACAAAAACGGTACCGCTGTAATTAACTGCTGTTTTGATAGCCGCTGCCATAAAGAAATCAGATGAATGCTAAGAGAACCTTAAAAAGTATAATTAATAATACTGTGTACAGTCTGCAGGCACTTTTCTTATTGTAACGTTCAGACATGGTTCCTTACAATGACACCATTCTTGCTTTCAGTTTCACAGAAATTAGTAATAGATAAAAATAAACCTCAGATATCAACTGCAGTAGCCAAAAATAATCCAGCTGGGGAGCCAGATCTAACTTTCTGAATGAGTCAGCTCCAAAAATGTGGAGCGAGTTCAGAGCCCAGGGTTTGCCCTCTTCTCCCCAGCCCCCCAGCTCTGCCCACCATCACCATACCAGCGTACTGACACCAGGAACAGACTCTGTTAGTGCCGTTTCAAGACAGAAACCATCTTTTCACTTCCAGAGTAATCCAGACAGCTCAGATTTTCAGAAGCAAACCATCACGCCATTGGCACGTCTGTAGCTTGACATCTTTCATGCAATGCCCACCACGTGGAACAACGACCACCGTGGCTGATAAACGCCTGACACTACAAAATAGATTGCACTGAAGCTGACTACAAAATTACTGTCTGGCACTGCCAAATAAAGTTCCTGATTTGGGAAAAAGACACGGTATTTGATCCCCACACCCCCCCGTTAAATACTCTGGGGCTTAATTCTCCTTTCACTGTGGTCAGAAGCAGAACTGCTACTGATGTAGCAGCGTTACGGCTTCACTGTTCTAAAATAACAACTATGTCTATATAAAGGTTTTGATACAGAATCATAGAATGGTCTGGGTTGGAAGGGACCTTAAGGATCACCTAGTTCCAACCCCCCTGCCATGGGCAGGGCCACCTTCCACTAGACCAGGTTACCATTACTCAGAAGTTATATAAAATTAGAAATATAAATATATATAACACATTGCTGAAATCGATGCTTGTAGAGTTGTTATCAATAGATCACATTTTGCTTATTTTTTTAAACAAGTGTAGTTCTGAGTACATTTGTCATATCCCACATATCTGGTTTCCCAATATTCTTGGTGTCTTCCGAACAGATCTCTCATCTCCCTGCTCGTTCCCGTATATATCCTACAGAGCAGATCAAGCGAAGCCGTAATTCTTCTGTACCCAGCACTTGCGATACTGTGTGCCCCGTGGCAAGGCTGTCGGTACAAGCAATCTTATCAACAAAGGGGAGGGAGCGCAGCAGAGGTCTGCCAGGATGACCTGAGGGCTGAACCCCATGACACAAAAGGACAGCCCAGGGCTGCCTGGGTTAAACTGAGAAGGAGAAGGCTCAAGTGCAAGCTAACTGCAGTCTATCAAGAGGGAGGTTACAGGGAAGATGGAGGCAGATGCTTATGTTTTCCTATTATTTTCTATGTTCTATATGTATAAGATCTCAGTCATTTAGGTCAATAACTTTTTTTCTGCTATTAGGACATGGGTTGTTTGCATTGGTACACTGGAATTTCCTTTAATACAGGAAATTCTATTTTTCTATAACTTTTATACAAAAAATGATTTGACATAAACCGTAACTGCCTAAAGCTTTTTCATTTAGAAAAGATAACATAAAGTGATAACCTTGTTTTGTTTACTATATGAAGCACTTTGAAGAGTTGAGTAATTTTACAGCCTGTACATAAATGTCTCCAAGCGTTGCTCAAGCCTACTTTTTAAGTTTCACCATCAAGTTAAGCAAAATTGTTCTTGATTATTTCCCTAAAAAATCATGCTAATTCCATCACTCTATAATGCATAATAAGCTCGATATAGCCTGCAGTCTTTCCAGCGTTTTGGAAAAAAGGGGGGAAATATGTATTTCCACTATCTATAAAATCTAACAGATGCAGAATGGCATTGGGAATTGAAGATTCAGACCTGTCCACCCCTGGGACTTAAGTGCCAGGTAAGCTACAGTGCCAGCACATGAGCTATGTACACTACCAACTGCTTGGTCACAGTTACACCAACAGTACTGCCACTCATTGACATGAGAGAGATGTAAGAATAATGACAGCTTACTTACCTCTAGCTGTTATTCTCTGAGATGTGCCCTATGCACGTACGCTCACACCGTGCATTGACGGGACACTGGAAAGGCAGCACACCAGTACAACGGGTGACCAAGAGCAGGTTCAGAACTCCACCTTGGGGATCTGTAAGACTTTGCCAGACCAAGCTGTATAGCTGCCCTGATTTAGTGACAGCCACAGTCCTGTCCTGAGAGAAAAGCTTGACTAGGTGACCTCTAGACAACCCCTCCCCATCTCTGGCTGTGCCATCCTGAAGCGGATGAACCCTTCAGACACATGATGTAGCTTGTCCCATCCCCACTTCTATTTAGGACCTCTGCTATAAGGATTAGAGTTCTCCAAAAAGCCTTGGAGAAAGGAAGAAAAAACATGGTAAATGAAGATCCCACTCATGAATCAGGCTCCTAACTCTAGCTCAAAGTCACCTGCTGTGGTGAGAATTTGTCCCAGCTCAGCTGTCTGGCTCAGAAGGATGGCATCTAGTGATCAGTATTTTTTTCCCCTGACAGCAGCCAGGATCTTCCAAAGCTTTCGTATTTCCACTGCGTGGGCATACACGGAGCCTGCCTCCACACAAAAGAGCTTAGTTTGTGACTGAAGTACCTAGCAAGTACAGAGCAAGTCTGTAGGAGGAGATAGCAAATATTCACATTTACTTTTTACAAGGTAATCTTTCTGACAAAGTAATCTCTAATGTACTTTTAACCCACATACTGTTGACTTGCACACTCTTGACACTTTAAATATCCACTTTTGCTTCACATGGGAATTCGCCTCAGCAGCAGAGCCAGCAAAACAGGAACATCCATTCCCTCTTTCTAGGCAGCTAGCAGAATTTTAGTTTCTCGTAAGTGACTCTATCAATTATTTTGTTTCAATTATATGTTCAGACTGCCAAATTGGATAAAACACATCCTTTGTAAAACTTTCATCTCATACCTGAAAAGATAAATTCACCTGCCTGAATAAGCAAAAAAAAAAAAAAAACCAACCAAAAAAAAACCCCCAAACCTACAGAAGAGTTTCTTCTAAGCACAGAGAAATACTAATCCACGGGAAACTTGAGGTATAATCAACACAGCATAAAAAAAAATAGAATAAATCTTATGAGTACAGAAATATACAGCCTCAACAGTTGTTGAGGTTGGGAAGGACCTCGAGATTGTCTCGTCAGAGCCCCTGCTCACAGCAAGGGCAGCTACAGCAGGTGGCTCAGGATCACATCCAGTCACTGCTTTAGCATCTCCAGGGACGGGCATTCAGCAGCCTCTGCGGGCAGCCTGTTCCAGTGTTTCACAGCACTCACGAGAAAAAGATTTTTCTTGTCCTTAAACAGAAAATCCTGTATCTCAGTTTGCACCCAGCACCTTTGTCCTGTCACTGGGTAACACCGCCTCTGCCTCTGCCTCCTTAACGGCCCCTCTCCCCAGGCATTTGTACACATGGTTAAGATCTGCCTCATTCTTTTCTCCGGGCCTGATAATTCCAGCTGTCAGTCTCTCCTTGGACGATGGATGCTGCCAGCGGTTAATTATCTCCGTGGCCCTGTGCCGGGCTCACTTCAGCATGCCCACACCTCTCTTGCCCTGGGAGCCCAGCACGGGCCACCGTGCCTCGCCAAGGCTGAGCAGAGGGAGAGGATCCCCTCCCTCCCCATCCGCTTAATGCCCCAAGGACGATGGACCTCCTTCCAGTGCCACTTGCACACCTTTGGGACAACAGCTCAGTACCAACATTTCCGCACAAGAATATCCATATACTGAGCTACAGTAACCAGCATAACATTCCCTTTATATTTATTTGCCACTAATATCAAAACTATATACCTGAACAGCTAATAAAAGATCACTTTTTATTAACACATCACTCTGGATGGTATGTCTTCCAAAAACGCAACACTGCTACAAATGGTTAAAACGTATCAAGCTCACAAACCAACAGCTTTTGAAATGGTGACTTTCTTTATTAGTGTATATATTTAGAGGAGGCTAACGATATTTTTTTCCAATTCTGCAGCAGACAGGAAGTTGCCATCACTGTGAGGTTTCCAGGCCAGAAACTAGTGTTTTGATTGTAAAACATTAAGCCTGAAGCACTAGAGGAGAGCAGCAGAACAAAAGGTTTTTATCATTGTTCTTCATGCTTTAATTACCTTTATCAAATACCATCTGAGACTAGCTATTTTTAAACTCCTCCACCGATTCTGTAATTATACTAAGTTAACACAGATTTTATTCTTCCCTACTTATACAGGTCTATTCTAAATAAAACCTAACATATTTGTGTAGAAAGTACCACAGGATATTTACACACCTATCAATCTAACACCAGCAACTTCCAGACACAACCCTAGGTTAAAGTTCTCAGTTAAACACAAACAAACTCTATAAAAGGGAAACAGAAGTGATGTACTGGGATGATTTATCACTACAAAACACTTCACTAGTAGAGGCAAGTGGTCATTAAAAGATCTGCTTTTATCCAGTGGAAATACAATTTGTAATAATTTAAACACATATCAACATGGTGTCATTTTTATTACTTATGCAGTATCGTTTTCTATGCATCCATTGGGAAAACGAAAGCCACAGCACCTGTTTCTTAGTTATCATCACTTTGAGTCTCTTGCATTGCAGAGTCACTAAAAACTGTAATATTTGCCAAAAAATTTTGATGTATTATTAAATACTTCTATTGGATCATAATTATTAATATTAAAAATGTTCAATTTTTACTTATCATCAATTTCTTAAGAAGGCTTCTTTACCTTAGCTAAATGTAAGTTCTGAATTAGATAGAAGATAAAGAAGTCTTTCTGGAGGCCCTAGGTAAAAGGTGTCCAGCACTGAAACCATCCTCATCACTGAACCGTTGAAAGAAATTCTGAAGAAAAAAGCCACAAAAGCGCCCCAGAGCAGGACAGCTAGGCAAACCGTACACATGGAGACTGGGAAAAAAGCAGGAGAACAGCTCACTGGAAAGAAGGGAGAAGTTGCCCACTGATAACTGTAAAGAGATGCAGCCCAGCAAAAACTGACACATCGATTACATCAAACACTTCAAGATTTAAAGCAGAGAAACTACGCATACAGGGAAAAAAATGAGTAAACTGTCATGGGACTAACACACACACAAGCAGGATTCTGAATTGGAAGTAGAGTCCAAAATATCTTTAAAAAATTTCCTTTTCCAGGGAAGTTCCTAAGTGACAAGGCTTCAGAGTCATGTTCAGGCTGGCTTTTTCTGGCCAAACCTTACTTTTTTTTTTTTAATGTGCAATGGCAGATTGTACCAAGAGAGGCAGAGCACACCCATCTCACATCTGCTGTTTACCTCAAAGCTGGGACCTTGAGAAAGGAGAAGTATCTACTTAAATCCTTCCTAAACTGAGGACAAAATTTAATCCAATTCTTCCACATCCTCCCCAGTGGGCATTCAGAGGGAGCTCTCTGTAAGCTCTTTCTCAAACACAGAAGGTGCATCATCACAAAAGGGGTCAAACGATTGATAAAGTAGGGAGTGCTCCTCCAACAAAGGAAAAATATATCAATATATTACCATGAAAAACTATTTGTAACAAATCAAAATCTTGGCAGAGAGTCTATTAACACAAGTTTAAAAGGTGAAGAATATAAAGAAGGAGCAAAGATCCCAAAGTATAAAAAATTCATGCCGTTTGATTTAAAAGGCTTCACTCTTTTAGACATTTTGAACTGGATAAATAAATGCTTTTTAGGAATATTCTTACTATTGTGGAACTTGCACATACGTGTTAATTCAAACTATAATGCAGCTCTCCATTGTTCTGGAAAGCTAAAGGAGTGCTAAGTATAGCTCAAATCCTGACAATATTTTTAAAAATACCTAATTTGTTCATTTCGTGTTCTTCTGCTTTGATAATTATTTCTTTTCATCTCTCCCTGACTCACATACTGAGGCGACCAAAGGAGAATGAACAAATAGAGGTGGGAGGAGAATTGAGAAGTGGCATGGACTTGAAAAGCTTTGAATGTCTTCAATCATCTGGAAAATCACAAGTACCAACCTTTTAACTTCTGTAATTAAAGCCTCATGACATGTAGTACCGAGCAGCCTTTAGTAGTTCACTACTAGGTACAATTACATTTTAAAGGCTTTTCCTTATTTTTATGCTGCTTTTAGTTTCTAACACAGTATTTAAACAACTGTACTTTGATTTTCATACTGGAAAACAGAACTTGCAGCTGTGAAGGACAAGAAAAACTGAAGGGGAGGCACCAGAGGAGCCAGAGCTCTGCCACTCCTCAGCCGTGCTGGTTTGAGACATTACCACTTGGCTCCGGACCGAAAACATCTTGATTTTATGGGAGAAAGAAGTGACAGAAAAAGCAATGCTGAAACTTTTAACTAGAACAGAGTAGAAGTTGCATTTTCCCCACAGTGAGGCATATGCATCAGCAGTGCTGCTTCCACACAGCCTCTAGGGCCACTTAGAGCTGGATTCTCCTTCCACAAAAATATTTTGAAAATATTGTAGCGTTCGTATGGAAATTATTCACCTTGAATATGCCTTTGAAGGTAGCATCCAAAAATATCTGTTTCTGTTTATGTTTCAGAAATTAACTCTTTAACTTAAAGCCCAAACCTCTGAGTACAATGTAGCCTTTTAAAATTCTACCAGAATGCCCTCATGATGTAAACCTATATCAGAACAGATAGAAACATAAAAACGGGGGCTGGGGAAAATATCCATGATCACGTCCACCATATTAAGCATATGGCAAGTAAGATTTTGAGTTCTTGCTTTGGATATCTTCTTACTCTCAATTTTATACCTAATTTTGGCAGCTATTGTCAGCAGGTGTTTTAGAAGTACAATACATATTCCGCAAAAGGGAGATTACACGTCACCGCTTGCTGTGCCTTATTCCATGCAAACCCACATCCACGAAGAATTGTATTAGATAATTGGTCACATTTCAAGAACAAGAACCTGATTTTGTAAGAACTAAAAATCGTTCAGTACTCCCTACAATTAAAAGACAATGCACATACAATATGCTGTATTTCAACCCTAAATTTAGATGAATACAAATCAGTATCTCCAAATTCAACACAGAAGGTCTTAAAGAAATATGTATCAAACATACAAGCAACATTTTATTTTTAAGAGAAAGAAGTGAAATACGAATGGCAAAAAAAAATTGTTTTAAATAGGTTGAAATGCACAAAAATAACATCGTGTAGACAGAACACAAGGCTGTAAAATAAGGAGCTTGCAGGTTCCTTTTCCTCAAGGTTCTTTTGCTTCAAGGAGAAAGAGCAGTAATTGTATCACTGCCTAGGCCCAGGAGACGGGAATCAGGACAAAGAGAATGCATTTGAAAGTAATCCATGTCAGACCTGCTAATACCACAACATACATCTCTTTGACATTAACAGAGACCAACAGACACAAATAAAGTGCAGACAGTAGATAATCTGTTTATATTTCGACTCTGCTTTTTAGTTAAGAATGGATTTTGTGAAATGAAAGGGTTTACTGAAAGCTATATGCAAAGTTCTTCTATTTTTCAGTAATTATTTAAGAATTGTTGCAATTACAGAGACAAAAATGATGACTGATTATTTCTCCTGAACAAGACAGCATCCCTGTTGCTATGAGCCAGGTTCTCCATCACTAAATGTTTAATCCTGTTTATCCTATGCGAATGTGCTTAAGGAAATCAAATAACCATTCATTTTTCACACCAAAAATAGAAATTTTGTCAAGATCTTATTAAAAAAAGTGTTCTTAAATGCTGAGATCCTGTGGGTTCCAGTTCCTCTGGTTTTTAATAATACAATCACATCCAGAATTGGTCCAGCATGTAGATGTAGCTAAATAACACATTCAAAGTCAGTTTGTACCTATCAAACTAGGTATGTAAATAACTATCTTTTTTTTCCCCTCCACTATTTTTCAGCGGTGAGAATGCTTTTAAGTCCTACAAATAAAAAAACCCAAAACATTTTTACCTAAATATCTAACAGCAGAAACAGCAAATACCACTGTCCAAAGGGCTGCAGATATGAAACTGGCACTACTAAATCCTACCAAGACAGACTTTTCCCACTCCCAAACTAGAGATGGGGCAGGCAAGTGGGCTGAATGAATTTTTCCCAACAGTGAAGAGAAGGAGAAAAGTACTTTTAAAAGAGCAAAGAAACAAAACCAAGGTTAGGATTTTTTTATCTTAACTCTTACCTGAAACCTTCACCCTGCTCCCCCACTTATTTTAACTGATGTGCTTGCTTGGAGGTTTATAATACTTCGAGTTTCAAAAATTTCTACTAATTTCTACTAACTACTTCTCAGCAAATAAGAAAATCTGAACCCCAAATAAAGGAACACAAGTAAGGCAAGAGCCTGGGCTGGTACGGAAGTTGCACAAAGTAAATTAATTAAATTTATTAGTACCTGTACAGTCTGGGAACCACAATGTATGTACCCAACCATCAGAATCTAAGTATTCAATGACTTGTACAGATGTAACTCAATTTATCTTTCAAAGAAAATATCACAAATGGTTGGGAGTGATTATAAATATCTAAATTTGAACAGCAATGCTATGGCCCATGTTGGGTATTGTAACTAAGCAGATTAACAACCAACAAAATACAGGCCCACATTTAGAAAACTGAAAAAACTATCTGAAATTTTTCAAAACAGAAAATACTACTCAACTCAATCATATTTATCATTATTTAAAGATTTATTTTTTTGCATATACTTCCACAAACGTTTAAGATCCCCCTTAGCTTAAACAGTAGTCAAAGGAACACCTTTTTATCATTTACTGTATATGATAACATCATTTGCCTGTTTTCTATGCAATTACTGAAAAACATTCAATTTTGGTGAGTACATTACTCAAAACCCACTTGCCACATGAAGTCTATTTCTTGTCTATCGAGCAGGCTCACTGAAATGTCCCCCTTTTGTTTGCAAATCCTCGATGTCAGCAATAAAGAACTCTGACATTAGTAAAAACTATCTAGAGCCCATCTTATTTGCATTACTAACACATGCAACATCAAAAATACAAAACTTAAGAAAAAAAACCACCAGAATTTGCTGTATAAGCAACTCCGTGTTCATACTTCCATCACAGCAATCCTATTTCAGTACAGAGAATTAATTCTTAGTTACCAAGCAATTCATCCAAAAGTTTCCATTCCTCATTGTTCCATATGAAAATCACATTGCAAAACTCCAATCCCCTCCGATTCGCAGAATCACAGAATTGTTTAGGTTGGAAAAGACCTTTATGATCAAGTCCAACTGATCTTAACCCAGCACTGCCAAGCCCACCATGAAACCACATCCCTAAGTGCCACATCTACATGCCTTTGAAACACCCACAGGGATGGTGCCTCAATCACATCCCTGGGAAGCCTGGCCCAGTGCTTGACCACCCTTTCGCTGAAGATGTTTTTCCTAATATCCAATCTAAGCGTCCCCTCGTGCCCCTGTCGCTTGCTATTTCAGAAAAGAAACCAACCCCCACTGCACTACAACCTCCTTCCAGGTAGTTGTAGGGTAATGTAAATTAATTTCAAACAGAGTCATGCCTATGACAGGGCAGATGGGATGCTGAGGAGGGTGGCAGCAGGGTGAGATGGAAGGTCGGAGGGAGGCAGGGACAAGGATGGGAGCGCTGCTCTGCCCAAAGCCGTTGAAAACGGCCTGACAATGTTTTTTCGGTCTCATTTTACCTGGCTCCATGCGAGCAGCACAACTCTAGCTGAAGCTCTGACTCACACATCCACATTTTAGTGTCAGTATTCTCAGCACAGTCAGATTGAGTACTGCTTTAAATCGTCATTATTCTTGGCTTTTAGGTTTTTATTTTAACACAAAATACAATTACATTGCCAGTAAAAAATACTGGTCTTCCACATATCCATCACAAAATATTTTCCTGGCTTCTTGGCATGATGGGAAATCAGAACTATAAAAAGATCCATATATTATAGAACAAGATTGGTAGGCAACTTATGAACACAATAAAAAAGAAGTTTTTAACATAAATGGGGAATATGATTATAATAACTATTAAGATATGTGCAACAGTTGTAACAATCTAAATTGTATTTATATATACAAGTTAGACAGTAATAGGTATAGCATAAACAGTAAAAAGCAAACTTCTTCCAAGAAGAAAATTACTTGACTACAATTAAGACAAATTACTACACTACATACCCATTTAGCATACAGTACATTGTCACTGGATTGGGAACACTATGCTAAAACCTTTCTTAATGCAGACAGGTGTCACTTCCACTTAACTGTTGCTAAATCTCTTTGCAATAAGTACAGTACATGTGTTAAATATGACCAATGTTAACTAGAAGGAATGTGGTTTATTTTAGACAGTGGCATCCAGAAGAAGTAACTTTCTCTAATTCCCTTTTACCGACTAGCACCTACACTGTTGAAATTCAGAGGCAAAGAAACATTGCTGCCCTGCTGTTACAGCAGCAACGCAGACTGTTTACAACAAGAAATGAGGGCAACAGGTATTTCAGAGTCCTACTGACCCTCTTACACTGTAAAACAGTAAACCAATTTCCAAGAAAACCTGAAGTTATTTTAATCAGTTACTAATGTAAAATTGTAAAATTAAATAAGATAAATTGAAATTGATCGCCTTGCATTTTCCTGCTCCTCCTTAAGGAAATTAACTCTACACTAAAGGGAATCTCCTTTGGCTTCACCAAGTGCACAGGCTCTATTTCTCTCTGGCTTCTTAGCAGTAATCTGCTAATATCCCAACTGACACCTGCCCACTCTGCCAGCTTTTCCTTATATTTTCTCAGCCAAACTAAACAATCACGTCAGATAAAGGACAGCCATCGTCATCCTCATCATACCCACTCTCCCTGCGACAGTGGCCAGCAAAGCACTGGAGCACAGCTTGGCGCTCTCCATCGTTTGCTGCCTTTGTAACAATAGACAAGTACGTAACAAGTGCGACACGGGAGGCAGCATCAACCGAACAATCTCCTGGCCTCCTTCAGACCTACAGTCTATCAGTATTTCCCCTTATTAGAACAAAAACTGGCTTTGGCAACACAAGGAACTATCAGACTACTCAGGCTGTGCCTGTACCTTCTCTTCTGCTTTCAGTCCCATGCTTTTTTAAAACTGGGAACGAAGTGAATAATGTAACTTAAATTTCTGTTCTGTATACTGTAAACCATTGCATCCAAAGTTAAGACAGTAATGTCCAGAGGGCAAGAAAATCCTCACATACTGCTTTAGACAAAAGCAGCTTATTACAGACCCCATTTTTAATATATTTATTATCCATTCTCTGTTTTCTGAAGTATTGTGTTGCTAAATTGGTTGAGCAGGCTTTACAAAACTTTGTGTACCTACTGAAAACATGTTCTGTTTCAGTAACTTCAATATCGCTGACTAAACATTACCACTGACACTTCGCATACCATCTGAACATTAAAAGTATTCACGCATATTGTTTCTGTTTTAATTCTGTTTTTAAAAGCTTCATCACCATTCTGCAACCTCTTCCTTATCTTGTCATTTCTCCGGTATTTGTTGCAACAAAAAACAAGGCCTGCTTTCAGTACCCAATTACAGGAACAATGTTACCCTGTAACTGCATAAGACAGCTTTTCATTAAACTCGCTCTCACCAATACATCACTATTAGCGATGCATTAAAGTGTATTTTTAGCCTCATTTCTTATGGAAATGAATCCTCCCCAGCCACTGCATTCCAGCTCTGCCTCTGTATTGCCTTCCAATATGCACCCTGAGGGGCAGCACCAGAGGATTTTCACTGACACATAAAGGAAAGGTGCTTGACACTTTTAACTGTTTCCCACTTTATTACTTGTAGACAAACTGTCTATTACCAGTAGGTGAGAAATAGAAAATAAGTAACTTCAAAACTAGTGTTTTCACTGAATTGCATTCTTCCTTGCCTCCACAAATCTATACTACTCAGCAGTGACTGCAAAGGCATTAATTCGTTACATCTTTGAATAAGTAATTGAGTAAGTTAAGTAACTAGCTAGTTACTTAACAAATACCACCTTCATATTTCTTAAAGGCTAGAACATTACATTGGGCATTTTTTTTTGGCGGGGCGGGGGGGGCGCAGGCTTGAGCAGAGAAAGATTGGGAGGTTCATGTCCTTCACAAAATCTCTCGTTTTAAATTTTGGCCAAAACATTCTTCTTCATTATACACAGACATTTTTGTTTGATATTTAGGTAACTCTGAATGAGTTGTTCTCCTATCAATTTCTTTTATGTTGCTTACTTTGAGAAAAAGTATGTTATTTTTTATTTATTATTTTACTCACATACAGAACACCTCAACTTCTTCTGCAAGGAGGACCACAACTGCACTTGTTCCCCTGTTCAAAATTCGTACTTTGGGGGTTTTTGGTTGGTTTCTTTTTTTACTTTGGGGGTCAGCTGTGTTTTAATCGTTATTAAAACAAATCCATTCTGCTCTTTCCTTGATAACATCAGGCATTTGGTTGTTCTTTTGGGGAGGGCAGGAGGGCTGAGACCTTTGCTTCCTACACAGACTAAGAGGCATGTGATAACCACCTGTGGTAGGCATCATCTGCACAACAAAGAGCCTGAGGAACATCACTACAATACTTACACAGATATCTATTCACAGTAATAATACATTTCCTCAGCTCCCTATTTTGAATAAAGCATCATGAGTTACAGTGCAAACAGCACTTCAAAACTGCATTTATTTACATGCAGTTAATAATTCATCCCGACCATGCTGTCCATAAATACACTATCAGCACAATTTATCATTCATATAACCTTCCCATAAGTAATGCTACAACAATCCTATAAAGTAGTGATTTAAGACTCCATACATAGGCACATCCACCTAAGTATTAGAAATATCCTGCTTTAGAAAGCCAAATACAGTGGAGAACCATTGTTTCCTATGGTTAGGGTTTTCTGTGCTAACAACCTAGACTCTTACTGGAATTTTAATACTCCGTCCATATAGCTTGAGTATTATTCACATCATCTTATCTACCTAGAAATTCCATACGCATGAATAACTAACTGTAATTGAAAGCACAGGAAGCATGGCAAGGTTGGTTTTAAAAAGCTGTTAATTTTTCACTGCACAGCATTTCTCCTGTAACAGTAACAGAATGAAACTCAGTACAGGCAGTGTATACAGTTACCTCTGCAAAAAGATACAGCATCCATCAGATTTTAGAATACTGGCTGTAACAAAAATAATTGCTAAATGCCTTCCTGCTTTACGCAAAAATTAGAGGCACATTCTGAAGAGTGCTGACTCTCCAGGATAAAGTTTTCTAAAATCCTACATCGATTTGTTGATTCTTCAAATTATTTTTATGTGGATGACCTTGCCACTAGTGTCGGTGTAAGATTTTTTATACTGTTTTTGTTAAATTGTATTTGGGTTTGATCTCTACAAAATGCAGTCTCATCAGAAGCAGAAGTTTTCTTCACACTTCAACGAGGAAAATTTCCAAACTCTGGAAACTGTCCTGTCTAGCTACCCTGAGAAACACACTTACAGCTTTCCTGAAAAAGCCTTCACTAAGCTTTCAGCTTCAGCTCCATATGGGCTAGCAAAATAGTAATATCAATTTTAGCAAAACCCTTCTTCATCTGGTGCCCCATTAAAGGAAACACTTAAAGAGTTCACATAAAAGTTTTGAATTGTGTAGCTGGTGGGGACAATTTTAAGAACTGCAGTTCTAGAACTGGATTTTCTAAAACGCATCATTCACCTCAACAAAAATCACATCGCTGGCCCACTAAAGACATTAGTTCATTCCTTAGACAACGGATGCTGCTAATCACTCCGGTGCAATTTTGCCTCATACCAAGAATTACCAGGGGGCAAGCAAACAAGGTGTTCCCAAACAACTGTTTCAGCTGTTACTTTTCTAATCCTGTTTCACAGTTATTAATGCTCAAATCAAGGTAGCACATACAAATAACGGTGCCAACTTCTAAGAAAACTCTTCATTTCTAACATAATTATTTTGTCACACAAACCGTGGAATTGGAAAAAACACAGTCACAGAATGGATGTCTACTTCTTGGCATTAACAAAAAGTTCAAAAAAAATCTCTACTGAATGATGGAAAGAGAGAGAGAAAAAACCAAACCCTGTTCCAACAGAGCAGAAATGTGATTTATTCCTACCCACCTGCTACCTAGCAATATTTTAAAACAACCTCATATATATTAGATGAAGAACAGTGTAAGTCACCCATACTATCACCCACCCTGGACACTGGATAAGCATGACTGCCGAGTTTAAGAGAACAGCCCACTTTCAAAAGTAAATTTAACTGAAATGCAGCCCAGCCAGATCAAGCTCTCCAGTAAGCATGCAATGGATGCTACCCACCGTGAAAGCAATGGAAAACACAGACTGCAGCAAGTCATTGTTTCATTTGATGACATTTCTCCACACACTGCCCTTACCTCTCATCCATGTCTTTTACCCAATTAAAAACTCCCTTTCGGAGCACAGCTCTGAATTTTTTAAATATGCTTTGATCAACAAAAACTTACTTGATTTGCAACTGCTCTCTGTTTAGTATTAATTGTTCATGCCCTGGAGACTTCCATTTCCCAATTTAAACTAAAAAAAAGTAATATAAAATGTGCTATTTGACACCAGTATTGTAACTCTAATCCATATTCAGAAAGGTAACTTAACTTTTCTGTTCCCTTCTGATCTCAACCAAATTCTAAACAAGCACCAGATATGAAAAGCAAGGTGACAGTATCCTTATATGTATGTGTGAGGTGCTTCCCTCATCAGTCAGGGGCAGCCACCTAAACACAGCTTTGAAAAGAATTCAAACTGTCCAGTTGTCCTAAGTCCCCTCTTAGAACAGCTCTTCCTCTTCTCCAGTCACACTGCTTCCAACTACGATGCTCTCGGTACAACGCAGAGCACTGCTTGTTAGAAAAGCCTGGAGGCACCTGACAAACTACATGGAAAAGAGAGAAGTGGGAGAAGATAGGACTGACCAAACAAATGAAATTAATAATATATAAATGAATGAAAAATAGGAGGAATGGAAACAATCCATTATGTTGACGGACCCATTAAACTCAACTCATAATAGCATTTCCGTCCGTGGTATAACCCGGAGTTCCAGTAAGACAACTCAACAATCAGAAACAAAGATGATCTAGGCTAAATATCTGTAATCCTTAACTTGGCTAAAAAACCCCATCATGTAATATGGTTAGAAGAAAATGATCACATTTGAAATCTCAGTACATTTACAGACTATCTGTGGAGATGAATTATTTTTTTCAGTAACAAATCCACAGTTGTCGAGTTACTTGACTAGGATGTGGGGTTGGCTCAGCAAACCCGAAAAATCAAAGTAGTGTTTTACGAATGTAACTTTAAATCCCCAGGATTCCAAGCACCATTCTATCTCTTTCTATTACACCGCAAAAAAGATCACAATATGCAAAGCTCTAAAAGCCACGAGATACAATTTTTGCCTCAAAAAGTCCTACCTATTCTTGATTATTTATTGCCTTTCTAAAAGCCATTTGAGAATGACCTTTAAATTTAAAGACCTTACCCTGTGGGTGTCTACCATATAATAGTGAGGTCTGGAAGTCAGAGCAAATGACAAAGGAGCACTGATTTGTGTTCCATCCAGAACACCACAGCTCCCTCTAACAACTTCCCAGAGTAGGTATGATGTTTTGAAACTTAAGGAAAGATCGCAAGTAGAGATCTGAATTAGATGTGGACACAGCACATTAGAAACAGAGAGGAGTGAGGTTAATGATCCGCCAGGAAAAGGCAACCTCAGAGAGACCAAGCGAAACAAGGACGATCAAAAAGTGCAAGATTAGTGAGAAGCCATCTAATCAGCTCTTGGTCGTACCTTAGTAACTTGGGGGGGTTGTTTTGTTTTAAACAGAACTATTACAGGATAGAGAATTTATACCTGGTGTCAGGACTGAAACAACATTAAATTTAGGTAACATAACCAGAACATAAATGTAGAGACTGAGAATGCACTGGAACAGATCAAATTTGGACCATCAGGTATTTTTTAAAATAAAAAATGATGTGTTACCACAATAAAAAGTAGCTGTTTAAAACCATACCCCCCCCAAAAAAAAAAAAAAAAAAAAGGGAATAGAAAAATGGTTCTTGCTTTTCTAAGTAATCTTCCTCTTCACAGGTCTAACAAAATTATTTTCCATAGAAAAAAAAATAATTAAAAGCATAGAAATCAAACCTAGTAAAGGTAAGAACAGCTGTCTAAGGCTCTTCTCTTTTCTTTCACATTCAGTCCTCCTGAGAGCAATAAATTAACTAATCAGAAGTGTAAAAAACCAATACTCCAGAAGCCAATATTTGATAACAACACAAGAAGAAACACCGTCGAAAACAAGGCATAAGGTTTGAAGGCAAAATCTTCTCACAACACCTAAAATCTACACCTTTCCAAAACTTCCCACACTGACTGGAGGAAATTAATGCTTTGCAGTATCACACACATTAAGATAAATCATGTCACTGAATGCATCATTGTCAAACGGCTTCGTTTGGTTATGTTTCATTCGGTTTGCTTCAAGGTTTCTGCAACATTTACTGGATTAGTTCCAAGTCCGATCTGGAGCCCGTCCCATACACCCAGATGGTATCGCTACGTGTGACAGGGTGGGGAGGAAGGACGTCCTCCTTCAACCTCAGCTGAGAAGCAGCTCAGATTTTATGTAAGCCCAACAATAACCCTTTTTTTGTTTGTTTTCTTCAACCACACAAAAAAAATTGCGACAGAATTACAGTGCCTTCAGGCCAATTCTCTGATCCAGGGAGAGCATTAAGGCCTATTTACAATCGCTATCACAGCGCCAAAATACATTTGGGCCATAACATGTAGTTTCTGCCTTGCTGGTTCAAATTCAGTGTATGTGCTCAAATGCACCAGTGTTCTCCAAGGGAATGCAACTCATAAACATATGTAGCCTAAAAAATTCATGACTTCAGGTATTAATTTTGTGAGTTCTGGATGAGTTTTAGATTTGAAATCTTTAAAACCAGCACTGCAGAACGTCAAGTCAAAAAGACCTCAGAATGGATCCATGCCTTGTCCTATACATTATTTTGTCACCTGTGAATCATCTAACTAATAATGAAATGAGTGTGAATTGAAAGTTGCCCGTTTTATAGCCTATAACTTTATATTTGATCAAGATCCAAGTCTTCTAAAACAAGAGACCAAAATAAAAATGAAAAGAAAGAAAAAAAAATATCTTACCCACTGTTGACAGTGGGCTTACAATCAAGCTGGTTATCAAAACTACTGATCTTAAGAGAATTAGGCAACTGAGTCTAAATGTAATGTGAGTGTTACACTTTTCTAAGTATTAACGCTAGAATTATTAAAGACATGTATTTTTATTAGGGTTCAGAGCCAAGATTTTTCTACCAGTCTTCTGAACCACTCCTAAGAGGTTGTAATGGTTACCAACACAGGATACAAATCCACTGGCACAAAATACTAAATTCTAAATCTAACTGTGAATTCATGGAAGTCCAAGAAAAATGAAACCTAAATATAACACAACGTATGCTGATATTGCCCTAATTTTGAAAGAAAATGGTTAATGAGAAAGCAGGTCAACACAAACACAGAGATGCTGTTGCAACGAACCAGAAAGAACTGAAGAGACTGAGCTGAGATAAACCATTTTGTCCAGTTATAACAGCACAAGACATAACATGAACTTGATTTATATGCATGAGATTGTCTTGTCTTGTTGTGGAAAATAATAGTGGCATGAATAAACTGAAGTGTGACCAAGAACCTTCTGTTAGGCAGAAAGTTCTCACAGGATGAAAACAGGCTTTTTGTAGCAGTAGTCAAGGAAGCATGTTACACATCTAACAGAAGTTCTACACAACAGTAAACAATTATATAACAACCTTTTTTAAGATTACAGTCACACTTAAGTAAAAAAGTCTTTTTTTTTCATTAAAAAAACAACAAACAAAAAATGAAAAACAAAAATCGCACACTCCCTACAGCATTTGAAATTTCAATTCTAATTTTGAACGTTCAACTATTCCACCAGACAAACTGGATAGTAACAGATGACAGCAACAAAAAATACTTAACATTGATTCAGTCTTTACCTTTAATCTAGTCATGGCGTACTTTAATGCCTTTTATGTTCACATGGTCGTAACTCACATCAAGGAAAAATGGCCAATATGCTGTTACATTAAAAAAATAAGAGCAATGCAACCATGGGAAGGGGAGGGCTCAACAAAGAAACTATAAAAAAATTTAGCCAAATTCTTTGGAGTTCAGATACAGAAGTTCTAAAATAATATCCTAGAGTTATACTTTTTAAACTGTCATGTGTTTACCACAACAATCTATATTTAGTTTTTCAATAATGTGAAATAATATGGTATAATATTCTTACAACTAGCATCTTTACATATGTGCAAAAATAACACTATGTTTCAATCCAGCCTGTCAATGTGCTTATTTAGAGGACAGGAGGAAAACATGAAATGCAATATAGCAAACCAGAGCTATGCATCCTCTCCCTTTTGTCTTTCATGGTCTTCAGCAGTATTTCTTAAACAGAGACACAAAACGCGCTTTTTTGAACATATGTTAACATATTGCCTTCAGTTCAGCACACAAACACAGATGCACACTTGTTTCACGCGAGACTTCTGTTCTCATTAGTAATGCTGCTGCTGCTGCATTCCCTGCTACTGTAATGGAGACACTCATGAGTTATATTAAGTACTTGCTGAAAAACCTGAAGTTTAGGGCCTTCCATGTCACTGCGAGGCTGAATACAGAAAACTAAGCCAAACTTCCTTAAAATTCCATGATTCCCCTATAGTCAATGGGAATTCTGCTTCCAGCTGGGATGAAGGGTTGGACCAAAATGTGCGTAATTAATAATACTGACAAGCTACTGCATTGAAAAGCGGCAAAAATGCTTCCTGATTAAATTATTGGCAAATTTTGATGACTTCTAGACTGCAAACATTGTTATGAAGCACATTAGAAATGCCTGCCAGTGACTACACCTTCATTTTTCGATATTTTAAATTACCAGTAACAAGAATGTTTCCAATAAGATAACAGAAAAAGAAACCCAAACCGACAGTATAAACTAAACATCCACCTAAAATTTCAAGTTTTTCTTTACAAGCACATTGTTTTTCAAATAATAATTATTGTATAAGGAAGAAAAATTCAAGTGCCAATTGTCTTGCTGCTTTCTGCAAGTTCACTTACATTCTATTATAAGAAAATGAACAAGACATAGTCATGAAAATAATTTAGACATTGACATCCAAAGCTACAATTTTGCCTGACATTTTCCCAACTTTTCCATGAACAAGAGGAAGAAGACTCAAGCTAGCCTGAATATGCAGCAGTGCATGGAACTGCAACACCACAAAAGATTTGAGCATAGAGAATCGAATGTACCTTAAAAAAAATCACATTTTAGTAACATAACTATTGACACTGGTTTTAAAAGAAAACAAGAAAATGTCATTAGGGGCAAACTAGTGTTAACTGATCTAATTGCAAAATGACAGGAGTAGGATGGAACTTCTTTCCTCTATAAGAAAAAAAACCTAATGCGAATATATAGTTTTGGAGATACACTGACAGAGCAAACCACAGTCTGTTTCCAACTTTATAAATATATCAGCCCCAGTTATATGGATATAGAGTTTGAATTCTGGTTTTATTTCTCAATGGGTAACACATTAGTTCACAAAATAGGTAACATGCTGACGATTATAAGCGGAACGACACAGCCATACTCAATCCTCATCATGGCTCATTAAGATACTTGCTTTGTTCACTGTGGAACTTTGTTGTTAGCTTCGCTGTCAACTGTGGTGAGTGCAGAAATACTTGAGAAAATACCAGTTTACCATACATACTCTATGTCATCAGCCACAATAGGCTGTCAAGGAAATTTTCTCAACGATTCAGTCCCTCCTTGAATACAACATTGCAGTCTCTCTGCACTGTTAGTGATCTCCTTATCTTTTATCCTGTTGGTATGATAGCACAGATTTTCTAACAGTGTGATAAAGTAGAGGTCTTGTTGGACCTCTGCTGAGCCAGCTGCAGCTTGGGAGGGGTACCTGGCTTAGCCACATGCAAGGCAGGCACTCCTGCTTTTGCAGCATCACTTTTTATTTTAAAAAATCACGGTATTTAGATAGGATTAAGAAGCCTTTTTTGTTGTGGACTGCCTATAATAATAGCCTGACTCTTAACTACTATAATTATTGCAAAAAAAGTGAAATTTATCCCCTAAATCTTGATTTACAGAACTAGCAATATAGTTCCCTTCACGACTGCTTTGTTGGTGCTTTTCCAGAAGGTATTTTGCCTCAGGAGCAAGAAGAGGTGGGGACAGCTGATCCTGCTGACGCTTCTACTCTCACAGCCACCTTCCACACACAAAGATGCACAGCCACAGATGTTCATTTTTCACTCACAAATTTATTCAGAACAAAACAGCTGAAGTAAATTGTGTGTTCTTAGTTCCTGACAGACCAAACATGAAAAGAAATACCCAGAGTTAGCGTATGAAAAGTAATAAAGATGTAACAACAGAACAGAGCAGGAAGGTAGGAGCAGACACTTGAGGTTGGCCCTTAGTTCCTCTAGTACCAACACTGTCTGCAGTGGCAACTAGGAGCAGATGCCTAAGGACAAGCGTAAGAACAGGGGACACATACTGTGACGATTCCCCCATCACGGTCTGCCAGCCACTGGTAATCTGCAGCACGTGGACTCCCAAACCAGAAGCATGAGGACAGCATTTAATACACTATTCCTCCCTGAATGTCTCTGAGTATGTAACCCATGTCAGCTTTTGACATCCAGAGTGTCTGTTGCGAATGTATTCCACAAGTCACTGGACACTGCTGATTTTCATAGTGCTACCTTCATTTAATTTTTTTTTACACTGGAACAGAAAACGATGAGTAATCGCACCCAGTTCTCCCCCATGACATTCATGACCTTGCAGACTTGTCAGTCCCCTGCACCTTAATCCTTTCCTTTCTAGGCTGAAAAATCTTAACAGAGATTTTTTAATTCTCCCTAGGAAAGGCTCTTTTGTCACTCCCCAGAACTCGCTCCAGCTGTGCTACCATGGACCAATTACACCCAGCATCCAAGGTCCAGGCACGCTAAAGTGATGCCAGTGATGATTTCTAATAGTTATCTTTATTATTTTTATCATTAGTAATATCTCAATACTTTTTGGTAAGCCATGGCTCATTAAACTATGATTTTCATAAGGCAACTTACAGTAACTCAAAATCCTCTTCCTGACAGGAAACAGATACAATTCGTTTTGTTATTGTATGAAAACTAAGAGGTGCTTTTCTTCAGAATCAATATTTATATTTAATCCCTCTAATTTCACCTGCCACTTGAAATCCAAATTTTTCCCAAAATAAATTATCAACAGGCATTTCTCACATATATCACATTTCAAATCTCTTTTTTCCAAATGTAAACACTTTTTGTCTTGCTATAAACTTATTTTTAAACAAAATCAACACCATTATTACAAAAGCACTTTGCTATAATTTTTATTTTTAAAATACAGACATTTTAATATGCAGTGAATTTAATAAAGTAAGATTATCATTGAAGCACAATTGTATCAATGACCAACCATCACAGGCATACTTTTCCCCAAAAAAGCTTCTCAAGCCAGGATAAACCAGAAGAAAGGAGCTGCAAATGCACAGGGATAATACAGACAAAACTTCCAGTGGCACTTAGGCAAGAACCCTCTTACGCCGCGCCACCAGAATCAAAGGAAATACAATCAAAGAGATAAAAGTATCTCCAGAAATTCCATCCAGAACACTGATTCACCACCAAAACAGAGTGTCTTTAGTTAGCAACATTTACAAATAAAATCAGTGGCAATTTCAGCCCAACAGAAGAGGTTGGAGAACTTGTCATCTGTCGATGAGGCTTGCTGCCAAGATACCTGAAATCTAGTAAACAAGGTACAGCAACAGCTTCTTTTAGATACAATGAAATGCAGTATAGATTTAAGACTAGATGTTCCCTTGTAGGACATGATCTTTCTAGTACTCTCATAAAAGTTTTTACATGAGTCAAGTGAAAAAACATGTCTACATAACAGCAAAACTGAATTTCAAATTCAAATTTGAAACTGAACTTTAAAAAAACCAAAAGCCAGAGATCAAGTAAAGCACACCCAGCAAAGGAAAATAATTAATTGGTTGCGAGTTCCCAAGGTAAGAGATCACAGAAAATATGGTCTCCGAAAGTCCTGAGTTGAAAAATAAAAAACCTTAAAAACAATTTAATTATGATAGCATGTAGTTGTATTTATTAGACTGCTTCCTTTTCTATACATCATCTTCATAAGCCAACACAAGATACTGCCTGGACAATATTAAGTAGCCAGTATTACAGAGAAAGTAGTTTTGGATAAAGGTCCTTCATTTACAGCCTGTGTTTGCTGTTCCAGCTTTGGTAATTTTAGTACATGCTTAGCACTTATCCAACTCTAGCCACAGAGTGGTCCCCAAAGCCCTTAAAATGAAGGAAAAGCTGCCACTGAAACCTTGCCATCATATGACTGTTTACATCCCTTATATATGTATAGTTGCATTAAAACTCACTATAAAAATTGTAGTGTCCAAAATCTACCCGATTATAATAAAATTCCCTTATGAAGATCCCATTCCCCTATTGAGGGCATAGAGGAAGAACAGAACTAATGTGTTCTTGACCTAATAACAATTCATTACTCATACAGATATTTTTTTTTTTAATTACAATAAATTCCCTTACCATTAAAAACCCTAATAAACAAAGCTCTGCAACCTTGTTGAGGCAGTTTAAGGCATCATTGCCTTAAGCTGTCTATGCCTCCCCTTCTTTGGAGGATTAACTCCATGTAGTAAAAGTACAAGCAGAGGACATGCACGCTCATCAGCTGTGCCAGCTGCCGTACAGCCCTACCCACTGCTGCTAAAAAGCTGCCAGACCAACCTGAAACACCAAGGGAACAGGAGGGGAGGCATGTTTCATTCTGCTGCTGGAATGGTAACAATTCAAACCACCACGAGTTTACTCAGTGAACATGAATCAGAGGTTTCAATGGCATGTTGGATGGAGAGAGACCTACACGAATCTTGCCAGGGAACAGGAAAGTATACATATTCCAAAGCAACACAAGTGTTTTGTATTTAGCAATCCCCATTTAAGCATACATGTGAACACCAAGATAGAGTAACAGAATGGCATTAAGGTAAACTACTGAAATAAGTAAAAAAAGGTCACTTGCTCTCAAGCATTTGGCCCTCCAAAGCCACAACCCCACCTGGGCTCATCTGATGTAATAATTTCTGTAATACAACAGATAAGAAGCAGTCCATCTGAGGAACAGTCAGCTCTTCTGCCTCAATGCACAGGTCCTGTATTTGCTTCCTCACCACAAAACAGCTAATGAGAACCTGTATGCTATTATCACTTAATAAATGCCAAAAACCTGTGGGTTCAGCAAGTGTCTTTCATAGGTCAGAACAAATTTGCCTGATCATGGAAAGAATCATTTGTCCATTTACAAATCCAAATTTAGATGTCACACAAGTAGAACTTTTACATAATACATGCACAAGCATAAATAACACTAGAGAGATCATGAAAGGACTAGAAACTCTAACCTGGTACAAGTATTTGAAGACTTCCCTACCCAAAGCGTACGAAATTCAAAGCGGTACATGTGCCACAAGTAACATACTTAGTTCTTTCCCAAGAACGCTCCATTGTACTTTCCCTAACCACTACTCGGTTTCTCATTTAAATATTTCATAAAATTTAATTCTTCCATGATAAAACAATTTGTGCTTATTCAAATATCTTATAGAAGAAGGGGAAAAACAAAGACAACAAGCATTACCTATTTCATTTAAAGAAAATAAAGAAACAAAAGGCAGTGCTGTCAGGATGCAGAAATGCCCTCCCATGATTAACACTGTCATCTCGTGAGCTTCCCCTTCTCAAAATCTTGGTGTTTTGTCACTTCTTTTAATACTGCTGGTTGCCAAATTTAGATTGAGGAGCTTTGAGGCAGGGACGAATACCCCATATAAAAAGTGAAACTCTTTTCCCCGGTAATCATTCTATTTACAAAGTTTCACTTTGATCCGAATCACCTTTTCTTTGTTCAGACGACTCACGCGGTGATTAAAACGAAAGCCTTCGGCATTGCTGTCACATTCTTCTCCAGGGGGTTAAGTTTGACCGCAGTCAGCATAAGACTGTGATAAAATCCCAAAGAACTCCAGGCACTTTTACTGCCCGAAATTGGTTTTCCTAGCCTCCTGTCAGCGCAGCTGAAAGCACTAAGATTTCCTTATACTCATCCTACCTTTCACAGTACTTGGACAAAGGAAAAGTCCACAGAAATTATGGATGTTAAAGCGAGGGGGTTTTTAGTATTTTCCCGAGGCTGCGCTGGGGCACAGAGCCATTAACAGCTTCTTCTCCATTCACATACTGTTCCTTTAGCACTTAAAGCTCATGGACCTCAGAGGATTTTCATAATACCAGATTGAGAAAGGAGTAATTTCATTTAAGAATGACTAGAAAAATCTGTGAGTAGGAAACTACTCTTAAATATCCTTCCAAATCGCTTTCACCCCACTAATCTGCAATAATTTGTTAACAACTAAAAATGCTTAATGGCTGCAGAGATCTATGTATAAATTCAGTATATGCTTAAAAAAAAATTTAAGTATGTCTATGTTAAAAAGGCGGAGGGTGGGTCAGCAGAAATCAGATTTTACCTGAACTTTGTATTTGGTTTAGCAAAAAAAAACCGTAACCTTTGGAAAATACTACCTTTAAGCAACGTTCCAGGCAATGCTGCAAATACCAGGAAAACACTACCTCAGTGATGGATTTCTAGAAAGGCCCAAAAATTAATCGGCATCAAGTTAACAAAATGTTTGGTTTTGCTATTCAAATGATATACGTAAAAAATGTTTAATCAAAAAAACCGCAACAAAATAAATCTAGCTCAGCTGTTTAGAAGAACAATGCACCACTCCATCCATAAAACAGCCTAAAGAGAGACAGCAGTAACAGGGGGCAGGGATGAAGTCCAAGGCATAAAGTTATCCTTTTGGTGACAGTGACAATAAAACTGAAAGGTCTGCAAATCAGCTGATCCTGGAGGATGGCTGGGGAGGCCACTGCCACCTTCACTGACATTCTTCCCCCCCAGTGCTGCTGGCCTTCCCAACCTTTGGCACTGCTCCTGGCAAAGCCAGCGCCAGGACCAGCATGTTGCCAGGCACGTGGCAAACGAGCTTCAGGTCTGATAAAGCAACATTCCCACCACAAGCAGCAGCTTGGGTTGAGAGACACAGATCCTCAGCATTCAAACACCAACATTAAAAAACAAGCAAACAAAAATCTTACAAATTGATATATCTGTTTGGCTACAACTGCAGTATGGAAAGATAAAAGAGATTCCTGTTGAGAACCAGCTGTGAGATGGTCTTACAACTGATGCATTTCCCATCAACTCGATATCCTGTTGCAACTATCTTTTGTTTATAGTCTAACTTAATTTTTCATACACAATATAATATAGCTAATGAAATAACTAATCATTACATTGATACATTTTTCTCAATCCTCAATTTCTAATATTGACTGGTAAGTTATTTTACCTTAAAATGGTCATGTTATTATTTTTGCTGAGTGTGAAAACTAAGCGTGCTTATGGATATTCGGTCATCAAACACTAATTAAAAATAATCATAAAAACAATATAAAGGCTATTTTTAAAAAGTCCTCATTAACTCTTATCTATGAAAGGTGGCTCAATAAAGCAAAACACTGCAAACTTTTCAGTAGAGGAAGCACAAAGATTCTGCACAAAACCAAACCTAGCTTGATACCTCACGCTTTACCAAGTACAATTACAAAACAGATTCTTAAGCAGAAACAGGGCAGGTGGGGGGCGGAATATCTTACTATTAGACAATAAGTAAACTTTACAAAGACGGCATTGTACTTTTCATTACTACAGTTTTCCTTCCCTTTAAAGAACAGTTATGTTAAGGAGAAATTCACAGAAAATAAGGAAGCACACAGAATTTGGTTATGAAAAAATTACTTTCCTGGTAGTGCTTTTGCTGCCATTACACAGGTTTTTTACTTTTTCCTTAGGCTGAAGATATGAGGTTCCAAAAACAGTAAGGCAATCAACCTTGACATAGCCTCTGTTACAGTACAAGCGCAAGTATTCAAAAGAAATGTAATGGCACAACATAACCTACCAGACAAAGGAGCTCTTTATATATAGTTGTTGTTGTTTTGCTAACCTATTAGGTATATCTCTTCACTTTACGCTTTTTATTTAATATTTAGCATAATCTTATCACTACCTTTTTTTTTTTTTAAAGAACCTAAAGTTTTAGCAACTCCTTCAATATATCTGTATATGAAGAGATTTTATTATTAACTGTATTATCAACAATGATTTTTTCACATTGATTTCTTTAGTTAGTGTCTGGTCACCTACTTACAAGGTATTTCATAAATCATAAAGATCTTTAGACACATGAAAATGGGATATGTAGTCCAGATGCCAGCTTTAAAAGTCTCATTCATTAATCAGATTTTCATACAAGAACATGAGACTTTATGTAATGACAGAATGAAAACCAGAAATGACATACTGGGTGACTGGAATTTCTATTGGAGATTTTAATCCATTAAACATTCAGTCATAATTTTGGAAGATAATTTAGCACCAGCTGGAATCCTCAGACAGCATCAGTAAAACAATAACAAACCTCCCTGAAACAAAATTTTAAATCACGAGTTTAGAAAACACTTTCAAAAAAAATGAAACACTCTTACTAAATTTAAAAATTCATGTGACTGACCACCAGGTCAGATCCTGTCGTCTGGGAAACAGCAAGAAGAAATGCAGTATTTAACTCTGCTGAGGATGTTTAATTTGACAGATTCCAGGACAGCAGGAGACACAGATTTACAGAGAATAGGCTGAAATGGGACTTTACAGGAACTGAAATTCAGGGTCCAGACAAGCAAATTAGCATTCTTGCACCAACAATGCTAAGCCAATGCTTAAGAAACAAAACAAGAAACAAAACAAAAAAAAGGACAAAGAACCTAGGATATGATGGCAGGGTATTGGATTTCTACTATGTTCTCTCCCTCCAACGACAGCCTGAGGAAAAGGGAAATCTTCAGTTCTGCCTGACAACTCCACAAGCTCAACACAATGGTAGAGAGAAACATATTGCTAACTCTGCCCTTTAGGGCAAGAAGCCAGTGGGCTGGCGAGTAAACTTTGTGCTGCAGCCTCTGAAGCAGCTCTCCTTCTGACCTACCGTGTGCAGGCAATAAAGCTTCAAGGTGCTGGACATCAGCTCCGTTTGCTGAGGTTATATAAGCAAGGTTCAACTAAGGCACTACCAATACAAATGAGTTAGCCTGTGTAATTCTACGTATTTGTAATTACAGTACCATACTAACAATGCATCTACTGCCTCCAGGCTGTGTTTAATAAAACATTAGTTCAACTTCAAGCATCTTCTAGAATTCAAATTCACAAATTCAAGAATTTTCTTGAATTTCAGGAGGTCCCATAGAAACTTGTTAGCAGGAATGCCAACAAAACCCAGAAGCAGTGAGCAGCCAGCTCTGGAGCACAGATATAAAACTACTTCATTGGTATGAAACCAGCCCTGTGAGTTGGGAGAAATGAGATAGTTCATTGCTCCTTGTCTAAGTCTTGCACGCTGAGGACCTACTAAGCAGGAAACAATGACAAAATAGTGACAAAACGAAATGAATCCAAGTCATGTCTGTAAGAAGAGACGGTGTTACGCAACCTTACAGAGCAGCAGTCAGCCGAAAAGAGCCTTCTGAAATAAACAGCAACTTTTCAAAAGAAGGCAGCAGCCACATTCCTGTAGACATGGAGCATTACAAGATACGTGCAAAGAATACTGCTCAGTTTTCCATATCTATCGGGGCTAATTGTCAGCAACAGCTCAGCTTAGCTAGAGGAATGTTTCAAGTCATATTTCAATCTGCTTTAAAGACTGTACAGTGCTAGAAACCAGTATATAAACGTTTAAGATGGCCAGTAAGCAGCTTTGAGGTTTGGATTTTAAATCGTTCGCTCTTGAGTCCTAACCCAAAAGAACTTTCACAGAGAACAGAGCATAACATCAGGGAACTAACGCCAAAGTTGGTTTTGATAAACATAATACTACTTTATTCCATTGTTTTAACTTTCTTACAGGTTTAAAAAACATACAGGGGTTCAGAACCACCTCAACAGAACAAAGAATACATAATTAAAGGAGATCTATAGTCAAACCACAAGTGTCCAAGCGTGGTTAGCTTCCGTTACAAAAAGTAATCGGCATGATCTTTACATATGCATTTTGGTGAAAGAAGGACTGATAGTGCAGTGTTACAAGGCACCAATAACCAATAATTGGGCCTTTTTTAAAAGCCAATAACCATCTAAGAAACTTACATTTGGTTCAAAATAGTAATTTAAATATTTTATTGATTGGCATGCATCTGAACCCCTGGCAATTTACTACATAAACCTAATGTGCACCCTTGCAAAATAAAAAAAGATTTCATCAGTGGACCTGAAAATCAGTTCAGTACAAAAGGAAATACTGAAGCTCTTTGCCTGCATTTAATACTAAACTGTCTTGTTCACCTCCTCCAAGAACACTTGTCTAACAAACAGCACAGAAGTATTTCTCTTAAAGCAAGTGTAATTTTTTTAATCCTGTAGCATTGACCTATTCCATGTGCTATGAAAATATTAGGCACAGACCACGATTTACGTTTTCTCTAAAAAAAATACAGTTATGTGCAAGCTAGGTTCACACAACGGATTGACAGCTACAACAGTAAGCTATTTAGACCTCCCAAAGATAAGGGTTGGTTAGTTTTAATTTTCTAAGCAGTGAGGCACACTGCTGTGCGCGATTATCATATTTGCATTAGGATTATCTGTGTAGCCAATAAAGGAAAAGCTTCAGTACACCCTAAAGGACACTACATCGATACTGTGTGCTAATTTAACAGGATCAAGAGAATGAGAGAGTGAAGAAGTCATTGTATGTGGGCAGCTGCAGTCACTCAGCCAGCCAGGAAGGGCTATTGCTTTCTGCAGGAAGAACGGTGTGAAACTCAGTTTACCTCGTAGGTGCCCTCAGACTAAACCACTTGGACATGATGGGATCTAGGGATGCATAGCATGGAAAAAAAAAGGGGAAATGAGAGGCAGAGCTCCCATGAAAGTTGTACCAAAATGTGCCGTTTTATCCAAAAGCGTCATGCCCAGTGTAAGTTTTATGCATTGCAAATTGTTTGTACAACTGAAAATTGTACAAGATGTGAGCAGAGACAGAGCTGACTGTTAATCTGCAATATCTACTATAGTCCTCAGGTATATAATTTACGGATAGCCACTTACTTTGTTGTTGATTGTTTCCTCTTAAATATATTTAAATTCAGAAGGCTACAGTATATTCCGACACAAAGATAGTAAGACAACTTTTCTACAAGGGGAAAAATGTAAGGTAGTAACTAACTTATTTATTTTATGAGGAACCACCTCTGATGTGGTAGTTATTTCATGCCCTTTGGAAGATTTTTAGTTCTGACTTTCTTCAGCGTCTCTGTTGAATTGCTCTCCTCACAATTTCACAAGAGCTATATTCAAGTTCAGTGACCCCTCTTACAGCAGCCTTTGCCTTTTCCACAATCACTTTTAAACTCACTCTAACATCATAGCAAGCTATTCAGGTAAACATTTCTCTTCTGGCAAGCTTCCAGATACAGCAAATACTATCGAAACTCCGCGTTTGATTACGTGAGCCAGTTTTCTTTAAATGGAGCAGGAATTAGCCCGTTTTCTCGGTTTAGGGTCCCGTGCATCCCTGTCTTTTAAACACATACAAGATGAACATATTGTCTCTGACAGTCTCCGCAGTCCCAGCCTGAAAACACTGTTGGAGAGGCTATATATCACACAGTTGCAGAAACTATTGCTTATAGCAAGCCATGTCGTTAAGAAGGAAAGTGCTGGGTTTTCCAGCACCCTAGAGCTCTCCAGCAGAAAGTATATGATATAAGGGAGCCACAGCATGTAGAACACACTGGTTATCCGAAACAAAACCATGGCATAGCGGCGATCAGGGCTGTGCCCAGTCTCCCCAGCAGCATCCACTTCGTGGCTAGGAAATCGAGCTCTCCGATCATTTATCTCTTTGGTGTGCTGCCGGCAAATTTTAAAGATGTGGAAATACGTGAAACATATGACAAAGGCAGCAGGAGCATATAGTAAGCACACGATAAAGCCAGTAAAATAGGCATTAGTTAGCCAGGAGGTAGCACACCATTCAAAAATATCTCCATGGTAACCAGGTTTTCCCCAACCAAAAAAGGAAGGCAAGAAGATCAGACAAGAGTATATCCAGATCAAGATGATGCAGATTCTCAAGCGACAAGGTGTGACCAGTTGATTATAGGAGAGAGGCTTTGTTATAGCGAGATAGCGATCCACACTGATGCAAGCAAGACATGCCATAGATACGCTTTTTAGCACAGAGATGATATATCCAAAAACTTGACAAGTCAAGGACTCGTGGACACCTGTCGAGTAGTGGAGCAGTGACAAAGTAGGAACCAAGCAGCTAACTCCAACAAAAAGATCAGCATAGGCCATGGTCTGAATAAAATAGCTGGTGGTATAATGATGCAGAAGTGGAGCACAGTGAAAAACAAATATCACAGTTAAGTTACCCGCAATAATTAAAAATGTTAGCAAGACAATAACAACTGTCTCAAGGATACAGATGTCAACTGCATTGTAGTGACCAAATCCAAGAGGGCAGGAGAGATGCTCAGATACGTTCATAACACTACTGCTCATATTCAGAGTCCTCCATTCAATCCATCGGGACTGGTTCATGTTTTGTGATTAGGGAACACTGCAATCTGAGCCTTAGTGAGCAGATGACCTGCTTAACAGCAGCTAAACTCTGCTTCAGCGTCTCACGAGCTCTCTTTGTAGACACTGCCAGTGCTTACATTTGAGAGGATTACAGTCCCATAGCTGTTGATGCCGCCTCAGCATCAGTGCATCACCTCTGGCACACCTTAGCTTTAAGGAAAGAAAGAAAGAAAAAAAAAAAAACAAAAAAACAAAAGCCAGAAAGAGAAAGGCCACTGATCAGCTCCTCCAGTGCTCTCGACCAATCTTTAGCAAACACAAGGCACTTCTAAAACAAACAGATACTGTGAAATAACGGAAATAAAAACTGACAAAAGAGACACATTCATTTCCCAGGACATAGGGGGGGGGGGAATCTCTGACTGCTTATTTTCCTGAGAAAGTCATTTACTTTGGATGAGTGAGGGGTGAGGGGGAGGAAGGGAAGGAGGAACCTCCATACAGCTCAGGTTTCCTGGACCAGCAGCAGTTACTGGAGATAATCTTTTTAATGTCTCAATTTAAATCACAGACTGACTGGAGAGTAAAGGAGAAAGTTCATCATCTAATACTGTCTTTTCTGGCTCCACGCAGGAGATGGTACTCCGTCTTATCCATGCTATTCATTGGAAAGGTAAGGAAAACATTTTTGTCAAGGTTAATTCCAATAGACTCACCACTGTTTGGGTATGAATAATGAATTTTATTTGGAGGGAGACGGGTGGGGGACAAGGCAGATTTGTCCTCTGACTCCCAAGAAAGAAAATACATCTCACGTACAATGAGGAAGATTGTGTCTATTCATTTAAAAATGAAAATAATTTAAGAATAGAATTTGGAGACTTATGTCAATATTCACAATTCCTTCAAGCAGTTATAGTCCATTACAATTATTAATGCCAGAAGCATAACTCAAGGTCCCCACAGACAAAATAAATTCTCTTGAATTTAATTTCAGCAATGGTAATTTAAAATAACCATCTTTGGAAACTCTGCCATATCTGCTACAGTGGATTGGTACCCAGGAGTTCACAGGTATATCCATGATATTGCTCACCTCTGTAGCAACACCTGAATCATTTCACAAACCCCCATACAACGAGAACAGAAACTTCCATCTGCATTCTGCTGTGAAGCTAACGAAATGCTGATTTGACTAGAAAAGCTGCCATTGTTTACTAATCCATTATTCTGTTATTCAGCTTCATCTTCTTAGTGTTGTAGGGTTTCTATATTTATTAGATGATTGGCATAATAAAGACCTGCTTTAAAAAAAAAATGTTCTTCTAATTGCAGGACATTACCTTGTTCATTTCATTCACAGTTACGGAGAAAGCAAACGCTAAAAGCAAGCATCTCCTCTGTTCAGTTTTAAGGAAATACTTCATTAGTTCAGGAATCATTAGGCAGGTAATTAATTGTATACAATCTTGTTTTTTGAAAGGCCCCTAAAATGTTAAAACCATCTTTAATCCTAGAGTTCCTGAGACTAGAAGACTGGCAGTGGAAATTAATGAATCCACACGAAATGATCTCCAAGGTCATTCAGATATTAATGCTGGCATTTGCTTTAAGTCTCTTTAAAGTACCAGAATCTCTCTGATGTTTTTGATAGTCCTTGCTGTGTCTTCAGGAAGAATTTCAGATACTAGGAAAGAAAAATTTTCAATTCAGTTGCAGCAGTTTGAGGGAAAGCATTCTTTTTGGAGTTAATTTCCTGTCGTGCATCGCCACGCTGTACAGAAAGTCCTTCTGATTTTATAACATCCCAGAATATTTCCGGCTATTCATTCCCTTCGTCTATAAGCAACAGAGCACGTATATAATTAGTACTTTCTCTAATTCTTTGTTAAAGCAATATAGCAATTTTTCTCACCTACACGCATCCTTATCAGCCGCTTTGACGAACTGCTTGACAGGGGAGTCCTAGTTACTGTGGTGCGGCTGGAGCGTCTGTCGCTATTCCTTCTCTCCTTCCCCCTGGAATGATTCTTGCACCTGAGTCCGCCGCCGCTGCTCCTCCTCCTCCTCCCGCCCGCCCGCCCCCCCCCCCCCCCCCCCCCCCCGCCGCCGGGCGCTGCAGCCGAGCCGGGCGCTGGAAAGGTGACAGCCGGCCCCGGCCCCGGCGCGCAGCCAATGGCCGCGCCGCGCCGCTGTCACTAGGTAACGGCGCGCGGCCCGGCCCGGCCCGGCGGCGCCCCCCGCAGCGCGGCGGGGGCTCGGCCCCGCTCGGCCCCGCTCCGCTCGGCCCCGCCGCCGCCCGCCGGGCAGGTGCTCGCCCCGGCAGCCCCGGCGCGGGCCACACCGCGCCAGCATGCCGAGGGCGTGCGGCCCCGGCCCGGCCAACTCGTCCTTCAGAGCGAGCGATCATTTCATCTATAGGTGGAAATACAGCATTTCAGAAACCGCCATCACCGTCTACCTAAAAATGTTCTGCAAAAGTTACTCTCGGGTTACCGATTTCGCACGCAGCTTTTATACGGTGCCTGCAAATGTTGAGCTGGGTAAAATACTTGCTACAGTCTAACACACGTTTGTCTTGTCTTACTTGAACGACAAAATCACAGTCCCCTAAAAATTAATTATTTTTATACTTCAGGCAGATTATTTTAAAACTCGTCTGCAAGCGGTTTCAACACTGTGCGAGTTTTTAATTGCCTCAACCGGCTGCAAACATGGGTTTAAATACAAATACTTGTGAATAACACATTCTTCCCCACAGCACAGACTTTTTAACCCAATTAACTAATCTCGCTATCCACGCAAATGGATGCTGCTACTCCCTCATTAAGGACTCAAACTTCTGTTTACTTCTGCTGCCTAGAAATAAAAACCAGCAACAGAAGTACAATCATCAAAGTTATCGTACACAGACACTCCATACGTCCTCTGACACAGAAACAACAAATTTAGATACCAACATACCAACCACGAAACAGTATTTTGGGCTATAGATCAGGAAGAGACACATGTCAAGAACGGGATCGAAGGCTTTAACAAACTAAGTCATTAGAAACTACAGTCATATAAATTCTTTTAGTTCCGAGGCAAACCACAGGCAAAATTTTAATAAGCTGCTCCCAGGTTAACATCTTGTATTTCGAGTATAGCCTGGAGCAAATATTCAAGACTGAATGACAAGTCTGTAGAAATGTGAAGCAAGAGAAAATGCAGCAGTGGAAAAGTGGTTTGCAATAACGGCGTGTGATCATTCCAAATTCTTCCATCGAAAGATTTTAAAAAAAAAAAAGAAAAAACCAACAAAAATTAAAATCACTCCGATACCTCAGAACTGTAAATGGCTGCAACAACAGATTTAATGACTAAATTTAGTCCCTGAGCACAGCTTTAAGCCATAGCTCTCCATACCACAGGCAGAACAATAGGAAGCAATTTTTATTCCTCCTCTTCCCACTCCTCCTGTGGGGGAGGAGGAGGAGAACAAACAACGGTGTGCACAGGCATGGCAGCAACCAGTACTTCATTCTCCCTCTCTGCCCTCACCTGTTTTGGGGTTGGCACCGGAGACATAAAGGGCCAAAATGTCTTAAAATGGACGTTAGAAAGCCTGACTGACATGTTAAGAGAAGCAAAGGTAAAGCCTAAAATGAAGTGGACCGCAGTAACTACGTGCTCGGTGCATCCTGCTCAATACGGATTTACATACTGGTAACTACTAAAGTTTCCAAATGTTACAGCGACCGTTGAGTCACCCTGCTCACAGGTCGGATCCAGCCGACGTACAAAACCCCAGCGCCTGTTACTGTGTGCACAGAACACCGAACTCTGATAGCAAGCGCTCGTGTCAGCCAAATATTTCAGGTCTTGCAGGAGAAACCCGGATACTGCTAAGCAGGTACGAGACAACAGAAAAATCAATGGCAACCTCTGCTGGTTGGTTTTCAATGCAGGTAAAATGCTTCCCTTTCATCAATTGTAACTAAAGGGACAAAGTAATTCAAAAGTGAGGAAGTATCATTTCATTTAAAAAAAAAAAAAAAGTCACACTGCAAGCTGCCAGTGGCTTTATCACCTCAGTTATTCCCAGAGCCCAACTCCTGGTGGCATTTTCTAAGCAGCAGCAGTGCAAACTGGAACTGACTGACTGCGCTAACTTGTACTGTGGTTTACGTATATTTGGAGACAAGTGAAAATTAAAGCAGAAGTCAGCTAGTCCTGACAAAACGATGCAATTACAGACAGCCTTTTACAAGAGGCAGCAACACTGAAAAGCTATATGGAAAAAGTTTTCTAGGTGTACATTGGAGACACAGTAGGGACTCTGGCATGGTTTTAAACAAAATGTGCTTCAGGATTATTTTTTTTTTATTGGCATGTAAAGGAAAGGAAGTGAGAATGAGTAAACAGTTATATTGGAAGAATTTAATGGCTGTCACCAAGGCAGTATTTTACATGGTACAGAAATTCTGCAGCTGGTTACGTCCAGCAGAAGGACTGTGCTGTTCTTCAAGCTGAATAGAAGGAGCAATTCCACACCTTCTTTATAAATTACATCAGCTAGAAACAACAGAAGTTACCATCCAAACTAGAAGACTCGCACCATCTGATCCTGCTGAAAACAGAGGAGATGTGGTAGGAGCTCGAGCTTTGTGTACAAGAAGAAAGCCTGTTAAAGCAGTGGTGATGTGTGTGATCCTGTAAGGAAACGAGGTAAAGCTTCTCCGACAGAAAAAGTCCATACAGAGGTAGATTTAGAAGCTTCAAGCAAGGAAACAATCTATTACTCACTTCTATTCAGAAGGGAAGAGCAATATTTGTCTTCTAAATCTTTTTTTGTAAAGCAACAGGACTGATAGAAGCAATTCCTGCAACACACAAAGCAGCATCTCAGTCGCACCACTCATTTCTAGTTTGAAGTCTTTCAGGACTCTCTTTGTTAAAATATTGAATGGTCAGCTGGATTAAATGGACAACAATGATTTCTGTAAAATCTTTTAAAAAGATATTGATTAGAGCAGGGAGATGCAGCTGAGAGTACAGGATGAGGAACATAACAGATATTTACTTAGATGCAGACCTGAATTACAATGTTGATATACATACCAGCTCCTTATCTTCTTTTCTTCTGCCTGACTCCCCATCCCCCCCCCTTTTTTTTTGAAGTATTATTTTGTTTTATCCACTTTCTCCTCAGCCTATAGAACAAAGGTGTTTCTTCAGTTTGCTTTATTTTTATCTTAACTACCTTTGGCATTTACATGTCCACTGCCTCGTATGAACACCCTGGTTTTGTTTCTAATGCCTCCAGAAAAATTCTGTTCTAAAAAGCTTGCAGCTTGTAGTGCAGTTTAAAGAGACGGAGTAATAAGAAAAATCAGTAGTTGCCTTAATTTTGTGTTTGTGTGTACATGGTTGGGTTTTTTTTACATCAGACCGGTGTTTGAAGTTACTCTCTGAAGTCATACTGGTGCTATATTTAAGGCAGAAATCAGTTTTATTTGTTATTTGGAATATAAAGCCTCTTCCCAAAATCCACCCACTAAAGCTGTCTATTTTCAGAACTGCCATGAAAAGCTCTAGCTTACACAGAATACACAGAAATATTTACCTGAGTACAGGCATATAATATCAGATATAAGAGGTATACACGTATAATACTCTCCCCCCCCTGCTTTGAAACAATCTTCACTTAAACACTTCATGTTGGAAGGCACCTCTGGATATCAGCTGGTCCCAACACCCTGCTCAAAACAGGGCCAACTTTAAAGTCAGGTCCAACACCAAATTTAGGCCAGGTTGCACTGGGTCCTATATCCAAGCTGAGTCATGAAAATCTCCCAGGGATGGAGTTTTCACAGCTTGCATGGGTCCCCCACCTTTGACCTCTCCCACTGTGACTCCCAGTACCGACTCAGAATTTTTCTTGTTGCAACTTCTCTTCATCCTCATCCAGACTAAACACACTTGGGCCAGTGGTGAAAACCCAACAGTGTCAGTTCTCAAGGAAACTACAGTATCTTGTAGAAAGTTTAAACCCATGAAATATTTCTTCACCTGATAGTCTCATTTCTCGGTTTTGCTACCACAGATAATTTTCCTTTCCTTCTCCCTCCCACCCCATGATCATAAAGAACGCCATAAAACATTTAACAATGCTATGGCCCACATACCCCTGTGACTGCAAAAAAGATCAAGTGATAGGAGTTACACAGCTATGTTTTTGAAATGCAAATGCCCTTGTGGAGCACCTACCTCACTGTTAGAGGAAAACCTTATCCCAAAGCCTGCATAAGCCTTTTCCACATTAGAGGCAAAACTGAATTTGATGGCAGCAACCCAGTAGGTTCTATAAGGTGGGGAAGAAGGAAGTGGCTGGTATAATTTGGAGTGGAGGGTGGAGGGAGTTCAGGTAAGAGGCTGGAAGGGGATAGTAGCTTTCTAAAAGGTCAAGTTCTGTGAGGGATGTGGAAGGGAGCTAATGATCCCTTTTTCTCTTAATACTACTCCAGCAGGCTCTGCTTCAGCCTACCCCTCTGCTGGACTCGCAGCCCCAGTCCTCTTCTAATACTGTTTCTAATAAGGCAAATATTAGCCAGTATCATCTACATGTTTAGTAATTAGCATGCTGTGATGCAGAACAAGAAACTGGCAAAAACCAATTTTTTTCGTGTGTTGTGGTGGATTGGTAGAGAAAGATGGGCATTCACATTTGCAAGTTTATTGTGCAGTCTTTTCATGCTGTTATCTAACAATTACATTACACAATTCTGAAGTTTGAAACTTTTAAATTACCCACGAACATTATTCATGTATTTAATAAATATTAAGCAAGTTGTCAGAGCAAATTGCTACAATCTCCCTTTAAACATTCCTACCTGTGATCTCACGGATTAGATAGTTACTCTTCTGAATTTTACATTAAAGAACATTTTTCTTCAGGAGGAGCTTCCCTCAAGATTATATTGATGTTCCTAAGACAAATGGAATTCACTTTACAAACTCAATTCGGAACGACAAATACCACCAAACTTCCGTGCCTCTAATCAACTGAAAGAAAGCACTGTGCAATAAACTATCAAGAAGTGAATTTACTTCAGGGAAATGCTGTGAAGTCTAATGAATGGTGACAATTAGCATTTTTCAGGAATTAAACATAGTATTTGCTTTACACAGCAATTAAGCTATGAAAGGGTGCTATTTACTAACTGACTACATATGATAAGAAATGCGCCAAAATGAATGAAAATGGACGTTGGAAAAACAAGAAAAATGTCTCACGATAGTATGAAAAGCAAAAATTAAACATGTGCCCTCTGAGAGTTTCATGTACCTGCCACTAAAACTAATCCCCCTACTCCTAAACTAGCAGTAGTTAAAAAAAAAAAAAAAAAAGGAGAAAAAAAAAGAAAAAAGTAAAGTATACTAGCAAAAGAGAGGCTTACTACCTACCACTGCTCCAGGTATCCCAACAGAGGGCTGTTACTTGCATTGCTTTTCCTTTAGCTCCTGCTTTTGATTATGTGACTGATGTTTAGTGAGTGATTTGTAAAAGCACACGGAAAGTCTAAAACATGCATTTTTTTCAGAATTGTCCCTCTGCATTTCAAGTGCCACAACAAACCCATGTCCTATCCATGCAGCTGTCCTAACATAAAACATAGCCTCTATGCATTAGTACATTAGAGTGAACGGAAATGAACTAGCTATTAATTACACTGCTTTCAAGAGATGATTAGAATTTTAACCTATTAAATCACAGGACAAAAGACAGCAATTAAGAGACTGTAAATGAAGAAACAGTGAAATGTAGAGAATAATCTGAACAGTGCAGGTAGCATTACCCTTTTTCCTGTGGGAATCATTTCTCATATTTTAAATTAACGCTTCAAAGATTATTTTAATACAGCATTCATTTAAACTTTTTAGAGTCATGTTTTGACATAGTTGTGTTTTTACTAATGCTTTTGTCTATGTCAAGCCAGGAATTACATTCCATAAATATTGGTATTCTAAAAGCATATCACAACTGGGCAACAAGACAGTGTATGTTCAGAAGGATTCCAGCTGACTTGGCAGAAGCATAAGCTCAGTCAGTACTAGTAGTAATTCCATTTCAGCCGAGCTAGAATAAGAGATTTTAAGGCTATTAAAAAAAAAAAAATCCCAAACACTGTGACCACCTACTTTGATTTTTCACATACTGCAACCCAAAGAGTTCTCTTAACTACAGCATGACCTTTTAAAAGGCAGCCCGTTTTGAATTAATGAGGTCAAATGATGAATAATTTATTGTAGCCTTGACTAGGAAGCCAATTTCTAAGGCCTGTGCAAAAGCAACTACTAAGATACGAACACAAGGATCAAAACCATATACATCTGTCAGTCTTTCAAAATCACAAGTTTGGATGCACCAAAGAATAAAGTTGACATACATGCAAACCTAACTAACTTTCATTTATCACTGCCTTTTAAAAACAAACAAAACCAGCTGCATCCAATATTATTTCTTTAAATTCTCCCAAAAGCATCGCCACTATTTTATCCTTAAAGCATTCCTCGGAACTCAGTGCCAAGGCCACACATCTGTCAACTACTGCATGATCAACACTGCACAGGCTTCCAAATCCTTCTCCATCTCAGCACCATACTTCTGAATGTCACAGCGGCAAACCTCTCTGACAAAAACTGCCCACCGTAAGCTTTGGCAACTTACTTTTAATCTGTGCTGAAAGCTCCAATGCAGAGTGCAGCCATGTGCATCATTCTTCTCAAAAATAGTTTCAAACTTTCAAAATTATCCACTTCAGTCTAATTCTCTTTTCTAAATACTGTGAAGTGGCAGCTACCATTATGTGACAAATTGACGGATGCATGGCAGAAACAAGATTCAAATCCACTTTCTGTGGATGCGTCTTATGTTAAATGGTCACAGTACATTCTCCCAGAGCATCTATTCTAATCTAGATGGGCTGGCTGGAAATGTGCCTAGTCACATGGACAATTTATTTTTTATTTGCATATATAATTGGCACATTCCACCCTAAACTTTTCCTTTATTAGATTTTTTTAAAAATAGTACTTTCTCAAGGAGACAAGAGGTAGCTCGGAAAACCACCAAACAACTAGGATCATTTAGGAGAAAGTCACAGTTTCAACTGCTCATGTAGACAAAAATGGGTTTAGAATTAAAGATTCACTATTTGTTTTACTGCAAGACAGCAGGTAGTACTCACGCCTGATTTGAACTAGTAAATCCAGTTCCACTCTTGAGAACAATAAAGCTGAAAACAATCAAAGTAAATTGTGAATTCTGGAAGACTATCTTTAACCAAAGTGTTACTCTGTATTACTATTCTACAACTTTCGTGAAGAAATGGAAGAGAGGAACATGGGAAGGATATGGCATAAAATCTATTTATAAACTGAAGCGTGGCACAATTTCTTCTTGTGCATTTTAAGCTCAGCTTCATTTAAACCAAATTTTCCTTCCGGCTGGAAGTGCTGCAGAGGTATCACTTACACTCTCTTCCAGCATGGAGTCTATATCAGCACGCACTTGCGTCAATAACCATATATGAGAAAAGGACCAGGAATAGCTTCCTACCAAGAACGATCTAGAGGGAAAATTTTGCGAACAATAGCAGTTGAAGCAGAGTCCTAGCTAACTCACAGACATGGAACCTGGCAATGACAGACATTTGGAAAATGCCACTGAAAGCAAGAACTACTGATATTTCCCTCCCCACCCCGCCACCTCCACCCAGAGTTAAAAATTGGCTAATTAAAACTTATAAAATCATCTCACATCTGATAACTATGTTTCAAGATTAATAACATCTAAATATATTCAACTTCCAATAACTAGCAAATGTTGTCTTAAATTACTTTGATTGTATTAGATAATGAGGACGTTTATATCTAGAAATTGGCACATGTAAAATGTTATGTGAGCTGAGAAATTATTTTCTTTATTCAAAAAGAAATACCAAACCTGACATTATTTGCCATCTCTAAGAAAAAAAACTGAAATTAAACATATACTTTATCAGCTCTAAAAATAGGTTAAATATAAAGGCAGAGGTTTTGAGAGCTACAAGTCCTTTAGCAAAGGTCACTTTCAGGGAATGCAGAAGTCAAGTCTATAGATTAAATTCAAGCCCAGTTTCTTTCACCAAGATTAAATTTACACATAAACCTTTCCCCTCTGCTCAAAATTATGGCTTGAAGCTAAATGTCAATCTCTTCACTAATATATTTTTAAGATATATCACATGTAACTGCACAAAACTCAGCATATCAACACACTGAACTAAATACTGGCCTCTAAGTAATTGACAATATGCCTGGGAAGGGCCATACAGGAAGAAATGGAAGTACTGGGTCCTACTTGCTGTATTTGTATAGGATGCTAGTGGCCATCATTTTTATACGGCCACTAGAATTAATTTGGCTTGAAAAGGCACACAGCATGTTTCCTGAACACCCTTCTTCCCAGCATGTCTGTGATGTCTGCTGCAGGAACAAGCTAAGCATAATTTGTTCTCCTACTTTTAATGAAAGGTAAGATAAAGAATGACATGGCAAAAATTGAGTTACTTGCTGCAAAACTTAAAACAGTAATCTTTAAAGCAATCCTACAGTAACGAAAAAGAAACAACCAAACAGAATGAGGGACAGCATTTGACAGCGTAAAGAAAAATGATTCCCATAACAGAAGCAGTTGCTTATACCTTATTTATAGCCATTCCATATAATGAAATAAAGATCTTGGAAATTACTCTCTAACAGTTACGGTTTTCTAATACACTAACTACAACATATAAAAATGAAATCCCAGCAGCAATTTTCTACAAAGGCAAAGCTTTATACTCTGATTTGCATCCATTTTTCTGCATAAGGTATGAAAACACTCAGTAGTCAAAAAAATTGCCATAGAAATGGAATAAGGCTAGATGAAAAAAAATTAATTCTTTTTCAGGATATGTTCTAACCAAAGTGCTCACTGGGGAAGAGTTTTGCTACATTTCCTTTTACCCCCAAAGAAGGCTCTTTATAAAACAAAGCAAAAAAAAGAGTGAGGAAAAAATGGTTACATTCAAAAAGCTATATTTTATTGTTATGGCAACTGATGTGCTAAAAATAAAGAAATAAAGTTGTTATGGCAACTAGAATTTTAAAGGCAGTCAAAAGTAGAATAATCAAACATTCTGCTGGCTTAAAATGTAACGTCTATGACTCAATTTTCAGAAAGAGCTTCAGAGACAAGTAGTGGTTGGGTTTTTTTGGATTCTGCTTTAAAGATCACAATTAGTACAAGTTTCAGAGAACTCTACACAGTACAAGGGAGGAAGTCAAAGTGAACAGAAAAACAGTCATTTGAAGTTCTCACGGTCAGCAGGAAGAAACACACACCACTCCTTTAATGTCCTGATGACCCTACCTAGATCCATAAAATGTATTGGCCTATTATTAAAATAAACAGCAGTAGGACAGTATCTATGTAAGTCATCACAATGATCAAAAGACACTATATAACTAAAAGGTACTTAATGATTTTACATTAAGTACTGAAAAATTCAGGAGTACCAAAATTCATCAGTCTGAAGCAGCAGACTTCTGCCCCTGTATACATATGAAATTATAAAGAGAACTACAATTATAAGATTCTAACATATTTAAATTTCAGATACATGCTTGATCATCATTACTGGGCTCCTAGCTATACAAGCACTTCCACGACAATCTTAGCAAACTCACTGTCTCCCATCCAACACATCTCAGATTATCGAAATTGGTACTTTTATTAAAAAAATTAACAGAACAGTGCGCACTACGCAATGTTCCAAAGCCCATAATCAGATAAGCCATAATTACTACTACGAAAAGTATTTAGAAGATACTTCAGAGAATTATGAATAGAAACAGCAACTTATAGTGGAAATTTCTGCACTGGAACCACGCACCTAGCATGTGCTAGCATCCCAGTGTAAGCCAGGATTTTAACACAGTATGTGCCTTGTATTTTGTCTTCACTGAGTTAATCAAGGGTCCTTCTAGGATAACTCATAACTCCTTTCTGACTCATATGAAAAGTCTCTCAGTCCAGTCCACAAGAGCCTTCAGTGTGCAGAAGCAGCATGGACAAGAATACAGATCAAAGTCAGGTTCCTCCTTCACTTGTACTAAAGGGAAGAGAATCAGATAAACTCCTTATTGCAGCACAAAAAAAATCCACAAGACGTAAACTGGAAATTCAAACAACACACAAGAGACTGCAGCAAGGATAACACAGACAAATTTAAGTCTGATTTTGCTTCCTCAGTATTAACCCTTGAGGCTAGATACACACACAGTTAACTCATTCCCTCTTAAGCATCACATGAAGCCACAGGTATTTCTAGAGATGCAAATAAGGCAGGGAAATAGATTAACTAATGCATCTGTGACAAAGTCATCAGCTTCTGCAAGGAAAACTCCATGTACAACAGTCACTATACATAAATTTTCATCAGTCAGGATAAATTTTAGATATATGAATATCAAGGTTTTAAATCAAAGTTTTAGAAGTATTCTGTCTGATGCTTAGGCTAAAGGAGCCAAGCTGCATATTTTCAAGGTTTGTTGCTGACTCAACCAGCTACTGAAGACAAAAGGCATGTTGTTCTGAGCTTTCTATGAAATTAGTGTCCTTATTGTATAATAATCTAAACTTAAATCAAGTGCATGGTTGCCCGAAACACGAGTACAAAGAAAACGTGCAGCAGCCCAAATAACCCCCCACTTAACTGACAGCTCTGTAAAACCCCTGCTTGCAGTCAGCATCTGAGGGTCCTGTTTCTTGTCGGATCAGGTATAGCCAGTCTGCACTGAATATACATACGGACATATATTTTAAAAAGCATCTCAAAAGAGTATTTATTTTAACAGTTGCAGGCACATTTTATCCTTAAAATGTATTTCTGTATTTTCCATTTTACATTAAAGAAGAATTTGAGAGCAAGCATCTTCATAGAAAGGCCAAGGAAATCCTGGAAGGTGTGACAACAAAGACCAAAAGTGCTTTCAGGGATTACATTTACAAATGCATGAAAGAAAGGTGGCATTGCTCCAAAAAGGTAGCTCTAATTCCTTTGCCATATAGGTAACAAGAAGCATACTATTTAGACTGCAATGTGACATTAACCTAACTAAGGCTACCTGAAGACTGCCTCAAAAAGGGCCTCACCTGTCCCTCTGGCCCTACCCCAGCTATATGCTCCCAGCCCACCCCTTACACCACACCTACACAGTGAGTCAATCTCATTGCTCTAACAGAGAAATGGGGTGAAGGACATTTTCTAATTAAAAATCTAAAAATTACTGTGATTAGCCTTGCCATTGCTAGATAGAGTATACAGAAGAGATGGAAAAAAGCAGTAAAATAAACCTCTTATGGCAAGCACACAGCTTGAAACCGTACACACACACCCCCCCATAAGTGATGATTTAGTTTTAGATTCAGGCTCTATATTGTACTATCTAGTCAAAAAAAGGTTGTATTTTGAAACTAGATTGCTTTTGAGACAAACCAGCCATATGAAGATGGCTTTATAATGTGCAGCATATGATTAAAAAACTTGAAGCTCTATATCGTCAATATTCAGTTGTCAGTTTGAAAAACAACTGATGAAAATTCACAAGAAAAAAAAATTCTAGCTGCCAAAATATTTGGGTATGTCCACAGAAACCTACATAAAAGATTATTAGAAAGAGTATATGCACTAGCAGACTGCAACTGATGTCGTTTTGGTTAGTTTATCTCAGCAGCTGCAAATTTGCATGCTGATAGGGGAAATTACTCTTAAAAATGTTTAACAGATATAGACTGTAAAGATCTATAGGTCTCTCATGTCTTCTGAAGTGATTACTGTAAAACATACTTAATACTAGTGCAGCCCCTTAGAAGAATATCCTAAAGAATGTATGAATAATACTGTCATTAGGGGTTTTAGCATAAAGAAGTCATACATAAATTAAGGTAGCAAAAGGTATCAGAATTACGCCTTATATTAAATTCCAGTTCGAATTTAAGTGATGTATTCATAACTTATGTATGCTTTAACTTTTCTACACAGGCAGCACAAGCCTTTCTGGGTTTTGTTACTATTTCTATTATAGTGAATTGCCCGTTGCTAGCTGCACACTGCTGTGGTAACACATGCTTTAATAAAATGTTGACCATCAGTACTGTTGTTAACAAAGGCATTTTAAGAGACTTTAAACACCAACTGTGATTCTTCAGAGAAATAAAAAAAGCTAGATTGTATAGTTTTGGATCCTTTGATTCTTAGTGTTCCTCTCTACGCATTTAGAGCTCTCTGTTTAATTCTTATGGCATCAAACCTTAAAATATTGAAACCAGCAATTAATAGTCAGGAAAAGGTGGTTTGTTCTCTTAAATAAATGTATTTAAGATTTCTGAAACATTACCTTTCATAGAATAGTCACAGGAAACACTTTATTTTAAAAAGTGACTTCTGCATCTTTTTCTCTGTAAGGAGGTACAGGATTCCAGATGGGGCTTTTAGACAAAACAGTTCCTGATGATTTCAACCAACCTTTCAGAAAATCACACAACAGAATCTACAAGGAAGTTGCCCTCAGCCTTAATTCAGGCACAAACCATTCCAAATACAAACCACAGCTAGCAAAATTCAGGTTTTCGAAAGGCATAGTCATTTTTAGATGGAGTCACTGCATTTGCACAACACAGCAGTTCAGCAACCCAGTGACACACAAATAGCCTTCTTACTTCAAAGTCAGACTGAAGCTGGCTTGAAATTCTTTTGAAGACTAACATTACTGTTCATTTACGTGTGCAATAACAGAAATTAGTTAGCCTTACAAAAAAAACATTTGCAATCCAATTACTCTGATTTTAAGTGCAGCACTCTGATTTCCAGAATATGAACCCTATGGGGATAGTATCACCTAATTCCTGTCATACTACCTGCTCCATTACAGCAACATACAAAACCCGATGTTTTGTCTCTTCCTCTCACCTTCAACAGCTTCAGCCCTCCAGTAACACAGCCTCCTGAATGCCAGTTATACAACCTCTGTTTGAAAGCAGGGGCCAGTTAGGAAGAAGTGACTTTTAGATGAAAGAATTTCATCTAAATATACCAAGAGATGGCTGATTGTTTAAGAAAAAATGATGTTCTCGGGAACTGCAGCTCTCTTGCAGTGGTCCACATACATAACAACTCACTTCATCTAAGCAGTGCCCTCCGCTGCAAGACAGAGATGCCTCCACACAGAATGAATGTGCATCGCAAAGACACACTACAGAGAACTTCAGAAATGATCCAATTTTACTCAGTGGTGTAGAATACTGTTGTTTAAAATGTCTTCTTATTATGAGCTGCTCTTCCAGCATCAGTGTCATTCCTGCTACAGGAAAACTGAATGCCTATTAACAAACCAATATTCAAATTAAACTAGGATACCTATTAATGTTTTATCTAGGAAGGAGTATCATGGATTTTAACATGAGCTCTGAGGTGCCAAGCATTTACCAGAACTACCAGCTATTACTGCACACCCTACTGTAAAGAAATACACTGAGACATCCCCACTCCGTCCTACCTAACAAAACACTTATCTGTATCAATATACATATATCCAGAGTCTATGAGACTATCAATCTTAATATCAGTTCTTCCAGTAACCATCATTTAAACCTATTCAGGCCATAATACTGATATTACCCAAGGTTTTATCATTCCGTTTGAAAAGATGGGCAACTGTGCTCCCCTCCTTTTGCAGATAACAGTGTATAAATTCACACAGACAAAACAGAACACAGTCTCAAAGAGGGCAAATGCAAATCTCATTTGCACTCTACCCTTCAGAACAAATGTGTCAATTTATGTGACTTTCAGTGCTGGTAGGTCATACAGCACCCAAGAGCCAGGAATTGTACTGTGAGTGTCATTTCAGTGTTGTCGTAAGTGGGTTCTGTACAGAAAAGCAACTGCAGGAAAATTCTTAACGTGGCAGAACTTTCTATAATTTTATGCAGGCCCTGAAAAACATATTATTGGCATTATTTTCCACCTCAAACATCATAAATAAAAGTTAAAATTAAGATGACATAAAAATAAAAATTACTAATGGATGCTACTCCTTTTTTACCTGAGAAGAGCTGTCATTAAATTGACGCATTTATCTGAAGATGAAGAGTAAGCACAAGATTTTCCCTTTTGTGCACACAAAATTGAAAGTTTTTCTCCAGATGAGCTCTAAATGAATCAAAACTTGGCAAATTAAATTCACCTTAGGGACATTTTATTCCTCAGTTTGTAAGAGTAATACTAACATTTACTATGAAACTAGGTACCCTGTTACACTCATAATGAACTAAACCTTTTATCTGAAGACTGAATTTAAATGAAGCTATTTAAAGAACTAAAATTCTGACAACTTATGCTCTTCAGAGGCAATATTTTTTCACTAATTTCTAATAAGTATTTTCAGTTCATGTATACTTCATTATTCCACTGTATGCAGTGCCACTAAAATAATTCAAACAAGTAGACTGTAAGTGTCAGCACTAACAGCTCCACTCACACAAAAAATGCAGCATCCTATCAACCCAACCATCATACGATCTGGTTTTTCTCTACAAATCACATTAAATTATAAAAATATCAGGAATCTACTTGCCATTAAATGAACGGTCTCAGTTTAAGAGTTAAATAATAGTCATCCTATTCTTACCCTTTAAGAAAAGGTAAAGTAAAACTTAAGAAACTGCCTATAGATACTGAACTGAAAAGAAACATGAAGTTGGAAGAGTTGTACATACATTTCAAAGTCATCAGTCCCTCTAGAATTATTTTGCTTAATATCTAAGTACCTCATTCAAAAAGCAACAGAACAGGTATTAGTTACCTCTCTTTTTAGACAGCTGAAAAAACCAATTTTTTATGATGATAATTTTAATAGGATCTTTTATAATTGTTACGTATATACCATTCCCCATACCTAATCTCTCTAAAAGTCAAGGGAGAACACTCTTAATTAGTAGAGAGAACAAATAAAGATGCAAAGAAAAAACTACAACAACAAAAATATAATAGGTCAGCATTTCTGAAACTTTTTAGCTTTCATTGCTGGGAAGTTTGTTCCATGCAGAAAGACGGGCATGCTGTGTTCTGAATATTTGTAATCACAAATTGGACAAGGTACCACCTTCAAAGATTTCAGGATGCTTTTCTTGCAAAAGGGGGGACCCTTTATCATTTTCAGTAGGCTATCTGCCATAAGCATGTGTCGAAAGAAAAGATGACAGTTGTATGGGGTTTGGCCGTAGTCCAGGAGAGCAGTCTATTCAGAAATATGAGAATGCTTCACTGCATAGACACAGTTTTGAAAAACTGCTGCAGGAAGAAGCTAACATGTCACATACTGCTCCTGATGCTCTCCTATTGCTTGTGACCAGAGTGCGTAACACAGCTCTGATGAAATGGCTCACTCCTCACTGTACTGGGCAGTGAACACAAAAGTTATTCCTTGCTTACGTAGAAGCATAGACTCCCCCATTTTCAGTTAGGACAAACAGATGCAGAATTCCGAACACAAATATTTGCTACAGAAATACTCTCCTGTTTCAGTTCATTAACTAACCTGCTGTGGCAGCTGGTGAACAGTCATCTTTTTAATTAGACACCCTTACTGATTAATTAGTCTCAGAACACTGAGCAGTGAAACCCTGCATGATATCATCTGGACAAAAAATATTCCTCTTCCTAGTGCTAACTTAATATCCTTTGGTATTGCTGCAAATAACAAGCTTGATTAATTTTCTACTCAAACTAAAATGACCTTCCTATGTAAGTAATTCTCTCAATCCACAGCTAAACTGTTTCAACCCGTGTCATACAAATAAAAAAAATAATTTAAAAAAAAAAAAACCAAACACCCAAACCCACAAACATGGTATGAAAGCACCAGTTTCAAAGTCAGCTGCATTTAATCCTATTTGTATAGACACAGTGGATTGTTTGTAATTTCCTCCACTTCCCATTTACTGACTATGCAAGCAAACTAGCAATACAAATAAAAAAGCCAAGTAAATATTAAGTATGAAACAAAGCAGCAAATACCTTTTCTTGTTTCAACATTTAGGTAATGTCAAAGTTTAAAAAGTAAATACATTTCTACATTAGGTTTACATGAAAGTTGATCTTTGCTTCAGTCCTTTGAGATCTGTCTGCTGAGAGATGCACCAAGGATAATAGATAATTAAAGATAATACAATGCACGGAAGACCGTGCTTAAGCAGATGATGAAACTTCAGCAATGGTATTTGCTATTTTTAGCTATCCTATTTCTAACTTTTAATTTGGGACAAGAGACTACTATTCTACTTTCTGGAGGAGAAATGACACAAACATTCATTTGTAGGATTCTCATAGTCTATGAGAATAGTCTACTCTACCACTATGAAAAAGTCTGTCTCAGAAGGCGCTTATAATAATGAAATATAGCTGTTAAAGGATTCCAAAGATTTTTCTCTCCTGTAGATCTTCCTTTTCTTTAAAGGTTTGTAACAGAAGTGCTAAGATTGATCTGATGACCAGCCAGTCAGAGACCGCAGCAAAGCTACAGCACATCACCTCTGCCTATAGGAAAGCAGGCTGGAAGCCACAAACCCACCCACACCGAGGCAACAACGGACAGCAATGATGGGCTGAAGCTGGGAAGCTTCTGAGGGAAAAGACCACACCACAAGAATTGTTTGGCTCCTAAAGAGTACCAAAAACTTGTCAAAAAAACAGTTTGTCATAACTAACCAAGGGAAATGCAAGAGATGTAGGGATGAGTTGTAGTCACCATCCCTTGTCCTCTGCATCACACAGTCGATTCTGGCTAAGGCAGCTGAATACATGCCCCGTAGGGCTTGTGACTACAGGGATACAAGAAAATTAATGTGAGTAATGTGTAATTCCAATAGTGTACACAGATTACTTCCATTTGCCATCATTTACCATCCTTTTCAGCAAACAAGTGCTAAAGTTTAATTTTCTATCTGGGCCTGTAAAACTTGTTCACCTGAGAGGTTTCCAGACACCTCCTTAACTTTTTTTTTTCTTTTTGGTTTGTAATGAGACGGTATGGCTTATAGGAATCAGAAAGAATAATACTGGTCCAAATAGAATGGATGAACTATGTATATTAGCTCTACATCAATTACATTTCGTCCAGCCCAAAAAACAATACATTTGCTCCATGTTCTGCAGCAATGGAATGTACTTTCCTGTAATTGGTCCCTATTGCATGAGAATTGTACCTCTGTGTGATTAGTGCCAACTTCAAATTATTATGTTACTGAGATAAATTATTTTCATGATATGGCAGTATTTAATCCCCAAATCAATGCCTCTCATATTCTTAGGATTTTCACTCTTCTGCAGAGTTACTTGAAACGTTATGGGCCCAGACACACATCACCATTACACAGTCAGCAGACAAAGCTATTTTTTGGCCAACTCTTCTGAAGCCTGACCCTTTAATTAGTTATTATCTCTAACTGTTCTGGGCACATGCTCATATTGTATTGCCAAAGGAAATTATGACAATAAACAAATAATCTTATTTTTGGTTCTCTTACAAGTCATTTGGAAGGACAGCCATTTAGTCTTTCTTTAAGACCTTCAACTCAAAGTCACCATCTATCTCAAAAATGAGCATTCACATTCATATGCAAACTTCCATTGCTTCTGAGTAACATAACACTACCAACATCTACTTTATCTAAAACCAGGCTTCTTTTTCTGATCATACTTTAAACAATTATAATAATAAATTTAAAACACGTTTTGTTTCCTGAAACCAGAACAGTAGCAGCATTTAGAAGCAGTCTGTATATGCTGTTAGATGAACTTGATACATACAGCTCATTTCTTAATGGAAATCAGATTGTAAACTGAAAGTCTTTTATAAGGAAATGATACACTTACTCATAAATCCTACCTTAAAATGGTCCACCCAAAAGTTTTCAACCTACAGAAAGTGAATGACTGCCCTCTTTTTCTCCTTTCATTCTTTCACTTACACAGTGACACAGAACCCTAACAGGGGTTACTTTCTAAACTGAGGAGAAAGGACTTGAGTGCAGGTAATTTCAAGAGTAATCAGCCACAGCACTACAAAACAGGCACCTAGTTTGTAACACTGAAAAGGATAGAAAGAAATTTTGCCCTACAAATTCAGCAGTGAGAACACACAAAAGAATGAAGCCATCTAAAACAGAAAAGCAGAATGTTAATAAAAGATAAAACATCTGTCCCGGTTCAGATGGAACAAATGTTCTACAGTAAGTTACTTTGTTGCTGCTCTCAAGTGACAGCAGATCTCTTAATGATTTACACATTGACAGTGCCTGACTCCTATTCTGAAAAGGACAGAGTGGGGAAACGTGGAGCATAATTGTTGCTGAGTACCAGTCACCTCGGTTGTAAACAGGGTAAGCTGTAGCTTGCCACTGGTCAATATATCAGAGCTCAAAATATATCTCGTAATGGAAAAAATTAATCTGAGTCTCTTGAGAGGAACCAGTGAAGCTGAACATGAAATAATGTGTCGATGAGGCAGGAGAAAAAAATCTCCATCAAGGAAGTGACCCTAGCTTGTGCATGTTTTTCTACTTCCATTCTTTTAAGAAATATATCTCATACCCTTTTACAAAAGCTCTATATACAAATACCACCCCTTCATTGTCATCACATAAGCTGCTTTTTCTCACTCTGATTTACCTTTGTCTCTTCCTTAAGATAAATAAATAAATGAAAATATACATTCATTTCTACTGATTATGTTTTATTTTCCCCTTCCTATACTGTGACATGTGCAGCAGGGTCAAAAGCCTATGGCACACATGCCAGAAAGGTAACTCAAGCAGATTTTGATTGTCATACAGTACAGATTTACATATATGTCAGAAACGAAGCAGCTGCCAAATCACAACTCCTACTCTCTCAAATTGTATGCAAGACCTACTATTGTGCTCCAGTCAAAATTTCTGAGAGGCTCACAGTAATCACCAAGCTGAAGCTCAGCAGGAGTGCTTGTCAGTAAGAAAGTATTTGGGAGAGCAGAAGTATTTCTTTCTCCCTTCCCTCCTGGAACTCCAGACTTACCTAGAGATGGGGAAATGTATTGGCATGCGAATGCTCTGATACAGGAAAAGAAACACCGTTCACTAGATCATTCCTGACAGACTGCTGACCTCCAGTGTGGTGGACTAGAGGACATGCCTCCTGGAGAAAATGCGTACAGCATTGATTTTTCTAAATAAGACAGAGATTTTATTTTGCTTTCTGTGCTGAACTGAAACAGTAAAACATGGCCCAAATTACTCTCTCCTACAGAACACACTGAACAAATCACTCCTCTAACTGAAAAATACTGCAGTAGATTTCAGAGCTCTGCATACAGATGGATACATGCAGTATAACACAGATCTGTGAAGTGATATGACTAATAGTTGGCCAATACAACATGCTACTTCTGCACAAACGGCACGCAACTGGAGTAGAACAACAAACGTGTCTATATCACAGTCTCCAAAGTACATTTAAACAGTGAGTCTGCTATCATTCGGTTCATCACAAGGAACACATTCCTCCTCCACTAGCGAGCACAGTTTCACCAGAGTTAACCAGCAACACTGCGGTAAAGTTCCAGTTTTCAGCAAATATCTCTGCTCCCCATAAAAGGTAGTCATAAATTAGGTATCACATATTCAATATTAATAATTCTAGCTCTTGGGATCACCTTTCAAGCTATGATAAAACAACAGTTTTCAAGATCGGTTCCTCAAGTTAGGCTTCTGAAATTTTCCTTTAGATCTCATAATCAAAGCAGTCAAAGATGCTTTTAAAGCCAAGCCTCATTCAAGAAAACTGGCTGGCATTCCTAACCTTACTGGTGAGTACTGTTTAACACTGTATTAATTACTACATTCTCTCCAGCATTTTGCTCTAGCGTTACACAGTTCAGCCACATTATTTTGAACATCAGACAAAAATCCCCCAACTATACCTATATAAACTTACTTTCTTACAGATGTCTGGGTGCAGAGATGATTGCAAAGTGCCCTCTTTCTCACTGAGGTACCGCAGCTGGCAGTTCAGCCAGACAGTGCAGTAAGGCCAGATGACCAGAAAGGGGAAAGGGCTGGGGTGCTGGGAGAACAGGCTCTTACAAAGGAGCTATTAGAGTGAGCTAGGAGGTAAGGGAAGCATGGGACAGTTTGAGGGGCCTAGGCGCTAATGGGGAGCTGTTTAAGGGAGGGAACTGCACGAGGAGGTGAGTAGGCAGTGGGTCAAGTTCACAGACGTTACTACCACCTCCCGCTTCTTCCATCTCACACTTCATTCTCAGGACTGCAAGTGCAGAACACTGCCACCTCTAATCACCTAGGAATGTCTTGAAGAAATATGCTCAGGAATGAACACACACACAGAATACAGAATCATAAAATGGTTTGGGTTGGAAGGGACCTTAAAGACCATCTAGTTCCAACCCCCTGCCATGAGCAGGGATACCTTCCACTAGACCAGGCTGCTCCAAGCCCCATCCATCCAGCCTGGCCTTGAACACCTCCAGGGGTGGGGCATATACCACTAAAGCAGTCAAGATACCAACAGAAATATCCAGCTTCCAGAAGCAGCCTAAACATTAAGAAGAACGACCAAAATATGAGGGGACAATGAATCTCTGTAAATGTATGCATAACCTGAAAGAATGAAGATGAAAGCTATATATTTGATGGGAAGAATAAATAATTATGGAAAAAATAAAGTATACGTTGTTGGTATATTGGGATGGTAGCACAAAAACAACTGAAAAAAATAAATCAGTTGTGCTTTTTCATACAGGAGAAGCAAGTGAACAATTGTTAATACCCGAACAACTCTGAAGTTTAACATGCATATTATTATTGACACACATAAGTAACACTACAGCAAAGCTTTTGGGGGGGATTCAGAGAATAACATACACATGCCCCTCTCTCTCTCAAATACCTTAACTCACATTACCAACACACCAAAATGAAACTGAAAGTTCTCTTCACAAACATAAATATCGGATAATAATTCATACAAAAGTAGCTGACAAGTTTTTCTGGAGCACCCAGTATTAACTGTTCCTAAAAATGGGCCCAAGCTTTGGTTTGGCATAGACTCTTTCCTGTTCATTTCTTTTCTTGAATCCTTTCATGCAATGTATGCCAAATGATGTGATCACCAGCAGTTACATACAGTCAGACTATAGAAGAAATTTTGAGATTTCAGAATAAAAGTGATTCATTACAGGGAAAAAAAACGAGTTTGTGTAAATGCTTCAGTTCAGAATAGGACTTGATTTTTCTAATCCCTAACAGCATAATATTTCACATTAAACACTGTATGCAATATCTTTCAAAATATACATCATTGAAATACTTCTATCATGAAAAGGCCAAGTGTAGCAAGGTATTTTTAAGGCATGAGGTCCTAGCATCAAGATAAGGCTTGCATTTTAGACGTTTTCCACTCCCTCCTCCGCCGTGAAACAAACATCTTCCCCACTTTTGGAAAGCAAGAGCAAAATAATGGAGGTGGTTTTGATGCAACATACAGCTGACAGATGTCCTGTGAATGGTTTCTAAGGAAAATATAACCCAACGACAACGTCAAAAAAGAAAAATTTACACTATCAAAACATCCTTCTTTATTGGTAAAGGAAAAAGAAGCCATGAGACAGCTCTCACTCTGGGGATGCTTTTAAACTTTACAAACATAGCAGGTAGGTCAAATTAAGAGGACAAGTATCAAAAAGGTATGACAACATTATGAAAGGGAACTTCAATAACAATGTCTACCACAGAACTTTGGTATGGACAAACAATTCATTCTCTAGATAACAAATCCAACACTTTCTATGAGCAACATACAAAATTATCTTCATCCATTTCTGCCATTTTGACCATTTTTGAGACCACTGTTTTTCCCAGAATGCCTAACTACTCTGCAGTGGCAAGAATTTTAGAACCTCAAACGGTGAGTTTACCTCCTGACACTGCACAGAGTTTTTGCTACTATAACACATTGGTTCCCAGTCTTTCCATCACAGTTATAAGCAGTCTGGAACATCTATGCAGACAACTCCTAGTAACATTTACTGACTGCACTGATGACATTAGCATACAGAATGAGAAGAAATTCCCAGAAGGATTTTCCTCTCAAATCCCATACAGCAAGGAGACTGGTTTCCTGCTAGGTAAAAATGGTTTTAATATTCTTTTTTAAAATAAACAACAAAACAAGAAATGCCCAACTTTCTGAGGTTTCGTTTTGGGTTGTGTTTTTTTTAACTAAAAACTTGAAAATTAAGGCACACAGAGAACAGAAATTGTTGAAAAACAAAGTGATGAATTTGAGTTTATTAAAAAGGAACAAAACCACAAAACAACAAACACCTGAACAAGCTGATGTACCTGTTATCACCACAGCAAGTGAATAGAAAGCAAAATGTCAAGCATTACTACGGATATAGGTTAGCAATTAATGCCATTCAGCAGGTACCCCTGGCAGGAGGTAGAGGCACCTAATCACAATTTCAGTTGCTTAAAACAAGTCAAACTGTTTCACTCTTTTGCTGCTTTACTAATGAATAAAACTGCTACTCAGCAGAATTCATTTTAACCAAAGGAGAAAAGAAAAAAAAAAAAGAGGGGGAAAAAAAAACCCCAAGTCACTTACCATTGTGATGAGAACTCTATATTTATCCAGCATTGCATGGTTGTCATGGCATCCTGCCAGCAACTGCCAAACCTCTGCCCTCAGTGCTTCTGGAACACCACTTTTCACCAGGGTAGATAATCCATTTGGTCTCACAACAAGATTATTGTGCCTGAGAAACAAACAATCACTTGCCTATTATATTTCAACTATAGGAGTAGAAATCAAGATTAAAACATTATTTAGAGTTTTTAAACTTTCCAATGTTATTCTGAAAAGGAGAGTCAGCAGCTGGCAACACGAACTTTTCTTTCACTGGCTGCATTAATTAGTATTTGCCAGACTCAAAAATTCTGCAAGGATTTACAGTAAGAACCAGTGGCAAAATGCAATGATATCCAAATTCTCTACATGTAGAGAAAGTAATGAAAATTAAAACAATAATCAACTGCAGAAATTGAACTACACTGGCTCATGAAGAACAATTTGAATTGAAAGAGAAAAATATGCCATCTGTGCAGACAATTCAATTTAAGTATTTGTCCAACATATACATTTCACTTAGGTTAAGAAAAGGAAATTAAAAATAACCTAAGCTGTATAGAGAATTAAATTTTGGAAAACAAATAAAAGCCAGTATTCAGAGTACTAACATGAGGACTGAAGTTCCAGTTTTAACTTCATGGCAAGAGTATGTTGCAAGTCCCACAGAGCAGTTAACACTTGCATATACCTTGGTAAAATCCCACCATTCCAAATAAATGTGCCTATTAGTCTGAGCTGCTGTTTTACTCTCGGTTTGTACACACACACACCCCCCAAGAAATGTAGGAAGACAACTGCAAGATGGCTGGGTTTATTTTCCAACACTGCATAATTAATCCTACAAAAGTTGGTATAGAGAACTATGAAAAGGCCGTATTTAGACAGGTTGAATACTAAAGACACGTTTTTAAAAAACAATCCAGTCACTGAGCCCAGACGTTTAGGATAAAATCATTGCACACGCACAAGACTGCAGAGCTTTTGTTTGGTCACAGATGTTTAAAAATCCTTTTTGAAATAACAGTGTCTACTGATCTAGATTAAAACTCTCTTTGACTTCTTACGGCAATTTTCATTGCAATACAGCAGGAAGACTGCATGAACTGACTCTTTATTCTTCCTAATGTGCTTTGCTCTGTTATTGTTTTGACCACTGTTATGTTTTTCACCTCTACTGGTAGAATAATGAGAGCGGCAGTTTAGCCAAATGCTAGCAAGCTGCGATTAAGTTAAATAACCTGCAATTTGACCCTTGAATCTAAGTAAACATTTAGAGACTCATTCTTTGAAACAGGTCATTAAGATGTGAAAAGTTTACCATTACTGTTTAAATTTAAAAGGTGCTCTAAAATTTCTTTTTCCTACATTCCAAGGATGATTTTTCCAAATGATTTAAGAATGAAAAGTGTGATTATATAATGCCCTTATTATTTTACATTTTAAGTGTGTAGTGCAATACAAGTAATTTCAGACTTTGTAATTCAGTTAGCCAAATTAAAACCCAACTGTCCCTTTTCTCTTCTTCAGTACATTTTGCAGCAAGTCATATTAGACTAATGGTCTTGTGATGGGAAAAAGCTAGAAAGAAAAAACAATAATCACAGAAATATTAAAAGAACTAGACACTCTGAGTGGTTACAAAATTATGAAAGGTACATTAAGGAATAAATAATTAAAATAAACCAGAAACTTAGTTGTGTGAAACTGAAGCATTCATAGGACACTTCTAATAAGGTTACTTTGGTTATTACATGAATTTGATCACGCGTGTTATATGAGAAACACAGAAGGCCACCTCTGAGGATGTGGTGAGCAGATAAAATAAAATGAACAGCTAAAAAGGTACATTCCCATAGAAACATAACCAGGATTTTTTCAGGGACAGCTGGAAAACAATTCAAAGAGCTTATGGCAACAACTAAAGGAGATGCATATTCCATGCTGTAATACCATCCTTACTACTGAACATACTCACAGTTGAGAATTAATTATGCTATACTACACCAGATCTAACTGGATTTGTTTTATATTTTGATAGTTTTATGGTAGAGGTAATACCTTAGCAACATTACTCCATGCAGTAAAGCATAACTCGCTAACAGACAACTTCTCAGTTTCTGAATGTCTGTTTGGGAAACAGCTCCATCATTAACAAATATTCCTCTGCATTCTACAATGATGAAAAAATATGCATTTTTCCGTCCTTTGTGTAGAGGCCCAGGCACCTTACATTCCTAGATGCTTTCTGACACCTGTTTGGCCAGACTATAACAAGCATAAAATAAAAGCTTGTCTTATTCTAGCCTTATCCTTTAGCATGTGGGAAAATTCATGTGGGCCATTCATGGATGCTGACATCTTTAATTTGTTACAAAGTGCTGTAATTCTCCTGCCCGAAATTCAAAGACAATTTTAAAACATCAGACAGCAAGGATGCAGAATAGTGATGCATAGACTATGCCTCAACTTGACAAAAAAATACTTCTGATCAAAGACTGCTATTGACCATTACTACTTTAAAAAAAAAAAATCAACAGAAAACCCACACACATCAAAAATAGTTAAGTACTCAGCTAAACTAACTCAGCTTGCAAGAACAACTTTAATGCTGAGGATGCAGTAAATAGTAAAATAAATTAAAAGATATCCATTACTTTCAAACTGTTTATTGTTGGTATTTTTGGTAAATTAACTTATTCCTGTTTATGTGTTTGAAGGAGACTCTTGAAGCAATGCTTCTGCTGAGTCAGTCCATTAGGTTACAGTGACATTTTAATGAAACAACAAGAAGCAATTAAAGTGCAAGAAGTTTTTCATCTAAAAGACAAATCAGCACACACATTTCTCCAAGTGGAAATGTTAATTTTTGTTTGTTTACTTTTTTTACAAGTGCACAGATATTCCACTAGCATATGCTGCAGTTTTTAACATACTACAAGGTTTTATTTCAATCTATTTTTAGTTTTTAAATTGTTAACGTTTTTCCATCTGTTACTCTTTCCAAGCTCTGTTCTTAAAATGTAACATAACACTATTAAAGAATTAAAGTATTTTATACACTTGAATTTCTCTCAAAAGGTAATACTTCTTGAGATACTCCTAAAGAAAGTGTTTGCTACTGCTAGTCATCAAGCTGGCTGGGATCTCCCATTTTTAACTCATTTTAACTAAGGAGTTTTAACTACTAAATGAATTTCTGAGTTAAGTGCGTAAGTTATGTTAGGACTTCAAAACAGTTTACTTCAGAAGTCTTAATATTTTGTCCCATTGAACAGTATTCTTAAGAAGTATATGAAGAAATAGCGGGTTACGTGAAACTTGAGAGAACGAGCAGATGGTTACTTGAGCATGCTTATCCACAGGAGTCCAGATATTTGTCAAGGGCAAAAGCTAAAAACTAGAAGAACCAACCAACAGATGAACTAAAAAAAAATAAAAATCAAAATAAGTAGCATCTTCCAATGCAAATGCAATGCAGACTGAAACAAGCTTGCCACACAGTTCTCCAAGGACTCAGGATGGCCTTCCTCCTTGGCCTTGGGGTGCCAGATATAGCAACCGATTTATAAACTCTCCCTTGTGATGTCCTTTAGAATAGGCTTTGGAAAGTTTTAACAGCTCCACAGCAGATCTGTTTATAGCCTTTTCAGGCGAGGAAAACACACTTGTCAACAATCAGCTGAGTTCCACACTTTTCATCATTACTTTCTTAATCATTCAGAGGGTCCGTAGTCAGAATATTTGTACAATCATTCCATGAAATATTTGTGCTTCCTCAAAAACATCTTTCATTGAGGCCAGAAACTTGGATGACAAAACAGTTAAAAACAAGAAGGAGGGAAGGGTTCTATTAAGCTCAATAAAATCTTGTGATTTTTTTGTGATTTTATTATGTGATCTCATTTAGCAACTTTTGCATGAGATTCCCATTAAAGATGAGGTCCGCAGCAAGACGCTATATTTCTCCAAAGCTACAAAGTGCCCAAGTAAAAGGAGGAATTGCCCAAATAAATCCTTTAATGTTTTTCAGCTGTCTTATGGGAGCAAGGAAAAGGAAACTTTGCCAATTCCAGATTAAGGACCTCTGATTATTTTTGTCCTGGGCAGCAAGAGCTATTACTTACAAAGGGAAAACCAAGTAAGTGGTTCTGGCATTTACTAGTAGTATAAGGTCTCTCAGAGGCAGCAAATACACAGACTTTTTCCTCTCTTGGCAATGTATATGCTGCTACTGAAGCACTTAATTAAACCACAGAAATACGCTGTCAAGAACATACTCTAGGCTTACAAATATTCTTCCTTTTACTCTCCAACAAAAACAGTTTCAGTAAGGATCACAGTCTTTCTAGAATTACTTTTCAAGTGCTTACATATAGCACATTGTGGGGGGTGGGAAAAGGGGAAAAAAAGACTACTTCTAAACAAATCAATCAACTAAATGTACGTCAGCTAGCAGAAATGGCTTGTATAGGATAGACTGGAGTTGCTCTCTTTTCTATTCTAGCACTGAGTTTCATGAGAGCTTAACATTCAGCCCCAAGGAACACAGGTGGCCAGAAAGTTCTGCATTTGACCACTCACACCTGCAGTGTAAGCATACACAGGCATTTCTCAAACACTGAAGGAACAAGACTTTTGCAGATGCTGTGAGAGATTTGTCAAATAACTGCAAGTTAAAATAAGAGAATTTACCAGTCCCTTTTAAACTAGGTTTAAAAAAACCCCACACTTTGGTTTGTTTTGTATTTTAATTTTTAAACTGTATAAGCTAAAGAACTTCAAATCTCCTGTTCAAAAAGCCTAGTGTCATAAAACAAAGGCAAGGTTAGTATGCAAAATCTAAATTTAAGAAATGAAATATTACCATCTCCCCAGTAATTCTCCCCAGGAGTACAAAATCTTCTCAGGACAATCCTTTGACACATCACCAGTGCCACTGGAAAGTTCATTATCACTCTCTGCAAAAGGAAAAAAAAAAAAGAAAAAAAAGAAAAAAAAGGAAAACAAAAGCATGCGCAGATTTACCAAAGAGAACAGACATTAAAGATGCATACATATAGGTCTCAGACAAATTCTTCTCACTGACATATCAGTTTTAAAACCACAAAAAGACAGAAAATATTAGTGGAACCATAAAGAATGTTTAGCAGACCTGACAAAGTAAGTGTATTAATAAAGTTACCGTGAAGTTTAAAAGAACAAGACTAGGGAATAATTCACAGCACCGGTACAGGAAAAAGGGCTAGGATCTAGAAAAACATTATTGTGAGAAAAGATTCAAGGCTGTCAACCATCCATTTAATGAAAACTCACAATGCAGTATTATGCAAAAGTCACATCCACTCCAGACTTCACATGGAAGAGAACTCTCCTAAGCATAGTACATAATGCTGCTTCATTACACTGCATACCTTAGGCGCCATTCTGCTCTTGTGTGATACTCTGAGCTCAGGAAGCCTACTCAGAGCCACAAAATAACTTTTTTTTATTGAAACACATTCATGGAGGAGCAGCAAAAACACCACTGTGACATTAAAGATCATATTGCATGGAACACAAAAAAAAAATCTTCAAATGGAAAAGTAACCTCGTAAGTGTTAAGAATAAAACAGTTATGGAGGAATATATGTCATATGACTAATACACTAAACCAGAAGGGTACTGTGAGCCTGGGTTGTGCGCTCAAATAACCACCCAATTCAAGTAACCACCCATTTCCAAGTGTCTGCTGATGGGTCTATGTAGCTGTCCACAGGAAGCTCAACAGTCCAACTCTTTAGAGCAGCTCTTCATGTGAATATGGTTTTGCAATTATTCAGAATTTTCCCAGTTTCATCTGAATAAAATACTGCTAAAAATTAAACTTGAGTACAAGGTCATCAACAACAAACACTGACAGGGCCCCAATCCTCAGCATCTTTCCTATGAAACACAACCTAAAGAGAAAAGAGGCACTGCAACAGCCCCGTTACCCTCAGAGGCTTCTGAAGCTATGGACACTTTAGATGTCTGCAACCTCGGAGACCCTCTCTTTCCTATGAAATGAGCTGTCTCAAGAAGCTAAAATAAAACAAAAACCAGAGGACCAATGCTACATCTGCTCCCAAAATCCCTCAGATACTCTCTTCAACACAGCTCAGTCACATCTGGTTGCTGACCTAATTTAATTCCTCAGGTACATTAAACACTTCACCTCCAACTTTACATAGACAACAGCAGTAGTTCAGGTAGAGGAGGATCTTCGGTACTTGTACAATTATTCTCTTAAGTCTTCATTCTTGTCACTGTCACTTCAATTACGTATTTCTAATTTATAGTCTCAGCAACCATCAAATACAAGTCATTAATAAAAATACCCTTAGTGCTTAAATTTGACAATGAACTGTGAGGACAAAGATAGCATATACTTTATTTCAAGGACAACTGACAGCAAAAATACTGCCCTGAGAGAAGCATATCAGAAATCTCTTTATATTTCGAACTGAACATTAGGTTAGTGAAATTCTTTTACTTGGAACCCGTTCACACAGCTCTACAGGCTCCAAATTACAAGACCAACATGCATTTGCTTTCCCTTAGAATTGAGAAAAAACCAAAAACAACAAACATCCACATTCATCATAAATCTACAGGAAACTTCATTTTAAGGTTTCTCAAACTTTTGTATATTAGATCATTCACTAGATCTAAAGATGGAAATATGAAGACCTAAAAATCCCAAATTTATCATTTTCAATGAAATTTGATATTACTATAAAAGGTTTTCCAGTAACCAAAGGTACCCATTAAGTTCCAGCGGATGAAATACATTTGAAGACTCAACTTTCCTTTCATTTTAACATTACCAAAAATACCATAAAGGTAAATCTCACTTACCACCCAGGCCTGGTAAGAACTAAAGCAATTAAATGCATTACATTTTTAAAATTCTCTCCTCTGCTGATTTGCCTAACTAGGTCAAAGAGATCAGTTATAAATGCATCCCTTCTATTTCCTATGGAAACAAAGGGAAAACATTTCTGAGGAAACCTTCTTTAGATTGAGCACCTTGGCCATTCAGAGATACAAGGTACAGGTTAATGATACTAGTACATACAAACAATCTCAAGAAACCTGGCTCACACCAGAAATTTATCATAAACCACAATGGCACACAAGTTTCACATATTCAAGGTAAAGGAAGACAGTCTGGCATAAAATTCTGAAAGGAGAGATATGAATTATTTTGGCGAGACTAAAGAACTACAGTGCATCTCTGCAAGAGCTATTGGTGAAAATACACACAAACTAATCTTGCAGCCTGAAACAAAATCTGATAAAGATGAACAAAACACCCAACCAGATTGAAATGTTTAAAAAAAGAAGCTACACTGAATACTTTCAGAAACAAAGCACGCTAGTTGTTATATGAGCCAAACCTGAGCTTGCCAAGGAATCCTAACATCAGACAAAAGAAACAAACTCGTTTTCTCACTCCAGCAGTATTCTATGCAAAATTCTTCGAAGTTCTTAAGGAGATCAGTGTTACATAGCATACATGCTCCAGTAAGATATATCACAAAGCTACAGTGCTTCAACCCTGAAAATTCTTTCATCTAGAAGGCTTAAGAGCATTTGGAATGTATTATTCAGTTATATGTCAGAAAACCACAGGCCTTAATTAGAAATGCCATATGCTCCCTTTCAAAAGACACCAACGTCAAACTTCAAAATAGAACAGGGCAAAGGAGAAAGAATAAACAGCTTTAAAAATCTCTACTTTGTTTGCATTCTAAAGACTATTTACATATTCTAAACTGTGTAAGCACTTAGTTATAAATTAAGAGGAGGGAGAGGAAAGGAAAAAAAAAAAAAAAAAGGGGGAGGGATATTTAACTGTAGATGTTCTTCTCCGAGGTGTACTTTTATACACTTTTTTCCACATTCTAAAGCATCTATAAGCCAGCAGCATTAGCCAGAGCATGATTTTATCCAGCTTTATTCTGCTGGGAATGCCACAGATCCCTTCCTCTATGTACTGTGTACTTCTCTCTTCCTCCTTTATTTGCCCTGACCTCTCAGAGCCTACCAACTGCTCGATACAACTTCGGGCCTCATCAGAATGAGAGGAGGATGGGAGATGTCTCAAGGGAGCAAACCTGGGTTGTAAATGTGCGTACACAGTCTTTAAGAATACTTATAGGTAACAGTAAGTGTCTCAGGTTTTTTGTTTACTTGTTCAGTGTGAATTGCAATGGGATCCACAAAAAGCTCACTCTGTGGATGCCTCATGAACCTCCCTGAACTCAGTCTCCATTTAAAACAAGCCTGAAAGCATCCCTCTGTGTGACATCAGCCTAGAATCATAGAATAGTCTGGGCTCAAACAGACCTCTGGAGATCTAGTCCTATCTCCTACTCCAAGCACCTCTAGATCAGGGCGCTCAGGGATCTGCTTGGGAGGTGTGCTGGTTTTGGCTGGGGTAGTTCATTTTCTTCACAGCATCCAGCGTAGGCCTGTGTTTCAGATTTGCGCTGGAAGCAGCACCGATAACACAGGGTGGTTTTCGTTACTGCTGGGCAGTGCTTAAACAGCACCAAGGCCTTTTCCGCCTCTCACACAGCCCCTGAGCAAGTGTAGGCTGGCGGGCATAGGAAGCTGGGAGGGGACACAGCTAGAACAGCTGATGCCAACTGACCAAAGGGATATTCCAGATGACAGGACGTGATGCTCAGCATAAAAAGCTAGGGAAAGAAGGAGGAAGGGTAGGGGGAATGTTCAGAGCCACGGTGTTTGTGTTCCCAAGTAGCTGTTACGCATAACGGAGCTCGGCTTTCCCGGAGACAGCTGAACACCTGCCTGCCAATGGGAAGTGAAGAATGAATTCCTTGTTTTGCTTTGCTTGCACACATGGCTTTTGCTGTACCTGTTAAACTGTCTTTCTCTCAACCCACGAGTTTTCTCACTTTTACCTTTCCAATTGTGTCCCCCGTTCCACTAGCAGGGAGTGAAGGAGTGGCCGTGTGGGGCTTAGCTGGGGTTAAACCATGACACAAGAGTAGTCTTGAACACTTCAGGAAAGGAGACTGCAGAATCTCTCTGGACAACCTGTTCTCCTACTTGACCATGCTCATGGTTTAAAAACAAACCAACCAACTCAGCCACCAAAAACATCCTTTGATCTAACCAGAATTTCCCAGGTCTCAGCTTGTGTCTGTTGCCTCTCAGCCTGTTACTGTGCACCTCTAAGAGTCTGCCTCCATCTTCTCCAAGTCCTCCAGTGTAGCAGTTGTAGACAGCAATAAGATTCTCCTGTGTGTATTTTGTTCTCCAGCCTGAACTGACCCCAGTCCCTTAACCCCTCCTCGTACATCACGTGCTCCTGCCATCTGGCCAGCTCGGTGGCCTCCACTGGACTTGCTCCAGTGTGTCAGTGACTGTCTTATACTGGGGAGCCGAAAACTGGACGCAGTACTCCAAATGCAGTCTCACAGGTGCTGAAGGGAGAGGATGGATCACTTCCCTGGAGCTGCTGGCTGGGCTTCTGCTGAACAGCCCAGGGTGGACTTGGCCACCTTTGCTGCAAGGGTACGCCACTGAGTCATTTTCAACTTCTTGCTTGCTGGGATCTGCAGGAACTTTTCAGCAAAAGTCACTTTTTATCTGGTTAGTGTCCAGCCTGTCTTGTCCCGTGGGATTATTATACTGTGGATTCAGGACTTAGCACCTGCTGTTGTTGAACTTGATGAGGTTCCTGCCCGTGCCTTTCTCCAGCCTGTTCACGTCCCTCCAAGTAGGAGCCCTGCCCTCCAGCACTATGGACCACTCCCCCCAGTTTGCTGTTGTCCACAAACCTGCTGAGCATGCACTTGATCCCACCATATAAGTGATTAAACAAGACATTTGACAGCATTGGTGCCAATACTGATCCCTGAAAGATACGAGTACTCGATGGCTGCCAGCTGGACTCTGCACCATTGATTGATTCTTGCACACCACCAGTCCAGCCAACCTTCCAACCGCATTATTTTTCACTTACCCTGCCCCTACCTCATTGATTTAATGGTAAGAACACTATGGAAATGGTGTTGGGAGTCCCTGCTAAAATCAAGGTATACAGCGTCCACCACATGCCCCTCGCCCACAGTACTGGCCACCTTGTCACAGAAAGTAATGAGGCTGATTACAATGATTTGACATTTATAAATCTATGCTGACTGTTCCCAATGACTTTGTTTGTCCTTCACATGGTTAGAAGCTACTTTCAGGAGTATTCGCTCCATAACCAGTCCCAGGAACCAAGGTTAGACTGGCCTGGAACTTCCTTCTGGCCCAATGGCATTTGCTTTTTTTCTTTTGGACATTTGCCATTTGCATGAGAGAAATATGGAAGCCTGTACAGATATCACTCGGGCTGAGGGAGAATCTCTGGATGGTAGATTGTGGATCCAGGCTGTTTTGTTACTATACCTACAGACAAACATAAAAGTGTAAAAAGTGGTCTCTTTCAAAAATCTATAGGGACATTCAAAAACAAATTAAAAAAGAATATAACTGAAAAGAAGACTGGCAGCCTACTGGATATACATAAGTTTGTGTCTACTCCATGTAGAAACACCCATTACATAAATTATTCATTACATGAGCAGACTGGGCACAAAGAGTTGTATTTTAAGCAGCCCAGCACTAACCTATTATGTAACAATACTCTATTGACCATTTACAATACACCACCACCCCCTTAAAAAACAGACCCCAACTTGCTGAAGCATGACTGTTCATATGAAAGACCTCTTTGCACTTTAGCAGCACCTTTAGCAAAATAAACTATGGGTCATTATTCTCAATAACCAATAGTTTGGAAAATGCTTCCCAAAATGGCCCACCTTCCATGTAGCAGAGGCACATCTTTGGTCTTAGTCAGATCCAGAACAGCCTGAAAGGCTGTTAATAGTGGAAAACAAATAAAGCTTTCAGAATGACAACAATTACCCTTAATATGTTGGGAAACATGCGTTTGGGGTTTTTGTTTGGCTTTTATAATAAAGTATTTCTAACTGATGCAGTGCCACAGAAGACGCAGTAAAATGGCTGTACGCATTCGGAACACTGTAAAACCACAAGAGGCTTTGACTATCTCCCAAGATAGCAACAGAATGATTAAGATGAGCTTTATGAGACAGCTCCACTAGCTTATCCAAACTCTTGAACTTGGCTAAAGAGAACACAGGTCCTGATCATATAGTCCTGCAGATACTTGCCTAACTTAACCCTACAAACCTGCGGTTACCTCCCTAAGCAGTTCATTCCAAGGACTTCATTACTCTTACTCTACCTGACTGTATCTCAGTTCAGACGTAATTTTTTCTACGGCAAATTTAAGCCAATTACCTTTTTCTCCTAAAAAAATTTTAGCACATGTCACTTCCAAAAAAAACCCCCCAATTTCTGTCTTTATTCTTTCTTCTTTAAAAAACTCTGCTGCTTTGCTCAAAGGACTCCAGACTTCCACTCATTTCTGATTTTTCCTCCAGCTGGTCTATATTTTTTCTTGATGAGAGGTGTCCAATGAGAGGTAGAAATACTGAGGCATGAAGTGTTCAAAACAGAATTACTTACACAGTAACTCTTTTTCATAAGCAAATACCCGACAGAAAAAAAAACAACCATACACACAGAGACACAAAATCTCGGTCTTTTCTTTCCCCTCATTTATTTTGATAGCACGAGGCTATCAAATACAGAACATGGAGCATCCTTAGAGGAGAACACTAGTATTGACAGCAGCAAGGTTGTGTGAAGACTGCAACAAAATACTGTGAGAAACCAACTCAGAAAAAAGTCAAATAGCACAGATGTTCCGCTCTCTGATCAGGTACTTAACAATCTCTTTCAAATGAAAACAAAACAACTATGTTTATTGGTATTTTCCTTTTTTGGCCTGAGGAAATAGATTCCAGTTAAGAACTCTTACTCATGTCAACAAACATTGACATATTGAATAGCTTGAATGTTTTTAATCTTCCCATTTTTACAGTGAAAAAGGGGTTGTTGTTTTTATTTTTGAATGGGCCCTTTTTTGCATCCTACTTCAAAAATTTTCCTTTAAACAATTCTCATCTCATCTATATTTAACACCAATTATATAGTTTTCCTTAAAGAAATCTACTACATCACCTGGAATATGACAGGACCATGGAAGTCAAACTCATTTGTCAGTTAATAAAAAAGGCAAATAAGGCAGAAAACTATACTGTTGTTTCAGAGAGTCCAAGCATGAAAGTAAGTAAGTGAAGTACATCCTAAAATGAGTAGAAATGCATTAATATAGCAGATAAAAATGAACAGGTGGGATTTTGAGCACTGATGTGAAGAAGAAAAAAAGCATTTTTAATGAGTTTTAATTGAGAAGCTGTTACATGTGAAATAAGGAGTAGGTGGAACTGAAAAATAATATAGTTGGAGCAGCCTGAAGGAGAAGGAAATTAGGTCATGAAGATAGGTGGGAATAGAATCTGAATACTTCAACAATGAGAAGTTTGATTTTTATGTAGGAGAAGAACAAAAAAATGAAGGGGGAGCTCAAGTTGGCAGCATATTATCAGGGCAACAAGATATAGACGTTACTGACATGGAATCATTCCATACATACTAGATGAAAGAGGATCGTGAGAAAGGCCACAAAAAAAAGCTGATTTCCATTTATAGGGTAACAGGAAATTATAGAGCATGAACTAGAGCTTTGCCAGGAAAGACAAGAGTGAAACAAAGTTTAAGTCATTAAATTCGTTCTAGTATTAAATTAGGTACATTTTCAGAAAGGTCCAACTTTTCAGTGCATTACAAAATATTTTAATGAACACAAAAAGATTTCAAAGTGCCTTCCAAATGATATATTTATGAAACCACAATCCTCAGTAGATTTTCTAATTTAGAGGGAAAGGCAATAATCAGGAGCAGAAAAATATGGATTTATGAATAGGAACAAAGATGATTTGCATTGAATTCTGCTTACAAGAACCTTCTGTTTATAGGTAAGTTACATCATTAATTTGAAGAAAAAATAATTTGGCAGCTACTGAAGTACATATAAAGAGAGTAAAACTGACAAAGATACCCCAGGTCTTCACTAAAAGCTATCAGTAATAACAAAAAATAGTATTTTTATTCTTAATTCTCTTTTTTTTTGTATTGTAAGTACACATTTTTCACTTCAAATCACTCAAGCAAAAGCTAATGCTGACAAATCTCAAAAATTCTGATTATCTTGCAAACAGTCTGCAAATTTAATTGCTTCTCTGTGTAACTGAAAATCTGGTTCCCCAAACCCCCTACATTTGATAACCTCTGAAAGAGGGTAGAACAGCATGGGATTAGATGTCTCTTTCACTCACTGTATACAGTAACGGGTTTCACATGTTATAAAGAAGTCTGTGCAAAATCTCTCAAAGGATCCATACATCCACTTTGAAACAAACCTGTTGGTTGTGTGAAATGGCCAGCCAAACTGCTTTTTCTTTTTAATACAATAAAAAATATTCTGCATTTAAAAACATATCTTAGTTCTGAGTCATATAGTTTCTACACTGGCCCTTCATTATTGTCATATTAGACAAGAATCATTAAAGAAAGTCAGACAAAATAAACCTTAACTGTGCATCTAAATCTGAGTGTAGAAACATGCGCAAATGTTCTACCTTCGTGTAGTGAACATACAAGTGAGGCACCATGACATATCTAAATTTGATGTACAAATGCTTAAAGCTGAATAAGAGAGTGAAGAAAAATCATCACTTCAGTTCAGTAGTTTTTCTCCCACACAGATGACAAAGCCAACTAAATGCTGCACAGCAGAGGTATTCTTGTAAATATAAACATCTTCCACATGTACTGTGCTGCCTGAAAACTGACATCTTTGAGAACACACAAGAAAATGAAATTTGAGATGTTGCAATTCTAAAGTAATGCAATTCTTTACTCTGTATTACTGATCTACAAATTTGTAGAGTAGTACCTACTGCCATATTTGATATACTCAAATAAAAATATCACCATTATAAAACACATTAAAAATATATATTGCCTGGCTTTTACTTAAAGTGCCAAGGTAGTATGCAAGGCACTGATTATAAAATACTCAGACTTAAAAAAAATACTCGAAAGCTAGTGACCAAAACTAAAACCACAAGATTCTCACTCTGAGGTTAACAATGACTAGTAAAAAGTCAGGGGAAACTGTCTGTTGAGAAAAGTCTTTTTAATCATCTCTATATAATGTGGTTATACAAAGTGGTTAAATAAGAATTTTTTTTATTATATGAAATGTGAAATGCTATGAGCATAGTAGTGCTAGCATGGGGCCACACAACACAGCGCTACACAACACAGCGCTCATGGCAAACCTGAGAAGATCCTCTAGCAATAGTAAGTTCTAATTCCTAATAAACTGACAGAATTGCAAATTCTTTTTCAAATTACTTTCAAAAATACCCCATACTGTTTATAGGCAGACAAGGAAAAGGTAATCACTACTAAAAATAAAGCATCCAAAACATTTCAAATAATCTGTAATTGCTTCCAGACAAGATGCAAACACCAATTCATACTCATTTATTACTGAAAATTGTCTACATTGTACCACAATCTTGAAGTGATTTTATGTAAGTTATTAAAAAAAGGATTGAAATCCAAGAAACAGATTTCACCTATGTACCCAAGGAACTGAAAGCTCCCTTAATCTGAAAGTAATTTTTCCCATAATTCTGCAAGAATAAACCAAAACCATCAAGAGATTTCCCTGCAGCATTCATGAACTGCCAGCCAGAATTATGGAATTATATTTTGCCTTGAACTTCACAAAGTCAGCATGAGCAACAGATTTTATAAAAGAAAGAATCCCTACCTACAATGTGTTCCCAGGTGCACCTTGCAGGTGTGTCTGAGGAAGAGGGGAATATAATACTCGGAGCAAGTCACACATTTCTTAGGGGCCTAGCCTGCAAACCTAGTTTACAAGTGAACTCCAATAGTAATCTAGGTTAGAGGACAGGAAAGAACCAGAGCCACAGGCAAGCAACCTTCCCTGTACTTCCCTCTCCCCACACATCTGGAACAGAAATAACCTTAAAAGTCCCTGTTATTCCATTTCATATACAACCCTGCAATTTCATTAAATACTTCTGTAACCCATAAAAGTGCTTCGAATTCAATTTCAAATACTTGCCTTTTAACAGAAAGGCCATACTTGCCTGAACAAATTTAAATACAACTGTAGCTATCAACAAGAATTGTTACCATTCAGAGCATATTAAAAGAACCAGAGTCTTCTGCACTCGGGATTTTTTCATGTACTAAGGAAGGGATCACATTTTTTCTGGCGTTCTTCAGATGCGCTTGTATTTTCCAACTCATCTCTTAATAGAACTGCAGCAAAGAGCTCTTGTCTGAAGACAGCCACTAGCCAAATAACCTAATGAATTTAGGGTTTATAAAGTTTTAGTTCATTTTTATGGATATAGCAAAAAGACTCCAATGCAGATTTAATTGATCTTGTTTAGGACCCACCAAGGTTACTCTGTATTGGATTACGATAACAAACAGTTCCTATGAATTCCAACAAGCTATTTTTAATTTGGATAAAAAGGCAGAGTGGAGTATTTCTACACTACTAATGTTGTTGTTCTCACTCAGTCATCCTCATTTTTTCACACTATCCCTCATCGTAAACCCCTATTTTATCACAAAATACTCTCAATAGTTCTGACTCCTAAAACACCACCACCTCTACTCCTTTGCTTTTCTGAATCCCAAAAACGGGCTCTACCACCCACAACATTTGACACAATATCCTAATTTAGTCTGGCTGATCATCTCCAATCATTTAGTATTGCCCACTCCTTATCTACTGTACACATCATCTTTTTGTGCCATCCAAAACGTCACACAGATTTCTTTGAAGCTTTCAGGGTCCTCTGTCCTTTCATTTCTATTCTCATTGTCAGACTTCACCATCTCCACACTGAGTTTCCATACCTCATGTTAATTTTTCTACTGTATAATATCTCTTTTTCTTAGAGTACATATGGCTAGAGAGAACACAGAGATAAAGTACCACCCTCTTGAGTTTGTTATTTTTTTCTCTTTTGCTCTTCTTTCTTACTTCTACAGATTCATATTTGTATATAATCTCTTATTATTAAAGGCCAATAACTAAACACCAAACACATTTCAATAGGAATTTTCTCAGTTTAAGTCCACTGTTCATGGATCAGTATCCACTATGCTGTCAACTGCATCCCTATTCAGTTCCTAGCTGTCAGAAAAGTAGTATCTAACCCATCAAGAAATGTATTGTTGCAAGTAAATAAAAACACAAATCCAAGTAACACTGTATTCCTGGAAGTCATCTGAGAGTGTTCTAGAGACAATCTATAAATCATGCTCAGAAACTTCTTTTTGGAGACTGGGTAAGCATGTTATCTTTTACCTATCATGAATTAGCTGTTTCAGGACATCTGCTAAACATTCCGAGTTTGCTCTGCAGGCAATTTATGGATTGGAATAAGAGCTAGTAACCAGACACCTGGGATCACATAAAACTTCAGGGGGGTTAAAAATAATGTGCAACTCAGATACAATTGGTTTAAAGTCTATTTTCTGTTTTTAAACAGAATTGCTCCCACTTACAGTGATCCTTACCCTTCCAACATTATTCTGATTCAAGAAGAAACTCAAATGGAGTTATATCTAGTATTCTCCTAAAATACTATATTATAGTTAAAAAAAAAAAAGGAATAGAAATATTAGAGCAAATGGAAGGTTGTCATTTCATATATGGTCTAAGTATGCACTGCTGCTAAAAGAAGCCAACCTTTTCTCCCCCTTCTCCTTTCTTTCTAGGACTACATTCTCCTGGCAAATGCTTCTGCTGGAAAGCAATTTTCTCCAATCCTCTGGCTCACACATGCAGCCAGCCATTTCATCCTGCCATAGAATGACGTTATGATAAAAACATTCTGTGCAGCTTTGTCTTTTTTGAATAATGCACTATACAAACCATCACTTCTGTACATGTTCTCACTTACTCTTAACACTCCAAAAAGGAGAAAAATTAGTTCAACCAATTGTGCTCTGCACCTTGTTACAAAGTTCTACTTAAAATTAAACATTAATAGTGAACATTTCTGCTTATTGATAAAAATTGAAACTTACATTCACTTTATGTGAACCCTTTCCACAAAATGTAAGAATTTCCTCATTATAGATCTTTTAAAATTATGTTCTGAATTTAACAGAAAACTTCTTATCAAGGAGCGTACTTTACATCCTAGGTTTTGACAAGAAATCATTAATATTAATTATATTTTAGAATTATTATCTCTAAAGCAAGGAACCTTAGATGACTGGGTTGCCAGAAATATCTATTACAATGTTAATATTTTTTTTAAAAAAAAATGAGGTTGACCTGAAAGATCCCCAAGTAGCTATTGCACAATCTTCGCAGAGATCTTAGTTTTTTTATATAGCTGTTCAGATGAAAAATAAAGCTAAAATGAGAAAATAATATTAAAAACTAGTAACGTTACTTAGGGAACATAGGATCACAGCTTTCTATATGCAGTTGCTGCATATTTGAAAGGGACTATGCCTAACACTAGTATAATAATTATTTTAAATCATTATTGTGAAGGGCAGGAATCATGTTTGGCCTTTCATTAAAACAAAAAGAACAAGAATATTGAAAAAAAATGCCTTCTTTCTTATGAACAACTTTATTCATATACTCATAAGACAACCCACTGAACTGTGTGTATGCACACACAAAGAGTACACAGAAACCAGGTAAAGTGCAAATGAGGCATGCATTGCTATACAAATGAAACTGCAACATATAGTGCTTCTGAAGTAAATTAAGTAATATTTGGTGGGCATGTAGGATATATATGAGGATATATAAGGGAAAAAAAAAAAAAGAGAGAACAGATAACAATCAGCAATAGCTGTAATGGGAACACCAGCCTTTGGCTTGTGAAATAGTGAAGTCCTTATAATGCATACCTGCCCTACTCAGGTTGCAAGCAGAAAAAAAACCTATATGGCCAGGTAGCCATTCTTAACAATAATGAAAAGAAAAAGCCTTCTTCCAAGGCTAAGACAAGACACTGTAAATTCAAGGGTTTGTTTTTTTTCCCCCATCATCATAATTAGAACCCTGAAAAGAAAAAGAAAGAAAAAGAATGAAGTGATTTATTTAGAACAACTGCAAATGACTCATTTAACCTGCATATCCACTAGGATAGATAACTTCTAGGCAGAGAACTCTAAATGCAGTTTCCATGAGAACAGAGTCACATCATGATATTTTTAATGTCTTCTCCTAGGAAGTAATCTACATTTAAAATATGGAAACTAGCATTAGGAAGCTAAAGCAAAGTTAAACTTAGGTTCATACCCCAGTGGAATACTTCTACTCTGTAATAAAACAAAGCCATTCTACAATAGCATCAAGAGGACAATATCCACATTATTACTAATTGTGCTACATTCATCAAATCCTGGAACAGTGCTTTACTCTTCCCAGTAGGAAGCAATATAAAAAAAAAAAAGTATTCAAGTAATTACTTAAACCCTATCCTATCAAACAAGCTCCAGAAAACATTCTGACTGTACGACTCAAACATCCAGCAAGAGAACACCCACAGATGTTGAACTACACTACGCTCAACCTGAAGACCCAAATGTCAAGTCTGAAATAATACTTGCTATGAACAGTAAAGCAATCCCAAATACCAATTAAATATAAAAGTTCCTTTAGGGAAAATAGTATTCTTACTATTCAGAAGTGGTACTTGATACAAAGGAGGGAATAATGGTGATAGTCCATGCCCATCCCATTCCCCCAAGGAATCAGTAGGTTTTTGATTCACCAAAGAGCACTTTGGCTGTGGGTTTTGTAAGCCTGGTGTCACCTGGGATAGGTGGGGGGTTTTGTTTGTAACTGGGAGAGAGCAAGCATGTAACTGCATCTGTCTGCTCCCGATTCATCACAGGGCTCGGATTCATATTGCATAAACTAATATCCGACTACTTACCTATAATTAAGAATCAAGAAGGAATTTTTCCAATTGTAGTAACTGAGACTTTTTGTAGTATTGACACAATAGTGCCAGAAATCTGAGGAATAATTTTGTTAACGATCACAAGTTCTGGTAGATGAGATGTCCAGATCAAAAAAGGCATAAAGCCTATTCTGAATGCTATGGGCTAACCCTCAGGAGTACAGGGAGACAAGAGTAGACCAAGGGCCTTAAAAAAAATCCCAACCTACCAAAAAGACCACCAGTGGGAGAGACACTGAGGTACTGTTAGCTTTGGAAGGGGCAGTAAATACACTGGGTCCGTGAACAGCAGCAATCCCTGACACGATCCCACCTGAACCAGGAGATATTTTGGTAAACCCAAGTTATAAATGAGGGAAAACAAAGCACATGCTAAGCAGACCGACTGGGAGTGGGGGAATTCCTGGTATGAGTCTGATTGGGATTTTGTTGGTTTTCTTTACGAACAGGCATTTAAAGCCTGCCGTTTCAAAGCCCATTTCAATGCTGTCCTTTAGCAGCACATTCAAAGCAAATGGCTTCTGATCAGAAGACAATCTCTCTAAAAAAGGTTTTCCATCTTGTTAGCAGAGCACATCAGTAACATTTTGAAACATTTTGAAAAAAAATGGACATGCGTCGTCTGCTGCTGCTACTGGAAGAACTCCAAATAATGCGTTGGTAAAAATACCATTACTAAAGAAAAAGAACTGCTGCTAGTAGAAAATTACACGTGATCTTTTTGTCCAGAATAGTTGTACTTCTAACAGACACAAACAGAAAGAATTAAATGAGTAAATTAACAGCAGAAATGTGACAGTACAACCTATGGGAACTATAAGTGCTCATTTATCCTTACCTTCTTCTGCCTCATCCTCCTGCGATGACATAGGCCCTCCTCCACTTGTTGGGCTGACCAATTCTTCCTCTCTCGCAGATTCTCTTTGTAGACTAACAACTTCATAAATTGCATCCCCAGCACTTGCGTGGCTCCTTCCTTCAGACTAAAAGAAAAATCGTGTATGTATTAGGTCCCCACTGGTGATAAACACAGTTCTAAGAGCATGCCAAAACCAAACCTAAACACATACAAACAAATCTCCTAACAAGGCTAAACAATAGTTTGGGCAAGGCTCCCTCAGATATCTTTGCAATGGCACATGCAGACTGGCAATAATTGACAGCTCTGTTTCTCCAAGTTTTATAGGTAGGAAATATAAATAAAACTGCATTATTTCCAAAGCTCCCTCTTAAAAAACCATTTTAAGTATTGTTCAGAACAATGATAAAAAAAGCTTCTCATTTTAAATAGCTACAATGAGATTAGGTCAAAGAGAAACCGCAGCGAAAAAAAAAGCTAAGAACAGGAAAAATATCTGAGTAACTGACATCACAGACACAGGAATGGAATGCCTGAGGTTGAGGTGTATGTGTGTGTTTAATTAATGGTAAGAGGTTTTAGTAGGTAAAGACAAGACTAAAGAAGAAACAAAACCTCATGCTTTTTGAAAGCCATAAATTGTGAAAAGCTCCTTTGTAGTGTTTTACTCATTAAAAAACAGAAAAAAATCATACTTCTTCCAGTGAGCATAATTTGTAATATACTGCTTTCAACAGGGAAAAGTATTGGCTGTACCTAGCTATGAAATTTGTGTTTGTAGCCTAAGGTTATTTTTTGTTCTTTACTTTTATATATGTGTGTGTGTGTGCACGTGGACAAATCATCTGTCAATCTAACAGTTACATTAACTTGGAAATTTGCATGTGGTATCTGTAACAATATATATATTTGACATCAGAAATAATTTGAGATCAGTGGAAATAATTTTGTTCTGTAAAAGCAGTTTTTCTTCCAAATCTGTCTCTCTAGGAATTTGCTAGCTTTCAAGGCAAACTACCTCAAAGGCTGGGGGGCAGGGGGAAGTTGTTTATGTTCTTTTAGGTCAAACTGGAAAGGTTCCGTTCAATCAAAGTCTTTCATGTTCAATGGGCTTCCACATGAAAAAGAGTTAGTTACCCACATGTTAAGCACTGGATACAAAGTTGCAAGTTTAAAAATAAAAGCAGTATTAGTTGTCCTCTGGGATACAGTTGTGAACACAATTATTATTGAGTGATTAATACATTTGTAGGGAGTTGTATAAAACTGCAAACTAATGATTGTATTAAATGAACTAGCCCAAAATGTGCTATTTTGTTCTTCGTGCATCTTGCCTAACCAGTTAAAATAAGTAACTTCTTTCACATATTAGAAACATCAAGTTAACCATGAAAAAGAACACAATTTCAGTGAAAGAATATTCAATGTGTTTTAAAAAAACATGATTTAAAAAAAAAATTATAAAGTTGAAAGACTCCATTAGCACCTTTGCTGGAGATCCACATGAACTGCTGACCAGCACTTGCAATTGCAACAAGCTGATGAAATTATGCAGATGGGTAGCTTAAATAGGGACTGCTTGAACTAATACAATACAAATTATTTTTTACTGAGAAAACTTCCCTACTGTATTTTAGATTAATCATTCAGTTCTGTTTCCTTTAAAGCTGATACTCCTTGGAAGCAGTGGCTCCAATTATCAGCCAGTTTTGCTGACTGAACTTCTCATTAAGTCAACTTAATGAACTTCATTCAGGGTGTAGGCATAAATACCCTGCATTTTGTAACATTTAGCGGGACGATATTAGCACCATTATGCCTGTTCTATTCTCACAGAACACCACTATCAAGTAATTACAAAGTACTTGGTTAAATCAATGAAGTATTGATGCCACTAATATTATTAACCATTGCTATCTATAGCCTTTATTTTTGAGGGAATAAGCTGTGAGGTGCTGTGGATTTTGTTGCATGTTACAAGAATTACAAGTGTTCAGCTTGTTCTAGTTAACTGCAAGATGTCTCCCCATACAATGCAAATAATTTGGGGTTTTTGGGTTTTTTTCTGAAGCAGAAATTTGCTATCTACAGGAATCCACCTTTATAAGGATCATGTTCTAGTGATGAAAATGTGCATGAGTAACATAGCAAGATAGATAGATAGATAGATAAAACAATCTAAATCATGCAGCAACCTGCATTTATGTCATTCCTCGTAACTGACTGCACTTCAACCAGTCTTGGTTCAGACTATTAAATCTACCTGAATCCTTCCTTGGAAGAATTCTGCTTTCACTCTGCTAATACAGACAAGTCCCATTTACCCCTTGTAGGAAAATGCCATTTTATTGCTTCCTTTCTTTTGGAACATAAGTAATGGATGCTTCCTTAGTGGAATGGGCACGTTCCTGAGACAGCCCAGATCTGAAGTCTCCTGCAAGGGCCCTGCATGCGAGAACTTAAACTGGGCAGACTGCACGCATGAATTTCTCACCCACAGTCAAACATGCTAAATTTGCACAATGACGGACAGCATTATCGTCAGGATTTTACATCAGCACAAAATTATACTACAGGACTCATTGTCCTGCACAGAGAAGCCACCTCTCTTTGGAGCTGAGGCTTTTGATATTAATCTGCTGTTATATTCCCTAGAGTCTACTTATGCTCAACTGCTTTCCCAAAAAGGTCACAAATGGCTGATCCCAGTGCTGTTTGCAATGTTATTCTCCCAGGAGGAAGAGTGCCCTGAGGTACAGTGCCTTTCACAGTATTGGCAGGGCAGGAACAGCTATTGCAATAGTCCTGTCCAATGGATAATCAGCTAAATAAGGACTTGCAACAGGTGAACCAGAGAGATCCTGTCATCCATAATCAGGACCTCTTCTTATAGAAAGATTACAAAGATTAAAAGCATTTGTTTCCCAAAAATCTGTGGAACAGCTCCTCAGAATTTTACGGCAGGAAGAAATGCATGTGTTTCTTCAAAGAGGGGAGGCACATGTGTTTGTCACATTATAAGGGGTGAGAAAGAAAAAAAGAAAGCATCCATGTCACTCAATTTAAAATGGTACAGTTGTAAGTGATTTAAAAGGAAAGCTTAACTGATTATAGATAAGTATCAAACAGCTGAGAATGTAATATTTTCAAGTGTATTTTCTTTAAATTCAAAACGTAGATCATCTCAACATTTGCATATGACAGTTGGTTTTCCCAGATTTTCTTAAATTCTAAGTTGCTATGCTAATCTCTAGAAGAAATACAGAAACATCATTGCATGAGATTTATTTACTCACTGTTAAACACAGCAGCACTTTTGCCATGTAATATCAACATAGCTTGCTTTTTCAGACCTATTACTATACCCCACAGGAAGACAACAACTCAAAGATTCCCATTAGGCTAAGTAAAATTAAATCACCGCTCTTTGGTTTCATTAGTTAAAGATGATGGACACTATTCCAATACAAATGGCACAGTACGCTTCTGCTGTTCACATTTTCAACCAACACCACAACAGAAGCCTTTAGAGAAAGCAAGTCACCAGCTGCTGCAGGAGCATGCACTTGCACATCATCCTACAATGCTAATGGGTAGGCAGAGATACTTTATGTACCTCACAATGCCAAAAACAGAAGAGACTTCAGCATTGAAGTGGGTGGACCACTTGGAAAATAAGGAATTGGCTAGATGGTCACACTCAAAGAGTTTTGGTCAATGGCTCAATGTCCAAGAGGAGACTGGTGACAAGTGGCATTCCTCAGGGGTCCATAGTGGGACCACTGCTGATCAACATCTTTGTCAGTGACATGGACAGTGGGATTGAGTGCACCCTCAGCAAGTTTGCTGATGATACCAGGCTGTGTGATGCAGTTGACACACTGAAGAGAAGGGATGCCAACCAAAGGAACCATGAAAGGCTTGAGAGGTGGGCCCATGTGAACCTCATCAAGTTCAACAAGGCCAAGTGCAAGGTCCTGTGCACCTGGGTCAGGGCAACCCCCAGTATCAACACAGGCTGGGCAGAGAATGGATTAAGAGTAGCCCTGAGGAGGAGGACTTGTTGAGCTTTTTGTCCACCAGCACCCCCATGACCTGACAATGTGCACTTGCAGCCCAGAAAGCCAACCATGTCCTGGGCTGCATCAAAACAAACATGGCCAGCAGGTTGAACGAGGTGATTCTCCCCTCCACCAGCAGTACCACATTCAGTTCTGGGGCCCCCAACATAAGAAGGATATGGACCTGTTGGAATGAGTCCACAGGAGGGCCACAGCAATGATCAGAGGGTTGCAGGACCTCTCCTATGAAGTCAAACTGAAAGAATTGGGGTTGCTTAGCCTGGAGAACAGAAGGCTCCAGGGAGACTTTATGGCAGCCTTTCAATACTTAAAAGGGCAGTTATGAGAAAAATGGAGACAGGCGTTTTACAAGGGCCTGTAGCAACAGGGCAAGGGGAATGGTTTTAAACTGCAAGAGGGTAGATTTATTGTGAGGGTGGTGAGGCACTGGAATAGGTTGCTCAGAGAAGCTTTGGATGCCCCATCCCAGGAAGCGTTCAAGGCCAGGCTGGACAGGGCTCAGAGCAACCTGGTCTAGTGGAAGGAGTCCCTGCCCATGGCAAGGGGCTGGAACTAGATGGTCCTCAAGGTCCCTTCCAATCCAAACCATTTGATGATCCTGCTCAACAGATAACTATTCAAGAAACATTACCAGATGAGACGGATATATCATCTTTCAGTACTTCAGGAAGAAATAAATGCACATTAATCACACAAGCACAGGACTGGGAAAGCTGACATAAAAGGGAATACACAACTATACATTAAGCTTTACCTTAACCACTCCTCCCCTCTGTAGAATTGAGCAGTGTTTGCACAACCTGGCTACAAAGCCAAACTCCTAGGGACTGACAAACTGAAATACTTCAGAGAAAAGAGTTTTAGAAAACCAGTTATTTCTTATTCTTACAGCCACCTCTCAGCAGCCAGGATTTCCCCTTCTTACATAATAGTTGATTTTAGAGTGAAAAATTGGAATAGTGATTTCCCAAATTTACCAACCAAATGGACTTGGCTTTAGATATCTGCACACAGGCCATGAAACTATAAAGAATTCAATAGGTAGGTTCAAAATTGTTTAAGCCCACAAAGCCAATGACTTATGGACTTATGACTCATTATAATTGAGTTTACATAGCATGCTGGTTTTGGCTGGAGTAGAGTTAATTTTCTTCACAGCATCCAGTATCGGCCTATGTTTTGGATGTGTGCTGGAAACAGTGTTTGTATGTGCTTACACAGGCCTTTTCTGCCTCTCACACCACCCCCAGCACAAGATGTTGGGAGAGGACACAGCCAGGACAGCTGACCCCAACTGACCAAAGGGATATTCCCGACCACAGGACATCGTGGTCAGCATATAAAGCTAGGGAAAGAAGAAAGAAGGGTGAGGGGATGTTTGGAGGCATGGCACTTCGTCTTCCCAAGTAACTGTTATGCATGATGGAACCCGGCTTTCCTGGGGACGGCTAAACACCTGCCTGCCAATGGGAAGTGCTGAACAAATTCCTTGTTTTGCTTTGCTTGTGCACACAGCTTTCGTTTTACCTGTTAAACTGTCTTTATCTCAGTTCACATGGTTTCTCACTTTTAGCTTTCCAATTCTCTCCTCCATCCCACCAGGTGGGGAGCGAATGAGTCGCTGTGCGGGACTTAGTTGTCAGCTGGGTTAATCCGTGACACATAGGCACAGGACATTTATACAGGTTCCACAACCATTACGCATTTAAGCATCTCAAAAACAAACAGTTAAAAGAAACAAACTACTGAGGTGCAGGTGTCATGCTAGCTTTTATAAAGGCCAAATTAAGACAGACAAAAAATGCTACCAGCATCAACTTTGCTTTAAAAAACAAACATGCATTACCTGTTTTAGCTTCATATAAAAAGTTTCTGTGAAGGTTTTTCTGCTGAAGTACCAGAAGCGTTCATTGGCAGGATACACACGCACAATAGTCTCCAGCAAAAAACGAACTGGCTCTACTACTTCAGTAACAACCATATCCACTGCCACAGTCATGAATACACACTTATCTAAAACACAAAAATAAGTCACATACAAACAAATAAGTCAAAGTTCACATTTCTCAAAGCAACAAATGACAAAAGTAATCAGTTTTTCAGATCGAAGACCCCTTCTACAGAATTATTGATTCTATTGCACCTATTTTATTTATCTGAGTTTTACACCCTATATGCCTGCTGTATAGAATGAGAATACGCGTTAAACAGCATACAAAGTGACTCTGATAACTTTTTAAAACAAAGGCAGTATGTCTTTGTTTTAAAGACAGGAGCAAAATGCCATGCAAAGTAAACACCATGAAGATTCCTAATCCCCTTCAGAGAAAAGGAACATGCACAGGATAAGGTCGTGTTTTAAAGTGTACTTACTGCTATCGGAAAAAAAATATATATATATATGTATTCATGTATAGCAAATCAATGTCAAGGATCTCCTAAAGCATTGTTTATCCTCTCACAACACTGAAAAACAATTCACAACATTTTTTGTCTGTGCTGATACCCTATCAGTTAAAAGGACTCAAAACATCTTACACCTCCCAATCCCACTCTCAGGGTCAGACACTCCTCATAGCAGCAAAACATATTTTTGAAGCAAAGCATGGATCAGTAATCTTAACCTGTAATAGCTCCATCTTCCTGATACTTGAAGCATAACTCCAACTTTTTCAAGGAGAATGCAGGATCAGCTGACCAGAGGACAAGACTGATAACACACCAAGTGTATTCTGCAGGTTTACAGTGCAAGAAAAGGTTTGCTGCTTCTGGCAACACTCAGACAGAGGTAGTAACCACTACGTTGCATCACAGCCAATAGCTCTCTTGCTGGAAGCACAGATTTTTAAAGTAACACTTAGAACCAGACAGTACAGACCCCTAGGATCTCTTGTCTTATCAGACCAAAGAGGAAAGCGAGCATTTAAGAAATAAATTTAAGAAAAAGAAGAAAAAAGAAAGAAAAAGCCCCACATCACAAAACCAAACCACACCACACACACAAAGTCAGAGCGTAAAATAGAAACTGTGTTGAGCTGCACTTTGCCTATATGCTACAAGAAATAATGTGGTTTGATGGTTTGAAAATCCATCAGCAACAGCAGTGACACTGGCTGTACATACTCGAATGTGCCTTTAAGCACCTGATGCTTCCTATCCCAAGGCAGAGTTCACGAACGCCAGATTTGCATTCAAACCTTTTACATCACATCGAGAATAAATTCTCACAATAAGAAATGGTGCTATATAATCAAGCACTTCAGTGCATCACTTCCAGCTGCCCCAAGATGAAGGGAATGTAATGCTATTTCTAACCAACTCACCTCAAAACTAAAAGAAAGAGAATAGCAATGCCTACTATTTATACTGCTTTGCTGAGTACAGAAGCTGGAAAACAACTTCTGCACGCTTAGGTCCAAAAAGTCCCAATAACCAGAGAACAGGCACATAAGCCCCAGACATTTAACATCTCCAAATGAGCAACACACAGTTCTATGAACAATTATTCATATTTCTATGTTGCATATATTTATGCAGAAAAGTTCCTACCCACAGACTCTTGGAACATAAGGGCATATGTACTCAGGCATGTGCACCACTATTCTCAGGAGAAAATACATACACCAAACCCATGTCAGGTAAAACAAATTTACAAACTAGATTAAATTACCTTTAGGAGTTTCCTCATTAAGGACTAGAAACATGGGTGCATTAGGATTCCACATTCCAGTAATTACATAAGCCTTCCCATCAGAACTCTTTCCCATGGATTCCTAAAAACAAAACCACACAGGATTATTAGTTATGGTTTGAGATCAAAAAGATTGAATATGGGGAGGGGAAACAGTTGTAGGAACTTCAGAGTAAGATTGTGTTTGCTCTAGACAACACAATCTAAATAAAGAATATGAAATAACGGATTGAGAATGGTTACAGGGAAATGGGAGAGAAGGAAGAAACTTCAGAAGAAGAGAGGAGAAACATTACATAAGAAAATTTAGACAAAATAGTTCATCAACATATTTTTTTAATGCATATCAGAAGCGTGAAAGTGTGGTGGGATGTCTGCCACTCTGCTTTCTAAGCAGCCAAGATGGTTGTTAGGAGAAGATGAATTACAAGAGACTCCATAAAATTAAACTAGCCCCACAGCATACACAGAATTGATCCAGGAAAAAAACCCAAAAAACTAAAAAACAAAACCAAAAATAACTTAATAGAATAAGGCCTTGACAACTCTAACTCAGAGGTCAGTCTGAGTTTTCCCAATCCATAATCATACCTCTGCCAGATTTCTCCCTGAGTTGCTCAGGCATGGACTTAACATTTGTATGTATGCCAATGAACTGGAATTCCAGTCCATAGGAACTTGAGATTTAAAGAGCCAAATTTCAGGCTCTCTACTTACATTCAGGACAAAATGCAGATAAAGTCAAAACAGGCACATATGATGAAGTTAGTATTAATTGTAACGCCTCTAAATCTGGTTAAGATAATCTTTTGCTACACATCTGTTACTTCTAAAAATATTTCTTAGAGACCTGCTGGGAATAATCAAAGTACATGACCTGCACATATGAGCCATTACTAGTATGAGGCAAGTACATGGCTCTTGAAGTTTTCTGGGACAGTTCCTATGGATCTGACAGGCTTGTAAGGGTAGCCACTTTATAGCTGAAAGGAGACTGACATTCCTACTCTGCAATCCAATTTGTGGTAGAGCAGTAAGAGTGACCGAGTTCTCCAGATTTAAAGAGGGAGAAAGGGGGTTGAAAGGAAAACACAAATTTATATGCATATGCTATAGCCAAGAAATGAACTAATAAGCCATTACATCTAGCAGTTAAATGCACCTGGAATGTAAATGTAAATAGAATTATAGGTGCACTAAAGACAGGAATTCAAATATACAATCCATGCAGTAAAGAAGTGTTGCATAGATTTATAGAAGCCAATTCATTACACTCCATAACTCTCATTTATTTGATTTTCTAATCAAATAATAAAAACGGAAAATCAGAAATAACGTCAGCCAATAAAACCAGGAAAAATGAGCTAGTAGATACAAACAGGTAAATAAAAGAGTCTGAGAAGAGAACTGATAGCTAGAATCATCAACATGAATAAAATGGACTAGACAAAACTGGGATAACTGCATAGCCACAAAATGTTTGATTGGTTTAACTAAAGCACTTCTTGAGTTGAAAAGGGATGTTCTTATCCACAGTGTGAAAGTAAATTGATATTATCACAGAAAATACCATACTATTTTGTAGTTCTCTTAGAAGCAACTCTAAGAAACGAAGATTGTAGAAGACAAGAATACATCAAACAGAGCAAGAATTGAAATTCAAATAAAGAAAATAAATGCAAAATTTTCAGCACCTTGGAAAAATATGAGCACCTCCCCAACACCCAAATATAAAAAAAAAAAATATTTGCTTTAAATTTCTAGGCAACATGCTTGATACAATACAGAAAGCATAGTTATTTGTAACAACCAGCTGTCAGCTGACCTAATCAGTGCTTCACCAACTGAACAAAAAACAGATGACACAGGTTTTGACATTACTTGAAATATTTTGTCCATTGCATGTAACAAGTTTTTTTCTAGTTTGAAGATCTAAACCCCAGGATTTAAGAAACAAAAACCAAACAAAACCAAACAGATGAGAGGTTTGTTTTGGTTTTTTTTTTAAATCACCTCTATCTTACCAAACAGGTTATTAGAGCTAAGTATTACCATGTCTAGTAAATGCATGTCACTGTTCTTCACATTTCGTCCAGGGCTTAGTAGCATCCCAAAGCACCTGTGAAGTTTATTTAGGGAAAAAGAAAAAAAAAAAAAAAACAAAAGCAAAGAAAAAATAGATAGATATTAGCTCTTCAAAATACAAAAGTATTTTCTTGAACATAATGGCACAACCACCTACTGCTTCTAATTTAAAGAAAACCTTTCTTAGAAATATTTTTAGTGTTATGGCAACGCTCAAGAAACATCACAATATGTACTATAGAAACAACAATGAAATTACTTTCCAGAATAAAGATGACAGAAATCAGTGTCTGATCTGTGAACAATCAATTATTCTTAGAGACAACTCAGAATACTGAGTTTAAAGACACAAACAATTCCTGTACATTAGTGATGGAGATCGGCAAGAAGAAATTCACTCTCTTCCCAGTCCATTTTAAAAATCACTTACATATAATCATAAGAAAAGTTACAAATTCACCTATTCTAACACCCATAACGTCACTGGCATAAAACATCATGTAGCATCATGGGCTCTTAAAAAAAATACAAACACCTATTTGCTCAATTTTTAGACTTCCATTCTTTATTAATTTTTTTTAAAACTGAACTTGTGCTATACAGGGCCTCGAATTCCAGAATTCCCACCCAATCATTTGACAACAAAATGTTCTTAGCATTTTTAAAACTAAAAAACCTAAAAAAATTCCTAAAACATTCAGACTTTCCAAACTTTCCGAATACTGAAGGCACAAAGCCAGGTCTGAAGTTTCTGCAAATCATCTTTATCTTTCTCTCCTTTGAATATATTCCATTATGAATAAAAAAAAATACCAAACAGAATTATGTATTTGTAGCATAAGCTGCAAGCCATTTTGCCCAGACTTTGAAAAATGTTAGATCTCAAATGAGGAAAAAAACCCCAAGTTGAAAGCAATTCCATCACGTAATGTTATGGAAAAATCAGGTCATGTTTCAGAGGGTTTTACTTTGAGAATTTTTCTTCTGTACAGCTCAATTCTCTAATAATCAGACATAGCACTTTCTATCACTTACTTTCAGAACAGTGTAAACCAGAATTGATCTCTACAAGCAATCTGACCCAAACCTCTACTCAAAGTATGACCAACTTCATCCAGGTTGCCCAGGGTTTTGTCAAGTCAAGTTCTGAGCAGCTCTGTGAACAGGGAATGAATGATCTATTTTGGCAACCTGTTCCAGCGCTCAACTCCCTTTGAATTCACAACAACTGGCCTACTTCAGCAGAGGAATTTCCAGTGAAGTAACTTGTGTCCATTGACTCTAATCCTACCACTCTGCACCTTCAAGAAGAGTCTGGCTCCATCTCCTCCATACCTTTCCACTAGGTATTTGAATGCACCAGGAAGAGCCCCCCATTCCCACCTTCTCTATATCTGAACAAAAGCAGTTCTGTCATCTGGGCTACCCATTTATCCAAATGATAATTTGGGGTTTTCAGCAAACAAATTGTAAGAGATTATATGAACATTCACAGGTTAGCAATGAAGATAAAATAGTTTCACAGCTTTCAGGAAAGCACAATATCATGAACAGACATGTAATTTTTTTTATATATATATATATATATAAAATAACTATCATTTCATTATCGCTATTAACTGTAAAAGTCTTGAAGATACGCAATTATTACACCATCTAGTAAGTTTACCCCTATTACATTTGGCTACATGATTTTCATTTTCCACCTCATTACACTTAAACAGTAACTTACGTCCACAATTGTATTTTTCCTTTTCCATATTCTTTTGCTACTAGAATCTTAAAAATCAACGTGGTAAATAAAACAGTAGACAAGAATTTTGACTTATCTGTCTAGCATAATGCAGTGCCATGTAAAGCAACCAAGCCAGCTATGATGCTAGGACTTGTATTTAAACACACAAGCCAGCTTCTCTGCTAAACTAATTACACCAGGCAGAACGTTACAGCAGACTGGCTTACTACTTTTTGTTCCTGGGGTAGGAACAGCTCTGAGACGTCTATGATTTATAGTAGTAGAGGGGTCACTAGCTTCTGGTACCTCTGCTAAAGAAAACTGTAAGGTGAAGACTCAGAGGCAGGCAAAATATCTGTGCTTTTCAAAGGCAACAGCTCACAGATCCTAGCTCGTGCTGTGCATCTCTCAGATGAGCACAAGTTCTAATGTGTGCCAGCCGAAATTTTTGCTAAGTATGCTTCCAAAACAGTGGGAGTCAGGATCAAGTAACCCCTGCCTCTCACAGAAGCAGATATTTATGATTACTGGCAGCACCCTGCTACTAGAAGACTCAGGGCTGCTCTTCCCACTAAGTTCAAAGAGCAAAATGAGTTCAAATGAGTTCAGGACCCTCACTTGCAGAGCAGCTAGATTTTACACAAACAGTTATCGACAGATTTAGCCTCTGATTTGAGGAGGCTGAACCACACACCCAGGATTTGAAACGACCAGCACACACTGTGGCCCTCAGTCTTGCCACTTTTGACATGTTGGGGTTTCTGCACTTCCAGCTTGCTACCAAGTGGCTATGTGCAGGTGCACTGCTCTGTTTAAATTCAACTAGTTTCTAGACCTGCAAAAAAAGAACTGAAATTATTCTTCACTAATACGTATTTCCATTTATATAAATACAAATGCTACCCACTGATAAGGCTAATGGTATTGAATTAACATGGTAACATGATCTTTAAGAGTTTCAACTGCTACTGAGCAACCAACCAATATTCTGTACATCAGCTCTAAGGACACCAGTCTAGACTTTAACTCAAGCTATACCTACATAACTTGGTATTAACTCTCCCATATGACTGGTAGCATACTATATTTAAACACCACTCTATTGAGAACAGTCAATCTTCTCATTTCTCAGAAAGAAAGGCTATTTCACTCTTCAGAACAACTTTCTTAAAGCCCCCGATCATTAACCAGAATTTTCTTCTTGAGTCCTGTAAACAACTGAGACTTGATATCCCACATTGTGGGAACTGAACCTATGTAGCACCACACAACTCAAACCTGGGAGACAGGAATGAACATAATTTCTTTACTTGCTCTGACCTAGATAAAACCAGGCAAAACCCAGGTCAAACAGGCCACAAAGACAGAAAGGACCAAAGTAACTCAACCAGCAGTAACCTACACTATCAACCTAACCCAGCCGTAAGCCCCATGTGAATACCACGAGGTGGCAAGTTTCTCTGAGTGATACCAGGTTTATTCTTCTGAGCCCATGAAGAAAGATTCTTTAATTCTTTAGACCAGAGACCAAATTTCTTTAGCAACATTTTTTCACTTTATAATTTCCACTTAGAAATACTTCTGAAGAAACATTAAATTGCTTGGAAGCTCACTGTCTGCTTTAACCTCTGTTGATCTTCTATACCAGTTTTGAATTTTAATATTATGTAGGGTAAGCACATAAAATGACTTACAAGCCTGTGTATGTCATATCAATTAAATAACTTTTTATCAGCAAAGGCTGTGGTGATAAAAATAATATCCTAATTGAATATCCTAAACAACATAAAAATTAAAGCTAGGTACATCATCAAAATAAAAGGAAGGTATCTGTACTTTTTTGGGGAAAAAAAACCCAATAATCAAATGCTATTCAGAAATGCTTAAAAGAGCATTTATCATTCATTAACTGAATTCTGAAACCAAAATTATTTAAATTAAAAGTACATTGAAAATATATTTTTTTAAAGCCACTGAATAGCAAAAGCACAATTTTACAACACAAAAGAACAATGATAAAAAAATCTGCTGTATATTCCTTGCCTAAAATTTTAGTTTCATTTTTGGAATAAAAGCTTGAAAGCAAGTCAAGAGATCAGTCTTAGGTTTTGGGAGGGTTGTGGGGTTTTTTCCTTGATTCTCCTGTTATCTTGAATTTCCTTTTCACTAAAATTGAATTCTCCTATTGCTACTCTTTTGATAAGATTGCCATCTGGTGGCATCTGCTATTTTTAAAAATTGTGCTATTGAGAAGGAATTCCCCAATTTAAATTAATACAATACCTAGTGCTACTGTAGTAACAAGAGTCTGCTGTTAATGAAAACATTAACTAACAGTTATTCTTCACCTTCATGGCCCACTTCTCGTGCAAAAGCTTTGCACAGAAGGTCAGGTTATATTGTCCAAAAGAGATTCCCTTCATGTAATTTCCAGGAAATACAACATCAACCATTCCTGGGCTCTTCACCACCACTCGAAGATAGACGTTAGAATCATACTGTAACAAAACTACAAAGGAATCCTACACATCTTGAAGTCTGAACCAGAAGACTGCTGCTTCTAACCAGCAGGCTGAGTACAAACTTGCAGTGTTCCAGTATATTGATCTAACAAATTAATATGCTCCAAGGTTTAACATAGCTCAGACAACCAAACATGGTTACTTTTACTAAATAGTGAGATGCTGGTAATGCAGGATTACAATAAACACATGTTTTTGCACTACTTAAAAAACAATGGAAAGCAAAAGCATTTCAATGTCCTAAGTATCCTAACACCACATTCAAAAAGACAACTAAAAGGCAAAAAACCCAAGAATCTTTGAGTATTACAGACTATGTTTCTTGTTTTCACTTAAAAATGACACAAATACTTCAAAAGAAATTTAAAACTAAACTGCACACCTACAAATCAATTACATTGTGCAACAATACTTTGTGTTATTGTTGTATTTTTTCCTTCCACATAACTTGAAAAGCCAGGGAAAAGAACATTAAATACTGTTCTCTCAAAAGCTCAAACTGCACTATTTTTATAGGAATCTCACCTTTCAATGGCCAGTTCTTTGTTCGAGAGTTGCTGAACTGTAATCACCACTTTCTTCTCAATTCCCTGTTTAAGCTTGAAATATAACTTCTCTCTATCCTTTGGCACAGGGCTAAAAGAACAAAGAAACAAATTTCTTTAGCACAGTATGGAACACTAACTATTAAACACAGAAAAGAGAGTAGCAGCCCACTTAAATGGCTCAACTCATTTGAGAGACCTTCTATTTCTTCATTCACAAGTTAATAAACTGGCACTGAAGAAAGAGATTATAGGCTCACACTTCATATAATAACTGTCTGGGGGATTTATCAGACAAACATATCCAAAAATGCATGGTGTATTTTGGGTTTTAAAAGGATAGAAAACGTAGTACATTGCCTGGGAAATAAAAAAATAAATACATTTTCACAGAATTAAGTCTTCTTATCAACTCCCTCTTCCACTAAAAAAAATCTTGTCATTAACTGTTAGGCAAATAATACTTTGTTCCCTTGTCCCCTGTAATGCTTAGAGAAGTTTACGTTTTCTAAATCTTCAATAAATTTGGAATTCATTAGCCTAGACTAAGAAGAAACAACTCGGTGCGGGGGGTGGGCAGGGAAGAGAGACCACTAGACTGTATATCTCAAGACAACTAAAGGTTTGACTAAAGTTTTTAACAGACTTCCTACTATCTTATTTCCATACACACACGCCTATCTTGAGCACCCCTAAAAGAAAGCATGTATTTAAAAGAAAATAACTTAAAAAGGGTATCCTGATTTTTAACCTTTTTACAGAAAAGATACAGAGAAGAAAACTGTAAAAGCAAAGAAACAGCTTCGTTTCTATAACAAGGCTACTTATGAAAAGAGGCCAAATCAATTTTACTGCAACATAGTAGCTGTGCATTCTGCAAGTAGCTATATGTTTTTTTCAAATAGATTTATACTTTTCCTTTTCCATTTAAATTACCTAAAGTTTCCTTTCCCATCGTCTTCTTTAACTTCTAAGGAAACACTGAAAGTGTACACATCACTATCTGGAGTAGGAAGAACAAAGTCCTTAACATGATCAGATGCTTGTTTGGAAGAACGTTTGAACGCTGTTGAAAAACTGTATAAAATTCGGCTGACCTGCAGAAATGCAAAAGAATTAAAAGTTTTATCAAAACTAGAAGTATCTTTGATGGCATATTGTGACATCTTTTTGAAGGTCATAAAATTACTGCCACTTAGCTCTTATAACACACAAAGTATGCCTCATATCACACAGATCACATATAACACATTAGATTGGGTGCTTCACAACCAAGCAAATTCAGTAACATCATCTCCTATTTCCATTTGTGTCACATTCACTGCTCATGCAATATATATTAATTTACTGAGCAAGACTAGGAATGCAACTCATTAGAGGAGCTGAATAATGTACTTTTCAGGTTTTGTATTTAATAACACAGCTTACAGCTTCCTCCCACAGATGTCAAACAAAAAGGCAATTTCTTCTCTTTCAACCTCAATTTTTCCACCCTAGAAAATCCTTTTCTCCCAAACTATCACATCGTCTTCCTAAAATACCTAAGGCAGTACTGTAAAATGATTCTGTCTAACTTACGAGGTCTACACTGCAACTTTATTCTGAAACCTACCCAAATGAGGCCTGAAAAACAGAATATTTGTCTTAAACTTAGGCTTTCTACATCTTCCCATTATGGTGCACTTTGGACTTTATTTTTATTTTTATTATTGAAATACTAAAAAAAAATAATAAGTTATATCAAATATTCATGTACGACTAGCTGCACATTTCTGTGAAACTCATTATAGATGTGTTAACATATTTTTCAATATATACCATTTCTGTATCTGGAATAATTTCTTAAAACACTGCTTGTATCCTTGTTACCAGTGGGTGGTACAGCATTTAATACTTACTGCTTCTTTAATCTCACAGGAGAAAACATGAATCTGGAACTCTTCTGTTCCACAGCTGCTTTCAGTAAATGCAAAACAGTCACTCTCTGAAGTCCCATTCTGTCCACGCACACAAAACAACACCTTATAGATTGGAAAAGAGGCTATCTCCATGTTGCTTGATTGATCTATTATTCTGTCAAGGAAAGGAACAGGGAATATCAAAGAGAAAGGTCAGTAAAATAAACAGGCCTACCTAAAAGGCTTTCCTCCGATTAGATAAACAAATCTCTAACCTGTAATGACTACTAAATTCAAGTACACAAGATGGGCAGTAGGAACAGAAATGTCAAGCTTCCCAAATTTAAGATGTAAATGTTTTTGTAAACTTTTAAAGGCAAGAAAAGCCCAGAGAGGATTCAGCATATTGCCATACTGGTGGGACATGTTAAACAGAAACCCACATGACAAGTGTTCAGATAAAAGGAACGGAAGCACTCCTCAAAGATGACCCTAGTGTCATTTGAACTGTGTGATGGAGTGTGTTATGCCACACAAGGATTCACCTTTACAGCTCTGTTCAGATTCTTAGGCAGTCCTTTGCTTAATAATGTTCTCTGCAATTAGAGATCAAAGGAATCTGCAGTTTCACTTGCAAAACAACCTTCTTGAATGGCCACAATGGCTATAAAAATAGGTATGACACACCTAACATCTTGTGTCTATGTGACAGTTGCCAGTGTAAAAGTATGCAGTGTAATTTCCTAATTCAAATAAAATATTGCAATAATGTCAAACAAAACATTGAATTGGGTCCAAAGAGCAAAATGGAAGAAAATAGTACATGTGCTTCAAGGTCCTTCTGTCTTTACGCACAACATAATAGTCAACACATGGGCAGAGCAAAGGAAAGGAAGGAAATCTAACCATATCCTTCAGATATCTCAGTATCAGAGTTTAAAAATAAAAATTAAAATCTTGAATATTGAAATGCTTCCTACTTCTGGATGCAAGACTGCTACAGATGCACCTTCAGTGCACCCTCATTAACAGTCCTTGACACTCTCATCACTAATTAAAAGACCCTTCTCATACGGAACAAGTAAGTGTTTTCTAGTATCTAGAGACCATCAGCATACACATCTTGAGGCAGACAGGTGAGACTTGGCTTTAATGTCACAACGTCTGGGACAGAGATTAGCATCGCATGTCCTCAAGATGTATGGAAGAGTCTAAAATGGAAATTTCTTCAGTTGTCCCAAGACTAGCAGGACTACTACTGTCTCAACATATTTACCTTGGAAGAGATTACTGACTAGGGAGGCTGGGAGAAAACAGTCATCAGCTCTCCCTTCCCAGTCTCTCTCTTATCATCACGTTTGAACAGATGCAGGTAGAAAGACATGCTTTTATTGACACTGTACGGCAACTGTTACCACCACCTATGTACTGCATGATAAATTTGAGCATGCATTTTGTTGCTTCAGAGGAATTCCTCAAAAATACTGTCTTCAGCAAGAACTTCAGGCACAACTCCAGTGATTCTACTTCCCCATGCAAATAACCAAGTCAAAATCCGTTTTTCATGTGTCTGTGCAAGTAACAAAAGAAACATTTGTATGTTACCTTACAGAGCCTTCTGGAATGTTTGGAACATAAAGTGTTACAGGTAAAGGGGCCTGACTTGAGGATTTCATGTTTGCCATGGCACGTAGAGCTTCTGGTTCATTTCGAGGGGCAGACACCTTCGTGCAACCTAAATAAGTCAGTTTGTTAAACAATACGCTGTCCTCTTCCAGGGGTTCACTAGGAGAAGATGGCCTTGGTGCAGAGATTTCTGAAAATTAAGAAACCACTTCTTTAACCATTTGCTTTCATTTTTACACATTGTTTTCTGAATGAGTTCCATAGCAAAATCTCCCACTTTTTCTGAGAATGGACATGGGAGTCAAAAGTCCAGCCCCAGTAGTAAGAAATCCATTTAGCAGCATAATAGTAACATTAAACCTAATACATGTTTCCAAGTAAGGCACAGGGACAAATTGCCTTTTGATTCTTTTCAGCAATGCTAGAACACAATTTTTCTTTGAGCTGCATTCCCCAGATGTTCTTTTCTTTAGTTTGCTTATAGCTCCTTTCAATTCCTACTCATCATTCTGCATAAAGATGCCCTGAATTCTCTGCCATGTTTTTGCAGCTTGTGTAGAATTATTAAATGTGGTTCACATTCCTGGGATAGCTACATCAAATGCATGAAACCATCAGGGAGCTGAAGAGAAGAAAAAGGATATCTGTTTGTTCCTCTACTCAGAAGAGAGGTGCTCTTTTTCCACTATCACACTACTATGGAGATGGGCAATCTTGACAGAGCTTTTGCAAGTTTTTCTGTTCTTGTTAGTTTTGGTGGGGCCTTTTAAAGCACTCTGACATTTGAGAAACGAGAAGAGGTGGAAGAAAAATTTCTTAAGTACAGAATCAAAGTAATCTAGGTTGGAAAAGGCCTCTAGAGGTCATCTAGCTTTAACTCCTGCTCAAAGACAGATCAGTTTAGATTAGGGCTAGTTTCAAAACTGGATCAGGTTTCTTGGGGCCCAGTCCAGCTGAGTTTTGGTATCTCCAAAGATGGACATTCCAAACCTCTCTAAGCAATCTGCCCTGTTATTTCTATTTCTTATTAGTATACCCAGTATTTCCATGATACTTAAATCATAAAGGCTACAAAATCTAGTTATTCCTATTGTGGGGGGAGGGAGGTATCTCCAAGTACTTCTACGTTCATTCAAGATAAGGGTTGTGTTCTGTTTCCAAACAGGGAGCCAGTAAGGTAAGTTTCTCAAAAATACAGCATACACTTAATTACAAGATGGGCGTTTCCATTATGTGTAAACTGTCTACCTTATTCTACTACAAATTTTTTTTTTGTTTTACTTCCCAAACAGATGCTATGGGAATTAACTGACACAATGCCATAGAAGTGCTCTGCATACTGCTGAGGGAACAAGAATTCTAATTCAAAGCCCACAGAGATGGACACAGCCTTGTATTCCTAATATATGTATTTTTTTAAAAAGATACAGTGTATTTTACATAAAACATATACAATACAGTTTATATAAAAAATTTCTAGTCCTCCCTTCTTCATCAGAGCTTCAAATACCACAAAAGTACCACAATCATTCCTAGCAAATATCAAATCTAAAGGTGTCCTTACTGATACCTGGCGATAGAACCAGAGCTGAAAAATTTATCAGTTTGCTCAGGGTGTATTTCATTGGCAGGTAGTACTGTCAGTGATCACTGCCCTGAAACTTCCAATACTCCATCAGTAGCACTTCTACCTCAACTGTAGTCCATTCAGCAAGTCGCACAATACTTAGTGCTAATTCCTCTATGGCTGGAAACAAAATAAAAATTATCTTGACCAAAACAAAGCTGCACAGGGTATCAACCCAATGATAATCTATTCCTGTCTATGATCCTCAACTAAATCAGGAAATGAGAGAAGGCCTCAGGGTATTCTCCAGTACAGTTTTGGAATGAAGCTCCAGAATGCTTTACATTCATTTTAAGGTTAATTGAAACTGCATAAAGAAAAAAACTGCCATATATGACTGAGGGGGAAAGCACTTCAGCAGTACCTGTAGACTGAGGGGGAAAGCACTTCAGCAGTACCTGTAGTAGAAGGGTCTAAAACAAGGTGCAAAGATGGCTGATTTGTTTGATCTGCTGACCCATCTCCAGCTACTTGGCTATTTCCATCACTGAAGCCTTCTCGAAGAGCAGTGAAATTGTTCTGATTTTTTTCAGAATCTCTCAGTATTTCTCCCATTGCCTTCTCCAGCTGATCATCTCCATTCGAAAATACCTATAAGCAGAAAGAGGTGACGTTTTTTAAAGGTATTTGTAGTTTCAATATTATTTTTCAAACATATAGTCTTACTCACTGCAAAAGTTAAGAAACTTTGCTGAACAAGACAACAAGAATTAACAAAATTAAACTAAATATAATACAATGTACCGTCTCATTACAGGCAATGCATATATTCTCACTGCTAATCCAACAACTATCCACCTAAAAACTGCAGACCTCTCTTAAAATAACAGATTTGTGTGTTCAAATCCTCCATTCAAAACAAAGATCAACATACTTTGTTATAGATCAGTCTTAAAGAAAATTATTTCTTAGTCATATCCAATCCATTTCAGTGGTTTCACCAATCGACCCACAGGGAGGTGTGCAAGTCTATGGCAAGAAAGTGGTGAGACACATTCCCCAGGAAAAAGAAAAAAAAAAAACAAACCACAAAAAACCCAATCTTTCACAAGTGCTAGCTTTTCAGAACAAAAAACCCCATGGCCAATAATGAAGTTGCATCATGGATTCTAGTCCCAGCTCACCTGCATCTTTCCAGACGTTATTACTAAAGAAGCAGCTAGTGTTTAACATAGAAAGAAAACATCAGTTATAAATTACTGCCAAAGAGTTATGCAATGACAGACTAAATACTTATTGTCATTTCAAGGGGAACAAACTCCTATTGTTCCAAGTGGACCAAAACCTTTAAATCAGCTACTGCAACCGAAGCAGGAAAAACTGTAAACAACCAATCAGCTGTCATCCAGACAGTAAAATATTCTGCTATTTAGAGGTTAAAAGCTTTTAGAAGAGATCTTAGTCATTCCTAGAGCAGCACTATGCAGGAAAACTAAATTAAAAAAGAAAACCAAGACCCTCTGTGGTCTATTTCTATGCAGTTTAATTACATGCTTTTAAGGTAACAACATGCAGAGTCTCTGACCATTAAACCAAGAATACTTCCCAAGCTTTAAAAGAACGAGCTTCAGATTAAAAGAACTTCTTAGTCCTTCACTAATGTATAAATTTACAGAACACCAACAAAGCTGACCCCTGAAGAAGTTATTAAAAGAAAAACTGTACTCGCGCTTTTGGATATATTTGCTTAATCAGAACAGTTAATTTCGCTGGTAATCAGCAAGGACAAAAATTACTTAGACAAAAGTCTAAGTCTCCTCAAGCACACACAAGTATCTTTAATTAAATATTAAAAAGAAGGCGCAATCTTTTGATCAATACAAATCTTACTACACATTTAAAATATAGCAATAGTAAACCTTTAGCTGAGGTTTTTCATCTTTTCCAGGTGTGTCCTCGGATTGCTGATGAACCAGGCCAAATTCTTCATTAATTAATGTGGGCACACTTTCAAGAATCCTACTGGCTTTACTAAATGATGCTTTGACTTCCATTGCAGATCAGTATTCTCTTCCTGCCTCAATCACCTAACAAAGAAGGAAAAATATTAAATAATTAGTTTTAAAGCTGTAAATATTATGTTAACAGGTGTAATACAAAGTTACTGTAGAATAATATAATACTTAGTTTTACATGAATGCATTATACTATATTCCTCAACCTCTGATTTCATTGGTATAAGGCTTTTTTTTTTTTTAAATAGGAACTATGATTTTTAGGGTGTGTGTTTAAAAATCCTATGATTTAACAGTAGTGACTGTTTGTGTATAGATAACACATGAGGAAGTTCACCTCAGAGCTTCACTTCCCCCATTTTTCATCTTCCATACTCTGCTCCCTCTGTGTCCTTAATTCCTGCCCTTTGTTCTCCCTCATACAGACATATTTCTTACCCAGAGTGTCACGCAGGTTGTGTGAAGTTAGGGATTACCTGAAGACTAATTTTCCAAAAACTGCATATCAAAGTGTATGCCCTCCACATGAAAACACATTTAGCAAACAATTATGCTGGAGTAGTTTTTAGCATTCTTTATATTTCTAGGTGATACTAAACCACAATCACATCCTTCTCAGCAAACTTCTGTGAAACCGCCTGCAACAGAGCTAAAATTAACCACACCACTTAAAAAAAAAAAAAAATTACAAATAGTATGGAAACCAAGAACATGTTTCCCCTTGTTTTCATAGCAAAATACTACATCTAGAAACAAAAAAAAAAGAGGGCAGAATAATAGTCAGCCTATTATGAGTTCATATAAAAATACAAAACCAAAACCATTCCTAGCACTTCAGAATGAGGACAGCTACTGTTGGTATCCACAAAATAAAGACAGTATCACCTATGTTAACTCAGAATGTCTTCCCTGATTTCCTTAGGAGAATGAAGAACACTGTGTTAAATTTTTCCTATCTTAAATGGATCTATGTTTTTATATCTTCTGTGTCAAAAAAGAGAAAATATATTTTCAGACAGACTTCAGAAATAGCATGCGCTTCCAGATATGGTCTATTTCCATTTCAGTTTCCTGAAAAATACTGCCTGAGTGCTGAGATTTATTGTGCTTAAAACTCAAGAGTTCAGAAGAGTCACATAAAGCACAGGGGGAAACAAACTGCTATTGTCACCTTTGCCAAGCTGAAGAGTGCCCCTTTGCCAAGCTGAAGAGTGCCCAAGGAGGGGCAGCTCAACCAAACGGCTGTTGTGACTGGTGAACAAGGATAGGTTTAGCTTCACACCACCTTTCACAGCAGCACCAAGATGCATAATTGTGCCATGCTTGCTTCTAAGTTACAGTTCCAAAAACACCAAGAGATCAAGAAAAGCATGCAAATTTAGGTCTAGCTATAGGGAACCACAAAAACTTCACATAAAACAGACATGCACATGCTCCACCATCTGAACAGGCATTACTTAACATGCTAGCCACCAGAGGCAGTTTAGCAACAACTTCAGACCAAAAAACAAGTGTTGGAAATAGACTACTTTTGATACAAAAAATATTTTTTGTTTCTTTTGAAACTGCAGTCAACATGCTCTTCGGAAGATGGCTTCTCCTCACCATTTAAACATGCGACTCTGCAAAAAGACTTTTCCCTCTCCCTAACCTAACCACAATTTTACCCATCAACCCAATGAGGGTATTATATATAGAAATCCCAGAACACCTAAAAAAACTCAGGTTCTTCAGATAACTGACTTGAATAGCATAAGCACTTGTTACAAGATTCACATTAAAAAAAAAACACCACACTAAACCACAGCTACTCAGAGAGTGATTACAAATTTGGATTAGCAGTTCAGCCCTCTGTTGTCTTTCATATCTCCAGATTAATTCACAAGTGTGAATATTTTTCAGACAGATGACAATCTGAGCTCCACCCAAGCCTAGGTAACGGATTCACCACTAAAATAAGTTCTGTTTCAGTTTTTTTAAAAGCATCTTTACTTAAAAAGATCTTTCTGGCAAAAGAAACAATTTTAATACAGGAAATTTTAAGCGTGTTATAAACAGTTTATTAACCCCATGTACTTTTTAACAAATGTTATGTTGTAAAAATGTTCCTGAAAAGTTTGTGTATTATTTGCAATAAACAGCAAGTCTAGCTCAAAATCAACACTAATTTAAAACTAAATTTCAATATAAAAGTGAAGGTCCACTCTTAGAGAACTCTTTGAAGGCAACAAGGGGACGTAAAGTTATGCTCCCCAAATACAGCATATCCTCCTGAGTAATCATTAGCTCTGCAGTCACCACTGTCGGAGAAAACAGTGGAGGGTGACTGTCAGTAACATCAGGAGCAAAGATCTAGTCTAGTACAAACCTCTCTCCCTCCCACCCTATACCTACTATTGCTGGACTTACTGAAGATTGTAAGGATGAAGCCCCATCACTACTTCTAGCACCTCTGCAGAAAGGAGTGATCACAAGATATGCTATTTTGACAATTTATTGTGTTTAAATCTATTTTTTGTGCTTACTTATGGGAGAATAACACAAGAACACCAATGTAAGATGGTTCTACTATATTATTAAAAGACAAACACAAACTGCTAGCATTAGCTTATCTCTCTTCTTTCTTCAGCAAAGTAAGAACTGACAGGCACACCGTGAACTAGGCACAGGTTTTTGTAGCAATATTTTTATAATAAAACCAAGGGAAATGTAACATTTGTAAAGCCAAATAAAATTATGATAATGCAACTAGAGAAGCACACTGATGTACAAAACATTTGTTCTTGCCCTACGTGAATAAAGGCAGCTTAAGAGAGTATTTACTTCCTATATTTTAATCTGAAAGACAAAGGAAATATTATAAACATGAGATGACTGCAAGGAGCTTCTCATTCAGATCAGATACTTAAAAGCATACCAAACATACTCTTGCAATTACATTTGAGTTGCAAGGTCTCTAATATCCTTAAGTGTCTTTCAAGCTTGTCTTTGCAATCAGCTTCAAGGACCACATCCAGTGAAGACACATACCTTTTCCATACACAACTGTGTCAGCTGAATAAATTACCACCCCAGAACAGCTAATTCCAGCTTTTCATTCCAGCCTACTCCAACCTGCCATCAGCGTTATTCACGTAAATGCCCTCCATCCCACTACAGTCAAAACAAAGCCACAATAGTTTCAGTTTAATAGCAGAACACCAACAAAACAGGTCAGACATCCAGGAAGCAAACACCTCAACCAGAAGAATGCAGTTCTAGTTCTGCCCTCTAGGTCACACACAGTACAGTTACAAGAACCAGCCTACAAACTGCTCGGGTCTTCTGCTAAGACAACCTCGATGTCCATGCTGGAGAACTTGCCATATGATAAATTAATACCAGTGCTCTAAATCGTTCATGGAAAATGTATATACTAAAAATGAAAATCACAGTGAACAGACGGTTCATTTCCTCCCCCATTCTAGTCACATGCTATTTAGAAAGCAAAAGCTTTATGCACAATATCTTATGATCAGGCTTTGATCAAAAATAGTTTGTCTCTGGCATTCAAAACTAAGAACCAAAAATCATGATCAAGTCACTTTTCTTATTAAAAAACTTGAGTAAAGATCATGTTAGAGTTTTAGGATATAACTGTGAGTGTCAGGAAGATTATTGAGATTTATACCATCTTAAGTAGTATACTACTTGGATGGAAAAAGTTTCTGGCTTTATGTTACAAAGGTACATGATCTAATGTTCAGCTAAGCATTTTTGAGGAAAAGCCGTAAAAAGAATAAAAATCTCTCTGAAAGAATCAGGCATTAAGGTTATTTGGGGAAGAGAAGTTAGAACATCTGAAGGGTGTTTTTTTTCAATTAAGAAGAGGCATGTGCATTCTGGACTTTCCAGTCACCTCCAGTCAGTAGATGGTTATGTCATTTCCCTTCTGTTGTTAGCTTTAGTCCTCTTGAGAACTTACTCCTTTTTTACTCATTACTGAGTTACATGCTTGAACTCCCTTTCTTCCTACAAAAGGTAAAGAACAAATGACAGTGTCACCTCCTAGACATGTGCAAACCCTAAGAACAGATCCCCTCTCCTAAACTCATCAATAAGTCTCATTTTTTTGACGAAAAGTTGAAATTTAAGAATGTAAGGATTTATTCTTGATGGCAATACTCAGAACATATTAGACAGCTGTACAGCATACAGTCGTGTTTATTCTCTGTTAACCCCTGACAATCCTGGAGCTGAATACTTTCTCAGAATACTGATGAAAGAGGTTTAGCATTTGCTAAAGTTACTGGGAGGGCAGTAACCAGCAGCGACAGGCTGACAGTCAGGAACAGGAAAGTCAGCAAACATAATGCACTTCAGCTACTTTTGCATGAAGTCCAGCAGCTTACTTTAAGCTTCTAGTGCAGTTTAGTTCCAAATGAGCAAATGGGACCAAGTTGTGAATACACCTTCTGTTCCGCTAACACTGCTCCAAGGACTGAAACCTCAGACCAGATGGTAACTTCCCAGACCACCAGAGCCAAGGGTCAGAATTGCTTTTCCAACAACGCCTTCACAAAGATGACAACAAATTGTGCTTTGAAAGGTACAGTAAGAAATATGGGGAAGTAGGTACTACTACCGCAAGAAAGCTATTTCTACAAAAGAAGTTATCTTGAACAGTTATGTTCTTCCCTATAGAGAAGCCAGTTTTTCCTCCACACTTTGATGAACAATACCACACAGAAAACAAATTCAGAAACCCAGCAACAAATACGCAGCAGTAATTTTTTTTAAACTCAGCTAAATAAGGCCTACTATGACAAAAGGTTTAAAATTTTGAAAAGTAACCATTTCAGAGAAGACATTTTGACAAACTGATGTTCAGATCAAAGGATTCTGAAGATACAAAGTAATTAGACTAACCTAGTTTTAAAAGGGGAACGCGGTGAATCTTGGTCTGAAAAGTATCTTAAGCTGTAGGGATATTACAATGACTGAAGAAAAGCTGTTGCTTTCTGTGAGCTTTGGTCAAGTTATTTAATCGCTCCGCTCCGCTGTACTTCAGTTCCCAATTTTTTCTTACAGAAAATCCTGGATTAAAAACTAAGCCATACTACTTGAAATAAACGTGTTTCAGGGACAAAGATTGGAACTTACTATACAAACAAACAGCACTAAGCTTTAAGAGGCCCAAACCTAGCAGCTTTCCCACTTAATTCCAGAAAGGCATTCCAGGTTTGCTGCAGCTCCCTTTAGGAAGTTAGCCTGAGTGGCTGAAGAACAATAGAACATAAAGAACAGCAATCCTGGAAGACCCAGGTGGATTCAGCACTGAATCAGAGTAAAGGGCACCGGACAGAAATGTTCCTAATTTCTTCCCTTCCTAACTCTTCTATGTATTCTGTATTGAATCCAGACTTGCAGAAACACATCATGTACACAAACAGGTAGGTAGGGATCTATGTCCTGTATCTCCATGGGACTGCTGGGCAGAGTAGCTCAGGACAGGGCATGGCTGGCAACACAGTCACTGTCACAGGAGAAAAAGAATCATAAGGTAGAGCCAGCCACTGGCAGCCACTTTGCAGACCTGATAGATGAAAAAACTTCCTCATCAAGCTGGTCCCCAAAAAGTAAATACCAATTTTTACATAAACCGGTCTTCTAAAGCAGTTACCAGACATTTTTGGGTTTACTTCCAGTTTGTGTTCAACAGATATTTCAAAAGTTACTGCTCAAGTTCACTGTTGGTTTGGGAAAAAAAAGAAAAAAAATATTTACATTTTGTTTCAGCACTATAACCAACAAAAAAAACCCAAAAAAAACTTTGACAAAAGGTAGAGCTACGAAAAGAAAATAAACATGCAAGATAAATGTTGATCTGTTTTCAGTAAGCAATAAGAAACATGTTTTAAAAGGAAGCTTCTTGCCTGCTTGAAAGAAGGGAATCAAGAGCTGGCTAATTCCTACTTTCTTTTATCAGACAAACAAAAATCAAGTCCTGTATTAAAGACAGGCTTTCAAAGCCATATAATTTGCTTCATGATCTCAAACCCCAAATAACATACTGGGAAATAAGTTCTACCTATTTCCTCTTTCTGAAGAGGAAGGTCCAACACAGATATGCAGAGATTCATCCTCTGCTAACAGATGTCTGAAGTACAAATGTACACTGAAAAGTTTGGGTTGTTTCCTTTTTTTGAGCTACACAATACAACGCATGACAGCAAACAGAGCTTTACGCTAACTGAACTTGCAGATGCTACATGACTCAGATCTCTAGTTTGCTGAAGTGATGTGGTTACAGTCTAAATTACTACTTCAGGAACAGGACACTGGACAGACAGTGACAGTTATACACACACATAACTAAGTGTCAACTACAGCACCTTACTTTTAAGAAGTGTGTTAAAACTATGTGTTACTATAGCTCTCATCCCATGACTTGCTAACTTTAATGAGTGGCATACAGAGCTCTCACCCCTATGTGCTTGCTAACATTAATGAGAGGCATACCTTCCCCAGAAAGCTAACAAATGCTTCAAACACACAAAGCTTTACCTTTTCAATGCTTTTTCACTAAAAGGCTCAACAACCTTATAAAATTCCTTATTATATCGTATATCGAAGCAATACAGCTAATCATCTTCCCCAAAACCTTTTTCTCTATTGATTGAGTGGACACATAGGCAAAAGAAAATCCTAGGTGTCACAAAATCAATTTGTTTAAAGCTCACTGATAAAAGCAGCACTATAATTGTATCCTTAATCACAACTTCTCATTGTGCAATCTTTCTATAAGAAGCTACGTCTCTATGTTCATGCTGTTGTTTTACGACCCATAAATTGTTTCCTAGTGTCTTATCTCTGGGAGTGAAAGCGTTACTGATAAGGTTTCCCAAGATTAAAATCAACCTAATACAGAGAGATGACTGCTATATATTGTAAAATACATATATGTATATGCACATAAAAATACCTGTAATTTGCAGGAAAGCTACATTAAGAACAAAAGTCTTTCCAAAGGTTAAAAAAAAAAAATTAAAACCAAAAATAAAACAAAACCCCCACAACTAGAAAGTACCCACAAAGCTTATTTTGGCAACATTGTTTCCTCTGTGAAAGCAAACATCTACTATGTAGGCAACAGCAAATAATTAGTCCCTCCATGAGCAAATTGTTTTTAATTGTTGTACCGGGTGCCTAGATACGGAGGTTTTGCAGGCTGTTTTTACCCATCAATCTTACAGCCAATGAATAACAATTTAAGGAAAAGAGAATCAAGAGGGAACTACATAAACAAGAAAATGTCTCCTCTCCTTCAAAAACATACTACATCCACATATTCTCAAATAAATTGTAACCAGCACTTTTTAAACACATTGCATTATGAATACCGAGATATTTACTATAAAGCAGAGAAACAGCTTTCCTGACTCGAATCTCTGGATTATGTTCATAAACCACTGAACCACTCCAAACTATGAATCTTTGTGATGTTTAAGTCGCTCAGGGAAAAATACTATTTTCATTTATCTTAACTTTTGAGATCATCAGGATGAAGAATCCTTCTAGAGGAATGGTAGGCATGTGGTTGGTACTTAACTGGAGAATGGCTCCGACAAGCAAGTGGCTGACAGTACAGCCAAACAGAGAAGCATCATCTCCTCTTCAAATCACTGCAAGTCAAAAGCATGAAAGAAGATGAAAAGCAAAAACAAACCCACTGCTCTGAACCCCTAAAATTAACATATTGGGTGGAAGAAGCATGGTGAACACTAGATGAAATATCGGCCCAGATAAGTGAGAGTATCAGATAAGCTGCTAGCTACAAAAGGTAGCCTTCCATCAAGTTGGGTACTTGTTTGGGTTTTTTTTTTCCCCTCCTCCATTTGTGCAGTTTGAGCAAGTAAGAGTCATGAAGAATAAGCTACACCCTAGACAAAACAGTTAAAAATAAGGTTGGGGGGGATTCTTTTCAACAATTATTTAAACAATTATTCAGGCCTAAGATTTGTCTACACACAGAAGTTAGTGGTGTAAGGAGACATCAGTTGAAGAACAAATTACACTAGCATACATGCCACTTCCTGACACATACTAATTTATTCTGCTTACAAGTATAATTCATGCTAGCTAATCTAATTAGTGTTTAACCAATTTAAGGAAATACATTTTATTTTCTGCCAATTAAAAGAAAAAAAATGTTTTTCCTGCTTATCTCCTTCCAAAAAGTACAACTCAGAACTAAGTAAATAAGAAGGCTTCTGCTACATCTCTAGAGATGTCACCAGTCTTCATGTGTATCTTATTAAAAATAAAAATAAGTAATAATAAAAATCGCAGTTACATGTCGAGTTCTGGCAAACAGGTTTACTCTGAAGCCTACCACCATTTCAAACAACTAGCTTAAGCAGAGTAGCTCTTTCCGCCCCAAGGATAAAGCAAACAATGCAAATAAAACAACTCTAGCACCCCTTTACTCTGTTTCCCTGTCATCAGCTACACACTAACAGTTCAGATTCTTGAGCCAGTAATTAATTTTTTACTTTGGAAAATAAAAAGTAGCAACAAAGAGCATCCAACTTTTCATGGCTGGAGCTTAACAAATTTGGGTTTCATATTTCTCTTTCATTGCTACATGATGCTTGCAGGCAGCACTCAAATTGAAACTGAGCACCAGATGATTTACTGAACTGTACAGTCACTCGCTCAAAAATAATGACCTATATTCCAGAGGAAAGCACTCGCCTAGGACAACGATTGTTTTAAAGAGATTATTTCATGGTTTATTCCTTAATAGTAAAAATAACAGTGTTGGTCTAATTTAGCCAACAGAACAACCTCTCTCCATTAAATATATTGAATATTTCAACCAGGTATTTTCATCACAAGCTCTTATCTCCAGTAAGAATTACATGATGTAAAGCAAAAGAGACCATACGGAACAGCAGTATGACACAATGCAGTAGTGACCCTGGGTGCCAATCTTTCTCCTTGCCAAACAAGGGCCTTATAAAGTATCACTTCAGACATAAGTGAAACAAAAAAATCTTGATTCATTGCCTGGCACAAACTACTTTCAGAGCCAGTAACATCAGTATTCTGGCATTGAGGAACACAAAGTTATGACAATTGTTATCTTAAGATTAATGCGACATGCATTTGGGGAATATAAGGTTTTGCAGATTTAGCCTGAAATCAGGACATTTTGTTCATAACCACAGCAGCTGCCTTTATACTGCTAACCACAAACAATGAGATTGCTATTTCTCAAAAACTGTTAAACTGTAGTCAGTCCAGCTCTGCGTTGTGGGATGGACTAGACAAAATGGTTTATGTTCTCTTCTAATCTCATTTTCTTTAGATATTTTTCTTAATATTGTCTTTCATTCTAGCAGTTGTCAAAGGCAATCATGAGTTGTAAATGAATAACCACACCACATGTGGTGGTTATTCATTCACAGGTTTTCCAAAATCATAAGGACTATGAGTTTTGAACTGAGAGCCATCTAGACTAGTTTTTCTATCAAAACTGTAGAGTTTCAACAGTGCCCCAGATAATTTATAAGGAAGAAAAACATTTCCTTAATAATATTAAACAAAACCAAGTTCTTGCTAAAAATAAATACTTCCACACACATTATATGCTTAAAAACCTTTAAGATCTAAGCTATAAAATTGTTGCTTGAAAATGTAAATGTTTAGATATAACATGAAAAGATGGAGAGTGAAATCACAGCTATTTTAAAAAATAGGATTAACTGAAAGTGAAACCTCCTTAAAGTTAACTGCTTGAAATTGAGAAATTTAGAAAGGTATACCTGGCAATCAAACACCACAACAAATGACTCTCTTTATAACTGCCATCGCTTAGCCCTGTGGATGATGAGGTGTTATGGTTCAACTAGCATTCTAATTTTTATTTGACCAATAAATTCTTAACAGCCTCTGCATGTTGGAACTAATCTGATGAAAGTCCACATCCCAGGGCAAGTTTTTATAAATATATTCTGCGATGCAGCTTTACTGATAATTTCAAAGGCCTTGATAGGTTTTAGAAAATGGAGAATGAAACTTCATACAAGACAATAAAACCATTTCCTCAATAGAAGGATGATCTTCCATTGGTAAGAACAGGTCAGTATGCAATCAGATATAGCTGGTACTGATACACCATTCTAATTGCATTAGAATAAAAAAAAAAAAAAAAAAATTCCTTAACTTTGTTTTTTCCATTTAAAGTCTGAAGAACCAAACAATTTGTTCACGTCATTGATGAAGAGGAGAAAAACAAGGTTTGGCCTCAACATGCAGATCACTGTTAAAAGTTTTCTGAAGTACCTAAACTATTCTAGGAGCAAGTATGAGATGTGTGCATGAAAGTTTCTTAAAAGACACATACCAAAGAACAATGTGTCTGTAAAACAGAAATTTTTTTTGTCCCCTCTAATGACAATGTGTTCTTTGAGAAGATTTCTCTGTGTGATCAACTTCACTAATCAAATTATTCCAAATCAATTCTGGAATTCAAGGAAGAACTACTGCTTGGAAAAGCAGCATGAAAAAAATCAACTAACCCCTATACAAAAACCTATTCATTCAATTCATAAACTATTCAGAGTATTTTGTAATCCTGACAAAAAAATTACTTGACCTAAAGGAAGTATCCTTCAAAGCTGTATGATTGACTATCTGGGGGGGTGGGCTGGGGGGTGAAATCATCCGAAGAAAGATGTTCCTATTGCATTACCTGAAGTTACTTTTAAATTCTAAGCCAAGGATGGTCTGTGTGCGTGTGTGTATATAATCTCACACTAACAAACTGCATACAACCTTGATTTTCAGAAGATTCTATGCATAATGTTCCCTTCCAAAACATTTTTCACACCAAGACCTGAAAAGCTTAAGTACTTCTTAAGCTCAGTGCTCCCTCCACAGACTGCGTGAAAAGGGGAACGGAAAAGAGAATACACATGCCCTTTTTCCAAGGCACAATTTCTCCTCTCTTCACCCCAGACATCCATAATGATGAGAATTTATTTTTCCTCCTAAAGGCTTAAAGGAACAAATAACTATTAAAAAAAAAAAAAAAAAGTAAAATCCCATGTAATCAAGAGACAGGTATGATCTTTTGCTCACTCTGTTTAACATTCTTGTTTTTAGAATTCCTTTAAACAGCAAACAAGTACATCTCAAGGTATTACAGAAGAGACTCATAAAAAGCCATCTTTTACAATGATTACAAGAAAAAAGGTTTTCTATAGATAAATTAATCTGGGCTGCCACAGAAAGTTTTTGTTAAGTTATCAAATTTGGTAAGTAGAATTGCTTTAAAGGACAAATTCTACATTAAAATATCATGACAAAAAGACTTTTTAGATCTTTCTTATGGTGAAACTATCACTGAGCTCAAACAAAAACAGCTCAAAACTATTTTTTTAATAAATAAACTTAGCCCCTTGGCCAGATCACCACTATTTAGAACTTATGCACCTCATCTATTAAAATGAATGACTAATCTAGAGCCATCTATAAAAATCACAGAATAAACTCCTGCTGGGGAAACGTATCTAAAACAATACAATATAGCTGCTTATATCATCACCAAATATAACTGAAAAGATCTTGCAAAAAGCTATGACAGAACCCTCATTTTCCTGATGCATTTTCTTGTCTAACATTAACCAACAAGCTTGAAAAAAACCAAACAGCATTTATCTGCTGAGGCAGGCTATCCACACTAGCTTGAATTTTAAGTGTTATATTTCTAATTTGATAAATTCACCTGCTTGCATAAACCAAGAAATCCTGAAAAGCCAAAAGCTGTGTGTGCAATTGCAGTGCCTTATTTTTTTTAAAAAAAAAAAAAAAAAAAAATCACAGTTTCTCTCTCAAAGTTTAAGATGGCTATCCAAACACAAGCACACTCTACTATCAGTTTCAACAGAGATGATACACGTTGTCATTAAATGCAGATATGAACGTTTACTATCAATGTTTACATAGTAAACACTTCCACAAAACATTGCTACTTCTGGAAACAAAGGAAGGAAGTTACAGGCAGTTAATCTAAAATATAAAATTCACAGAAACATGAAGCATTATGAAAAGTCATGTTCTATAAAGTAGTTATAAAATCATACCCCTTCCACAACAGTATTTTCAGCATATTATCTTGGTCTCCATTATGGGAGAGTGGTAAGTTATGAAGTCCCTAAACACAGTACAAGCTATGAAAATGAGAAACACACAGTTGAGAGTTTGCAAATATCAAAGGTGGGCTACCCCAACCAGCCTCAGAACCAAAGTGTCAGAATGGGTAATGCTGGCACCACCAGTGACAAACCCATGGCATAAGTAAATCATTTACAACACAAGGAATCCAAATCCAAAATACAAAGTGCAACCCAGAAGAGCACCAGCATTCCAACACGCATCCAAGTCAAAGCTGAGTGTCCAAGGAGCCTAACAAAGCACCCAAAACCCTAACTGTGCAAAATCAAATCGACTGCTCAGCAGCCCCCGCAAACCAGATGATACTAACAGCAAATCTGCACAGTGTGAGAACGTAATCTTATTACGGCACCTCACATGATTTTTCTGGGAAATGTACAGAATAATGCAACTACTTTTTCCATACTCCACAATAAGACCCCAGGAGCTCACTTACTACCAGAAAGAACAAAAAGCAGAATCACAGAGGCCAGGAAGAGAAACTGGGAGGGTCTGCTAGAACCAGGACCACTTCTATTTGTCTTATTATACTCTTTGATCAAAAGCTAGATACTATACTACACCTCAGCCTGACCTCTTTACGGTCAGTCTGACTTTCTGATGTCTCATGATGAAAAAGAAGAAGAATCAGAAAGGGGAAGCTCTAAGGGTCAAAGGGAAATTAGCACTCAGAACAACTATGGGGAACTTTCAACTCCACATTACTCTTTTGCGGCTCGACAAAGTATTCCCCTGGACAGTTTGATCAATTCTTTCCTCTCTCCTCTCACAGCTTTTATACATCCCTATAGTAGTAAACAGTAACAATTAACTTCAAAACAATGTAAAAATCAGGTACTGACTTTTCTACTGTGCCCTTAAGTCACTTTCATGCCTTACTCTTGTTTCCTCAAAATCATTTAACAGTTATCTTCAAGAAGAATTCTAGCTAGCAGCTCCCCATTTCTTGGAAGCTTATACTGCCAACACTAATTGTTAACAATTAGGATCAAGTAGAACAGGAATCAAAATACCTTTTTATGATACAAGTGTAACTAACTCTATGAGCAAACACAAACTGCCTCTGTGAACAGAAAGGTCTAATATCTCCCAGGGCTAGTATTCACTGCATCACCTGATCTGAGTTCCAATTCAAGTTTTACTCCAAAAGCAACTGCTAGCACACACAAAAAGTTCTCTTTCAACTCCATTGCTATTTTGCACTTCAAGGCTCACAAACACTTAAATTCAACTGGAAATGTCGATACTTACACACTACAGATATTTCAGTAACATACTTAAGATGCAGGAGATGAAAAAATGCCTTTAAAAGCTGCAACTCTTCCCACCTTCTCTGCTAAGTTTGCACAAGTATCTGGGCAGTCACACACCGAAAGAGACTGGACAGCTTAAGTGACTGACAACTAAACCCCAGAGAAAGGAAGGAGGATTAGAGCATTTCTCCAGCCAGTTCAACACTTGACTACAGAAGCACCTACGTTAGCACAATAATGCAGAGAACACAGACAAAACCGAGCAGCTAGGACTGCAGACAGCTATGGCTTACGCAGCACTGCCACCAGTAAATTACTTGAGAGAGTTCTCATTTTTTTCAAAATAACAGGAAATAATGAAAGTATACACCAGTGAAACAAACCAAAACAAACTGTTCACAGAAGGGGGGGGGGGCAGGGAACAAAACCTTTTTCTGCCACATGTATTTCAAATCCTTCAGTTTAAATCACATTATCTAATATTTGTTTCTCAATAACATGTAAAAAAAAAATCATGGTCCTATGAAAAACATATCCTTTTGCAGCATTCAAACTCTTAACAAAGGGAAATACACCAGTACCTTCTTTAAGTACAAAGAAAAAACCCACTACATTATTTGTGCAAGCTTATTTTAAAAGTTTAGCCAGTTGTTGAACTTTTCCACCTATTTCTAAATTAAAATTCTGGATCTTGTATTCTGTATCAAAATACACACAGACAATGCATTAGATTCAGATTAATTGCATTTTATTTTCACACTGATTTGCTTGCAAAGGCCTGAAAAACTGAAAAGACATAGCAGAGCCTTCATCCCAAGTTAAAGTTTTGGGAGGAGAATAAAGGGTTAGACATCAAAGAGAAAAAAATTAACATATAAACTTTTTCTTACTGTAATATTTGTTAGAAATACAAATATGTGTATACAATATGTGTACACAATACACAAATACATAATGGAACAGATCTCTGTATCTCAGCAAAATCATTTTATCTAATTCCAGAAGAAATGCAGTAAGTTTGCATACACAATAGAAGCACAAATTAGAACCATCTTACTATGCTGAAACAGTAAATAACAAGACTCCAGATCTCTGCAAAGTACAGTAATCACGTTAAAATATCTAACCTGAATTACTTTAAACCACTTTCCACAAGAGAAATTTCAGGGAGTGCACATTGCTACCGAATCTATAATCAAAATTCAAAAATACCTGGAGACATGCCTGTATGACAGCACTGTAAGGCCGTAACACCACCACATGAGTAATTGTACTGAATGAAAAAGCAATTTATTTCTACGTAACTACTTTTAAAATAAAACACGGGGGGGGGGGGGGGGGGGGGGGAGGTGTGCACTTCTAGTTAACATAGAAACCAATTTACAATAAAGGGACCTATTTCCCTGAATAGTAATAAAGATTATAAAAATTAACTAAAAAATGAGTTCACACTAGAAGTCAATCCTTAGAATAAGATTCTTGGACAAAGCCTTAACTCTCACTTTTTCTTTCTAATAGGAAAAATAATGTTACTTATCAAATGCATGGAGAACCGCAACAGATCAGCGTATGCAGTTTGCTTCCTGCCTAAAAAAAGGTGGCTGTGTGTCTTAAGGTACGTGCAACAAACATGACCTAACCAGAACGTTCAGCTACACTTGAATTGAAAGTACAGCTACTTAACTTAGCTCAGCACCCTAAAAGTACAGAGGTTTAAGAATTGCTTATCACTGATAAGTAGTATAACTTCAAGACTATGCCATATCTGGAAACTAACACCATCAAATTTTGCAACACAAAACTTGCCATACTGAAGTTTTGGTGAGGAAACAAATAACTTTTATAATATATATAAAATACATATAGTGTAAGAGACATTATGACAACCATATTTCTTTGCCTGCAAGAAAAGACCAGGGATTGGTCATAAATGGTAGACTACTCAAAACTGATTTTACATTAAAAGGATTACTACTACACAAGCTTTATAGCAAGTACTGAGAAAGGACTTTTGCTGTCAACTTACATTCACATCCATTTCATTCCTCATCCACTGACCACATGACTGAACCGTTGAGCAGGTTACTTCACTTCTAAGCCCAACAGCAAGACAGAATTCACACTCTGCCACTTCGCAAATGGCCTTCAAGATCCACCCTTAGATTCACTCTTAGATGCAGTCACTGAACAAAATCCTGTTCTAAATGGCAACTTACTGGTTCTTCGAAACACCTTCCACTTTTCTTTTCTTCTGCCCTTTGACCTTTTCTTTCCTATTTAAAAATTATATGCAAGACACTAGGAATTTAAGCAGTAAAGGCAGGGAGTTTACCATCGTTAGTAATAAGCTTCACTATTTAAGAGGCTGCCGGTAGCCTAATGTAAAATGAAAGATCACATTTGAAAGGCAAATGCACAGACTGCAATTGCACCATTAGCTACCATAGTTATCGAGCATTCTTTTACACAGAAATGTAAATCCACTCAAATACCTTTCTACTATATTAGAAATCAACTCAGAATTCCCAACCATGTAAAAACTATATTTCTAGTCCAAATGGATATGAGAGAGCTCTTCAGACAGAAAAGCTAGACCAGTAACATACCTGAGTTTACAACCAAAGCTGTGTCTTGGTGCTGCTTCATCAACAAAGACGCAGCACAAATCACAACACTTGCACCAATTAAGAAACCACAGGACACGTCAAGCGCATGCAGAGGATTTAAATCAACTGAGAGCTTTGTTCCAAACTGTTTGCATAGACTGTAACTCAAGGACTCTCGCCCTCGTTTTTCTCAAATAAATGAGAAACACAAAACTCACACATAACTAAAGGGTTGAATGCATACATGAAATAAATGATCCCCCACTACTCATTTAAAATGGTTCAATTTCCAAAATTTTTCTTTATTCCAATGATTTCTAAAATGGATTTATGCATTGACAGAAAAACATTAAATGAATTCCAATTGAAAGCACTTAGGTACAGACTGCATTAAGTTAAATATTTATCCATCCATCTTGCTGCTAAATTATCAACATCTCCTTTTCACCTACAATGCACAAAAAAGGGAAGGGCATACTGAAGATGTAAATTGCTACCTGGAGTTAATTATTTTAGTTATTGGGAGGGGGTGTGGTTCATTTACCTCATTGTTTTGTCTCCTTGGCACCACAGTGCAAGCTGCACTCTAAATTTTAGACAGGGCTTACCCCCTTATCACAAGAGCTTGGTAATGCTTACTGCTTGCTTTGGAGGAACTGACACCTTTTATTCAGACTTTTCATGCTGAGGTTAGAATCGTTTATTAACCAAGACTTCAAAAAATTTCAAAGTTTTACACATTTCTAGATATGAAAGTCTAAAAAGAAACCATTTTAATCTCTACTGCAGAAGCATACAGAAGGTAGATGCCAGGAGAGGCTACCTCAGAGGAACACGGAGACACAGCCTGTACACACAAGGATAGCATTAGGAAAAACCAACATCCCACCAGAGCTAAAACTGACAAAGGATGACAGGCAACAAGGATGGATTCCTGTCTCAGAGGTAAAAGGAAGGAAGAAGTGCTCTTTCTGCCCAGTGGGACAGGGGACCTGGTAACAAAGTACATGGAAAAGGCTGACATACTCAATAGCTTTTTAATCCCAGTTTTCCCTAGTGAGGTCCACCCTCAAGCCTCCCAGACCCCTGAGCCTAGTAGCAGTCTGATGGAGTAACAAATTACTCCAAAAGAGGAAGATGGAAGCACTCAAGAAAGTTGAAAATACTTTGCAAAGTCTGTGGCACTAGATGGGATACACCTGAGAATCCTGAGGGAGCTGGCCAATGCCACCAAGATACCACACTGCCACTTTTTGAAAGGCTATGAGATTAGGGGAGGTTCCTTCTGACAGGAAAAAAGGCAAACATCACACCCAGCTTCAAGAAGAGCAAGAAGAAGGATCCAGGCAGCTACAGATCAGCCAGCCTAACCTAAGTCCATGAGAGGATTATGGAGCAAGTTGTGTGGGAAACTAACTGCACTGCTAGGCTAAAAGAACAGCAACCAGCAGTACCAAGTCTGTTAACAAGTGGTTACAGTCACATCCCTCAGGGATTACCACTGAGACCAGTACCATCTGATGCCTTTATTAATAACGTGGATGCTGGGAAGGGGGGGTATACTCAGCAAGTTTGCCAATGAAATTGGGCAAACTACTCAAAGGGACCTGGACAGGCTGGAGAAAGGCATTGGCAGGAACCTCATCAAGCTCAACAACAGCAGGTGCTAAGTCCTGTATCCGGGGTAGAAAAACCCCATGGTACAAGACAGGCTGGACACTAACCAGATAAAAAGCGACTTTTGCTGAAAAGTTCCTGGAGATCCCAGCAAGCAAGAAGTTGCTCAGCAGCGTACCCTCGCAGCAAAGGCGGCCAAGCCCACAGCCCAGCCAGCAGCTCCAGGGAAGTGATCCATCCTCTCTCTTCAGCACCTGTGAGACTGCATTTGGAGTACTGTGTCCAGTTTTCAGCTCCCCGGTACAAGACAGACACTGACACACTGGAGCAAGTCCAGTGGAGGCCACCGAGCTGGCCAGATGGCAAGAGCACGTGATGTACAAGAGGCTTACAGACCAGAGTTTACGCAGGCTGGAAAAGAAAAGGCTCAGAGGAATCCTTATTGCTGTCAACTATCTAAAGGAAGGGGGCAGAAAAGACAGAATTGGACTCTTCTGGATGGTGCACAACGACAAGAGGCAACAGATATAAGTTGGAAAGGAAATTCCAATTAGCTTATAAAGGGGGGGAGGGACCACTATGAGGGTAGTCAAATGTGCAAACAGGTCACCCAGAAAGGTGTTAGGGGCTGGAACAACTTTACCTGAATTGCTTTTGCTTTAATTTAAGCAGGGAGCGGATTAGATGACCTCCAGAAGCCCCTTCCCTATTATTTCATCTGCCTGTGATTCTATTTCATAAATTTCTATTCAGCAATTTTTCCATAAAGTTTATTACTTCTAATCATATATTTTAAAAAATCAGTTGCCCTGTACATATAGTAAGCATGCATCCAATGTGGTATGCAAAACTGTAAACATCTCTTACCTACTTGCCCTTTGAACTTCTCCCCTTTGCACCACTGTGCTTCCCCCATAACTAGGGAACATAAGTTTTCAGCATTGGCACAATTTTGCACTTTTAAGCTTACTTGATCTAAAAAAAAAAAACCAACCAACCCACATGTTCTTCAGTGTCCTGACCTGTGTTTCAGGGGTGATGAGAGTAGCAAAGCAGAGGGCTGTGACTCCTCTCACTTTGATGCAAAAAACTAACTTTTCCTCTGTCCACTCAAAAACATTAGAAAGACCTTTGTCCCTGCTATTCTTTCCAAAATATAAGAAGCATTCCACCAAAGAAACAATACAGTAGAGGTTTTGCACAAGGGCTTTACTCATCTTTCAGAGTAATCTATTTAACTAAGCAGGTTTTGGAATCCAATTTATGTATTATTTACCAAACAGACACACCCAACAAATTTTTTTTTCTTTTTTTTTTTTTCCCCAGCTTCACAAAGTCCCCTCTTGGAACATTTCTGATACCAAAATTAAGCAAGCACCTTAAAAGCCACAGAGGTATTTCCTAATAACCTACACATTGGTTTTGTTTCTTTTTAAAGTTAAGAATACAGAAAAAGGTGAAATAATTCAGTTTCAAATTCTTTTCAAGTATGTCAGCCTTTGCTTACAAACCAGGACTCTGTCAAAGAATCCCTTCAGCAACCCAGGTTAAACGGCTCCCGTTACAGATGTACTAGCATAGAAGAGTAAGACTGAGGCTGGAACAAACTGCCAAATGCATGAATTTCAGAAAACACATCTTATGAAAATATGCTTGAAAACATCTTAATCTCCCTTAAAAGGGCACCCCTATGAAGCTCAGAGTTAATACTTGAAATGTGCATTTTAATTTTCACTTTGAAGGCCAAGACTAAAATTAATGGTGAGAAACCGAGAGATATTAGATGAAGATTAGTATAGCTACTGGTCAACAGAGAAAACATGCAGGGTTGCACTTCAACACTTTTTTGCATCCATTTGTTTAAGAGTGCTGCTGTTTTTGATACCAAGATCAAAAGTGCCAATACATCAATCCACTCGGTGCATAAAATGGGTATAATCCAATGACAAATTAATCTAGACTGGAAATCAGGAGATGTGTAATTACTGAGGTCAGTCAAGTTTGAAATATCCTTCCAATTATAGCAGGGGTAGTAACAATATACAACTGATTATTTTTAAATTAGAGCTGAATACATTTACAAAAGCCCCCATCTAACAATACCCAGATCATTCCTCGAAACTAATGAATCAACAAAAAACTTCGAAGAAAGGATAGAGCAGAAGAAAACCACAACTACTTCTGTGGACTCATGGAAGAAAAACAGAGACACAGAGGTACCTCTTAAAAAGCAGTGGTCCGTTTAACATTGCCAAAAGTAAATAAAAAAGACAAACACCACCATGGCTTCATAATCAATGTAAGCCAGCACTGCCATAAAAAGAAGAGCTCCTACCACCCTTACTATCATTTGCTACCTTCTTCACAAGTGGCATAAGCCAATCAAAACCACAGGGTAGCTTCTTTTACTAGTAGTGTCTTCTTACATTAACTTACTGACCATAAAGCCATGACCCAGATAAGTGCATCACCCATCACAACTTCTGTGACTGTGTCAGAACTGCAGTTACACCCAGCACACTTCTTCCCCTGCACTGAGACAATGCCCGCACAGCTAGACAAGCGAGCTGGTTCAGGAAGTTGTTGTAACCAAAAAGTTAACCTTGGAGTGGAAAAAATAAGAAATAAAAGTACTATTTTGTAACCAGTTTAGTTCCCTTAACTCACTTTCTGGCTGTGGAAGTCCCATTGATGACACAAGGGAAGGAGCAGCCACAACTCAGACTGCCTTCAAATGCTCGGAAGCATGCACCAGGAACTTGTTTCCCACAGAAAGCCACATTATGCCCTGGATCTTTTTGCAGTTCCCTTACTAACATTACCAAATCTTAATCTGTGAATCACTTTTTGAAGGACTGAATGCTATTTTTAACAAAGCAATACACTTCACTGTAATCATCTTCAAGAAAACACTGCAGAGTACTTCCATTAATGCTCTAGTGTAGCTTCAAATCTTGTAACACTCAAGTCAATTTGTGCTTACTGTGTGTGACTACACTTCTATCTCTTCAAGCTTAAACTTCAAACTAAACTCTTAATTAGTATCATTAATACCTTCTAACCCACATAAACACTACTGGCTACAGTCCTACTTAAAATGTAGACACAGGCATAATTTGCAGAACTAATCTTATACCCCCAGTAAATCTTCACAAGATCTGCAGCGCCAGTCAGTCTGACAGGCACTCAGGATTTTGGCCTATATCACAGCGATTTGGTCCAATAAAGGCATGGTACTTTCCCTGAATTTAAAGAGATAAGAAAACATTTCCTGGAACATCACCAGAACCTCTCTTTGGAGACAGAAAGGACAGTTACCCTTCTCCAAAGTTTTATTTGAAAAGTCACCAACATGCTTGCAAGACTACAGCTTGACAGTGAAAACAGAAGAACAATGCTTACCTAAGCAAGCTACTTCTTGTTGCTGGATTTGTTTCTGTTTTAAAGAAAAGCTGACACCTTAAATATTATTTTTTCCTTCTTACACAAAAGAATGGATGCATACATGCATGCAACTATAATATGTGGTAAGCTACGACACTTATATACAACACTATCAAAACCAAGTAATCTTAACAACACAGCTTTGAAAGAGTGACACCAAGAGCAAAGTCCACGCCACACTTCAGGAACTTAAGAAACGAACGGAGCTGCTAAGTCCATGTCACTCAGAGTGCCATACCCACTTCAGATGGTTTCAGCAGGTTTTGAGGTACTCTATCTAAAGACAAGGATCCTTGTACTGGATCACAGTTAGGGAGGGCCTACATACAGAATGGGGCTTGGAGGAGAAATAAAAATAAATATTAAAACAAAACACCACCACACACAGAGAAGAAAAGAAAAAAGGAAGGAAAAAAAAATACGTGGATTAATCTGAGCCGTGCAGACAGCACAGTTTTAGGACAGTAGTTTGCTAGTTTTGCCTCCTGGGAAGTGACTTCACTTTTCCTAAGGAGGAGGAGGAAGGGAGACGAACGCTTCCACAACCCTCTCCCCTCACCGCGAAAACAACTTCGTTTTTTTAACTCCCCCCTTCCCCGCAGCTCCGCTCCGGGGGGAGCGGCATTTCCCCAGCGCCCAGACGGCCCCAGGCACTGCCCCCAACGCCACGCACCGGAGAAGGCGAAGGAGCGCACCGTCCCCGAGCAGCCCCGCGCCTCCTCCTTCCCCCGCCGCCGCCGTGAGGGGGCCGGGGCCGGCAGCGCCCGGAGCCGAGCGGCCGGCTCGGAGGCGGCGGCAGGGCCCGCGGGAGGAGGAAGCCACCTCAGGTCACGGAGCCCTGTCACCCTGTGACACGGGGCGGGCGGGGAGCACCGCCGCCCGCCCTCCTCCCCTCGCCGCCGCCGCTTCTCCTGAGGAGGGAGCGACGACGCTTCCCGCCCTCACCCCTCACGAGACCCGCGCCCCTCACCTCACCCCGGCGAAGGAGGCCCGGGGCAGCGTCCCAACCCCTCTCGCCGCCGGCGACCAGGCCGTCCTCCCCGCTCCGCCGCCTCCTCCAGCCCGTCCTCCGCCTGGCCCCGCCACCGGCTTTCCGCGCAGGAGAGCGGGAGGCCGGCGAGAAGTGCTCGGCGGGCCGCGCAGCCGCCTCAGGGCCGGGCCGGCGCCGTCCACATTCCGGCGGCGGGTGGATGGCGGAGCGGGCGGGGGCGCGCGCGCGCGCACCGCATCCCTCCCCCCGCTGACACGGCGCGAGCGCCGGCACCCAGGGCGGCGGGGCGGAGCGCGGGGCGCGAGCGGCCGGCCCCAACCCCCGTGGCGCGGCGCGGGGCTGGCGGCGGAGGCGGCGCGGCGGGGCCCGCTGCCCTGGCAAGGCGGGACCGGGTCGCGCACGGCCTCCCGGCGGCGGGGCCGCGGGGCTGGCGGCGGGGCCGGCGCGTCAGGGCGCTCGGCCGCCGCTGGAGAGCAGGGGGAGCGACCTGCAGGTCGCGGGGGGTTTCCAGGTCTCAGTTCGCCTTCTGATGTTGCTCCCCCGTCTCACGAAGCGGCACATTGTGTTTAGCTTATCAACAGTGGTTTTGTACGGTTAAACAAACATTTACTATTTAAATAGTAAATACATGTGTATGTTTAAGTATCAGCGCTGTTTATGTTTAAATAATGAAAGGTTGTTCTATTGTTGGGTTTTTTTTCATTTTGTCTTGTGCGTGTAACAAATTACATTTAAATTAACCACAAAATTTATACAGCTTGTCTGCGTACTTCCCATTTCAGATGTGGATCAGCAAAACCTTGAGGAATGTCAGACCACAGCCTTAACTAAAGGACCTGTGCTGTGAGAACGCCAGCGGGCCGTGTCCCGCCACCTGGGGACAGCCAGATTCCCCACGCCGGTGCTGTTCTACCTGGTTTTATTGTCGCCTGGCCCAAGCGCTGGGAGCACCGTGCTCCTCATGACGACAGCAAAGAGGCTGCGACAGCTTCTGTCTAGATAACGCGGGTGTTGAAATGTGGGGTGGCTGGCCGCACTGCCGCTGGCCTCCCCTCTCCCATCCCTGCCTTGAGTGAAGGTTGAAGCACAATTACTTGTAGCAGCAACACCACACAAGTCTGATTTGATTTTGGAGATCTGTTTAACGCACTGTAAGAGCGCGGCTACTGACAGCTGATGCATCTGAGGGTTTAATTCCCCTTAGTGCTCGTTTGTATGCTGTAAGAAAAGCAAAGGAAATTCTGAATATGCAAACAGGCGGAGAGATGGCTCAGTTACATGGTCATTTTGCACTGTGATGCTGTAACAAACCAGTCTCAAAGCTGGCAAGGCAAGCAGACAAAGACGAACCTCTCCCAGAGAAAAGCAAAGCAGGACTATTTGGCCAGTTGCATGCTATGCCAGTCCCCTGCTTTCTTGTTGTTACTATCCCCTATCTCTCCTTGTTGTCTGCAGCCAGTGTAAATTAAATTATCTTCAGGTTATTATTATCACACCATACAGTTCAGATGAACCACAAAAGCATGGAGAGAGAAGAAAAAATTGGACGGACAGACGGACACCGATTTTACTGACTATTACAATAGCAGAGTAATAAGAAAAAAGTTTCCCTGGAACTGTACTCAGCTGCTGCACACTGATGTAAGAATATGGGTAATAAACAGGAGGAACTGAAAGTCATTCTATTCATAACCAAAATTATGAATAAATTGTTGTAACTGGTTATTGTTATGAAAATGTCCAGTTTGTTCAGGAAGCATAGGTAGGCAAAAATGAACACAAGGTACAGAGCTGGTGGAAATATTTGGATAATGGCAAAAGAAAGGAACAGTGTCACAGCAAAGACCCACAAACAAAAAAGTACATCATACATTAATTTGGATAAAATCATCCACAGCATAGGAACTGGTGATAATGAGATCTGAAATAGCGAAATAGCTACTCGGAAAGTATTTTGGGAGACTATACAGTGATCATTAACTAAGTTAAAGACTCTCCAAAAGTGAAAGAAGGAAAATCAGACCAATAGACTTGAAGAAAGTAGGTTTCAGTAAACTCACTGTTTGAATGCCAAACTCTGCTGTAGCAAATACAAGAAAAAGTACACTGTGGACAGTTTGCCCTTTCCTGTAGAATCAACATGAAGGCTGCAAACAGACAATTGCAATAAGAAAGCAAGATAAGTCTGGCTAAATCTGAACCATTTCAATGGCTTGCACCTTTTGAAAAAAGCAGAATCTAGGTTAAAGTATTAAAACTGACAACAAAGTGATTGTTGTAATATGTATGGAAAATCCAGAAGGGTTAACGTACAAAACGAGCTAAAATTATCAAAGAGCCATAGAGCGTAATAATAAAACCATTAAATTTAAGATTATCTGGGAAGAACTGATTTCCGTTCAGATGGGTGAAGAAACTATTATCAAGTTATGTGAGGAAGACCAAAGCCTCATTTTTTTGCTTTGTTCTTCTCCAAAATGTCAGCTGTAATCTGATGGCATACATTAGCAACATAAAAATAAATGATCAAGCCAAACTAAGGAAAGAAACAAACTCTGTTCAAGAAAGATGCTTACAAAAGTCATGTGCCAGGCAAGTTTCAGGCAACATATTTAGCTGAATGGCTCAGCAGTCTCAAAAGCTGTTAGCAATTACCTTCAAGAACTCAGAAAAGAGAGCTGATGTTCCATGGGACCAGGAAAGAGGAAACAGTGCCTGCCTTAAGAAAGAAAAGGATGGGAATCAGAGGCCATCAATCAAAATTAGCTTTACTTTGTATCAGGCAAAATACTGGAACAACTTATTAAGCAAATTATTTGTAGGGCCTGGGGATGATAAGATTAATAACAATAACATTTCAAAAACAAATCATGGAATCTTGACTTCAGCAAGGCTTCTAACTATGTATCTTCTAATATATTAAGAAGGATAGAGGAGCAGTAGCTACACGAAACTTACGTGAAATAGTTAGAAAATGACACTCGGAAGTAGTGCCAGGTGATTCACAGCCAAGTAAGAAGTTTGTAGCAAGTGAGATCTCCAGATGCTTACATACCCCCAAGTCCTGAACTGCTTCTGTGATACAACAGGATAGAGAATATTTTTATCGTATTTGTGGAAGATATCTTGTTCAGGTGAGACCTGCAAGTATTTTAGAAGATATAATTAGAATTGAACAAATCATGACGAGTTAGAACAAAGATCTGAAGTAAATAGGATGTAATTCAGTAAAGCAAGAAACTATTACGTATACCTGGGAATAATTGACTGCAAAAATGTAAGCTGGAGACAAACTGATGAAGCAGTTACTTTACAGAAAGAAGTCTTGGCTTGAAGCAGTTCACAAAGAAAATGAGTCAACAGCGATTTGGTGTTGCAAAAAATGTGACTGCTTTACTGGAATGTAGAAAAAGACTCTCAAATACAAGAAGAGCAAAATAATTCTTGCACTCCACTGAGCTCAAGAAGGCTTTTGGTGAAGAACAGTGCTCAGTTTTGGGCACCTCCTTTCAGTTAAGGAAGATCGCTGTGGAGAACATAAAGAACCAGCAGTCTGGCAACTTCACCTTGAATCATACTCAAGTATGGCTGAAAGAAGTTCAGTTGGACACCTGAAAAGTCAAAGTCCTATGAATGTACAGCCTAGAAAAACAGGACAATATGTGTAATGAAAGCAGCCTGTATGTATACAGAAGCGAATACACATACCAGCCCATCTGTTTAATAATGGAAATAACTTTATGCTGCATAATGAACTTGCAAACTAAAACACTTAATGAGACTGCTTTTTTTAGTGTACTTGAATCCTCATATCCTTAATATCCTGATAAAAATCCTGAAGATTTAGAGCATCCACATGTTAGGAAAAAATTAACTTATTTTACAATCCACAAGAATAAATATTAGTGGCAGGCCTCTCCTGCATTATCCACTATGGGGAGCTGAAGCATAATATTGCTGGACAAATGGTGCTAAAGGAATGCAGTTGAGCACTTAACTGGAGCTATAATGTCCACATGTATTGATTTCCACAACCTCACCTCTACAGGGCTCACATGGAAATATTTGACTTGATAGAGAGAATTCCATTTAACCGTCTCTGAAGGACACTGGAAAGCCAAGCTTCCTATATATAATAGAAAGAAAATACATAGTTCAGAATAAAAGCACCAAATTCGAGGGCAGGAATGCTGGGAAAACATAGTTACACATCTATTTTAGAACATACTATTGTGTGACTTGTATGGATGGAATGGTCTCCGCAACTTCCTGTATGTTTGTATCATCCTTGTTAAATCAGAATTTCCAAAATAAAACCAAAATTGTAGTGACTGTTTATAACTGATCCCGCTGTGGTCTCTCTCTCTCACAGCTTTGGCACTAGCATTATCCTAGGGACCTTGCCTCAGGTCTTTACAGCATGTTTGAGCACACTAGCCTAATATATTGCCATATTCTGCAGAGAATACATTGGGATTTACATTGTGTATCTTACTGCTGGAGTAAGCTTTAAAACCCAGAAGAGCAAGTGACTTCATACAGCTTTAGAACTAACAGCACTGGAATTCAGAATAGCTTATGCAGTGACTTTTCTCTAGAGAGGTTTGGTACCCCTAAAATCATAAGGCTGGTGCCAAACGTCATATGCCAGAGGTAAAACGGGGTCAAATTCCCTTCAACAGGTAACTAATCAATACTTGAACTGTATGGGAAGCATTTCACTTTTTGAATACTCACTGAGACTGTCTAGACACAAACTGTGGAGAAGCTAAGTTTGATGCATTAAAAATGTTCAGCACATTTCAAATATTTGAATTAATCCGTGACACAGCCCTAAATAAATACACTGTCCACATAATCAAGAACAGAATATAGATAATCTATTTTGTAATGTGATTGATAGTTTCCCATATTTGGTGGTTCAATAGTACAGAAACGAGTTTACAAGCTATTTCTGACAAAACAAATCGATAAAAATCTGACAATGCTTGCAATGAAAGCAATAGCTTATTTTCAGCAGTATTAACTGGGAGAAAACACAGAAAATGTTTCTAGAGGCTTTGGGATGAAAATATGGCCTTTGTGCTGAGTTACAGCTAGAGACTTCCAAATTCTTTCACCTTTAGCTGCCTTAAAAAACAATATTATTCTGTTTTACAGAGAATACATTGAGATCTACGCTGCCCACAGTCACTCAGAAATGAGACAGAATGGAATTTAGTCCTGGATTCCCAATGAACAACTATGAAGTATTTTGACATTTTAATGAGATATTGTATAAATGCATAACCATACAAATGAATTTTAATTAAAAGTGAGACCATGTCTACCAAGATATAAAAAATTACAAACATTCTTCTTGTAGGAATCAAACAATTATTTGTTATTCTTACATACTAGTGCTATATTTTAATGGGATTTGGTATCATCTTTTTGTCTGTTGCAGATTTACAAATTTAGGGCTTAATTTCCTTGTTACTTTTGCATGATTCATTTAGCAATAGAGTTCCTCTTTAGAATATTAATACCAGATAGACTTAAGGTATCATAATAGCAGAAATATAAAGACCTATGAGGAATTACTGACAAAAGATTTGTGTACTAAAATTACTTAATCCAGAGAAGTAATAGAAGGGAATGAGATAGCCTGAATGACAAAGAGCATTATAACAATTGTGTGAATTAAGACACAATTCAGCAGTTGAGAACCATTTGAAAACTACATCCAGGATGCTCAGGTGGTGTATAAATGCGTAACTCCATAATACAATTTTAATTACAAGTGCAAAATCCTTTCTGCTCAGATTCTAAACATTAAAAGAGCAGCAACCCTTCCATAGCTATACACTTTTTAGAGCTGTGATCTGCAGTTTGCAAGACACAGCTGGACACATATAAATAATGCCACAAACATATAAAATCCTTTTGCTACCTGTTAGCGTGTCTTGTGCCTGTGTGGTGAGAAACAATGTCTCTGTCTCTCACTAGGCTCAGCAGAAGACTTTTGTAGCTGTTAGGTTCCTGATGGGAATAAGGTTTCCTTTCACTTTTCTATTTCTCATAGTAAATTTAATTTTTTACTGTCTTTTCACCAATTATAACTATATACAGGACTGTAAGCATGCAAAGGCATTGTGCTTGTCTTTTCTGTGTGTTGCTAAAGAGTGACCGGGCTGTGTGTGCCCTTCTTGGCCCTGCCCTGTAACAGCAGAATTGAGTGCCAGGCCTCAAATGGCATTGCTAAACTGGGGGACTCAGCTCAGTAAATGGTCAGTAAAACGAAAGGAGCATCCCTTCCCCTATTTTGGGGTGGGGAGTGGAACACAATAGGTACCAAGGAAGCTGCCTCCTGAGAAATGTGGATTTGATGATTTAATTGGTATTGAGCTCAGATGTGATGGCAGAAAGGGTCATTTTTACACCTGAAACTATCTCAGGGTGGAAAACTAGAGGGAAACCATGAGGCTTAGTCCCTCCATGGCGGACCCAGGCACCCTTCTAACATATTATAAATTGTTATATATTGTTAGAAATTGCTTATTTGTATAAATTGCCATAAATGTATTTGTAAATTATTAATTGCTACTAGAAAATTATTTTGTCTTTATTACACATAGATTTTTTTGACAATTGCCATTTATTTTAAGTTTCCCTACCATTTGGTCCTGAGCCCTGCAGTGACAATTCACCCCATGGCTCCCAGCTTTGCCCCTGGATCCTGCGCCAGGGGCAGGATTTGCCCACTCCCCAGACCAGGGAGAGGCCATCTACACTCCTCAGCTGCCCCACACAGAGCTCAGGGTGGGGATCTGCCCCTGGGTGGTGGACCTACACATGGGGAGGGGTTATCTGCCCCTGGGCAAGGCATTTCCCCTGTGAGGAAGGTGAGCCTTTTAGGGATGTACCTACCCATGGGGAGTGATTTACCCCTGGGGGAGACGCACCAGCCTTCCTTCCTGCCCATACATTTGCCCGCAATGTCCCTGATCTGCCCTGCGACCCGCACCTGTGCCCAGCTCCACCTGCCCTGGCCCCACAATGGCCTTAATGCAGGCACCATCGGCAGAGACCTACAGGGACACCAGCCCCCCAGGACCCTGCCAGAACTGCTCCTCAACCACTGTTACCCACTCAGGCATGCATTTACCTCCAAGGGGATTCAATGTCCCAGAGGGGGAATTTCTTTCCCCACAGCCAGGAGGGGGTCACAGGCCCAGCACAGATCCCCAACACTCGCAGCCCTGGGGAGGTGTCTGGCCCAAACCAGGGTGCTGCCCCTCACCCAGGGTCACAGTTACCACCCTGAGCCCAACTCCTGTCCCCCTCGAGGCTGTGGCTGCTGGGAAGGCAGCGCTTCAGCTCTGGGTTACCCTCATGGCTGACTCCCTGCCACACTGGGGGCAGAAATCTTCTCCTTTAGCCAAGTCACAGTGCGCTTCTTTGGAGGAGGTTGCTGAGAGCTGGGAGGAGGCAGCCAACTGACACTTGGAAAAGAAGCTGAAGATCATGCAGAAGGAAAGTAGAGAGTCAAAATCTCCTCCTAAATTGCTGATCGTGATTCAGGATGACAGCCTTCCTTCAGGTCCTCTGCAGATCTCGATTTTATAGAAGCCAACAAAGAAGGCGTGCTTAGTAATCCTAACTCCTCCAGCAGACCAGCCTTCCTCGTGAAATCCTTGGTGCGAAGGGAGGTGGAGTACATGGAGGCCAGGAAGCTAGTACTGGACAGCACAACCCCTGAAGAAGAGCAGGAAAAACCCATTCTAGATAGACCAGCAAGGATCTCCCAGCTGGAAGACACCAGACAGCCCAGTAATGTGATTAGGCAGACTTGATCTTAAGGGTCTTTTCCAACCTAAATGATTCTCTGATATGGTTTGTATATGGTTTTGTTCTTTTAGCAGCTGACATGGAAAAGTAGACAGGGTCAGATTTTTAGAACTGTAAAATTGCATTTCCAGGATTCTCCTTTAGATTTGTGAGCTTGAGAAGTGCAAGACAAAGCCAGTTTGGTTCAGTCTCTGCCTCCTGCCACTTGTGAATGGTAGCTGTTACACTTGAGAGATCAGTGATTTAATATGTTTGCTCTCAACTCGTTTTCAATGTTTGACTCACCTACGTAGGGTAGAAACAGTTTTATCTTCTCTATTTAATATGCAAATAAGTGTATGTATGCATATGTGCTTCCTGTGGAAGGAAATCTAAGAAGTTGGAGTTTGTGTATGAAAATAGAGGCCACTTTTTTTCTCTCTCTTTTTTGCAGTGCTGTGCGTTAATGGAAACATTGATAAGAATAGCAGCTGCCTGGGACAGACAATGATAAACTGTGACATAAACAACCTTCCGATATCAAATTCCTGAACTGAAATTCGACTTCAACCAAATTGTAAAGACTAAGAACTTTACGAGGAAGGTGAATAACTTACTTTGACACCTGCTTTTATGTGCAGGTAGCATGCATCTGCCTAGCGGAGCCACCAGAATACCAAAAGCACTAAGGACAAATAGATTGGAGAAACTGTGGCCTTATGTATAAGAAATTTCCCTAACAGAACAGAAAGCGTGCTTCTCAAATATTCTGACTTTGTTAACAGGCTAAAACTTTTGCCCATACCATAGGCTTTCATGTGCTTCAATGAGTATGTGATAAATATCCATTAATCTCTGAGAAACTGATGTCAGTCTTGCTAAAATGAAATTAATTGAATGCCTTTAAAATAGATATGCAATGTAAGCTCCATCTGTGTTCACAGTATGTTCTAATCCTTTCACTGTTGTTTCTTTAGCAATTGTATCTGTAGCTTATGTAGAAAAATAATATCAAATATAGTCAACCAGCCAAACCACAAATACTATCTCTTCCTGTCTGGTAATGAGAGCTAATCCCACTATTAGTTACTATTTTTAAGTCAGCTTACCGATTCCCTTTAGTGAATTTCCTTTTTCTTCTGTTGTAAATGCTGTTGGAATTAAGGAAGAGTAGGCAGCATCACCTGGCATGTCACATTCCTATAGCCAAATCACCAAGTTTGAAAAAAATCTTACTTTATTAACAACAAAAGATAGCAATTTCTTTTTACAAAACCTGTGTGCTTTTTAACGAAGTTAAAAAGAAATATTTAATAGTTGGAACATTAAATTTAAAAAAATCTTTCAATGTTAGGATTACTGATGTAATTCTTTATGAAAATTTACCAGAAACAGATGAACATACACAACAGGAAAAAATTGTACTGTACATTTACATTTCAGAAATCTCTGAAACTGAATTGCTGGAATGGTGTGTAACAGCTTTTTAACCGTACAGTAATGACAGAGAGGAAACCTGAAAAGAAATTTAAAAGTGGAGGAGGAAATTCTTAGCAAAAAGGTAGGGTTTTGTGTGTGTGAGAATTTGCCTGTCAAAGTAGACGTGATAGGCAGAATGTGGAAAAAGAATAAAGGAAATTACAGCTATGATCTCTGAAAAATCATCTCAGCCTACCTAAACAAATTTGACATGCTTCCGCTGAAAATAACCTTTTTGTAAACTGCTGATCAAGCACATACTGCAGCTACGTGTTATAAAATTTATTTTTGTTGATAGGTCCCCTCTTCAAAAACCACTGAGGGATGAAATGTAAAAAATGTCCCCCTGCAATTACCTGAACAATACACTTTTAAAAAACTTCTAGAATTGAGATCTGAATAGCAGCTATTTGAGATCCACACCTATATAAAAACACCTAAACTTGCTTTACACAGTTATTTGTACGTTAGGATTAACTAAGGTTGGCCCTTTATTTTCCTGTGGGAACAGAGAGTCCCATTTGCTGGAAGATGCACTGGGGAATTCTTGTATCAGGCGTTCTCAAACCAAACCAGCGAACACTTCAAGTCTTTATAGGTGACACTAAGCAAGGACAACTCCAGGAAACCATCGGCATGTTTTCTTTTACTGCAGAAATGTGATGTGACTACAGAGACGTAAGACAGTCCCACTTTTTACTTGTAGTAAGAGTGCTCTACCTGGGAAATTTGATTGGAAAAATTACTCGAATAGCAGTTTACTCATAATGTCATTACTGTAGCTTGCACGAGTGTGGAGGATGCCTAAGGTCTAGTGGTCGGAACAGGATACCAGACCATGGGGTCTATTCCTCATCCTGTCACTGCTTGTTACGTGAACTTGAAAAGTTGCTCAACCTCTACAATTTAGCTTCCCCTGCAAAATGAGAGTAAGGCTAGGGTTTTAACACACAGCTAAACAAAAATACTGACTTGCTGTAGAAAACTCATGCTGACTGTATTGCCCTGCCAGTCCTTCATTCTTCACCAGTTTTACAGAATATGGGCAAATCTGCCAGAAAGAAATAAAAACTACATTGCTAATAGAGGTGGTTCTTGGTTTTATACACACACCCCAGATGGAATTCATAGAATGGTTTGGGTTGGAAGGGACCTTGAAAACCATCTAGTTCCAGCCCCCTGCCATGGGCAGGGACTCCTTCCACTAGACCAGGTTGCCTCAAGCCCCGTCCAATGTGGCCTTGAACATTGCCAGGGATGGGGCACCCACAGCTTCTCTGGGCAACCTGCTCCATTGGTTTACCACCCTCACAGTAAAGAGCTTCTTCCTAATAGCTAATTTAAATCTACCTCCTTTCAGCTTAAAAAAATTCCCCCTTGCCCTATTGCTACAGGCCCTACTAAAACGTCTGTCCCCATCTTTCTCATAAGCTCCCTTTAGGTACTGGCAGGCTGCTATAAGGTATCCCTGGAGCCTTCTGTTCTCCAGGCTGAACAACCCCAAGTCTCGACCTGTCCTCATAGCAGAGGGGCTCCAGCCCTCTGAGCATCTTCATGGCCTCCTCTGGACTTGTTCCAACAGATCACGTCCTTCCCGCGTTGGGGGCTCCAACATATAATTCTTATAAAATGTAATTTTCTTAATTCTTTATCACGTCAACTCATATGTTACTTTCTGAAGCTCAATAAAAGGCTGTTGTAAAATGTGATGCAATAATGTTATGAAGGAAAAGAACAAATTTCAACTTAAGTACCGCTGGAGGAAGGAAAGGAAATAAAGGGTCATGCTTCTGCTTTTTCTTGAGACAGAACAGAAAAGGAAATAAATCAAGGCACTAAAGTGCAAGATAAAGAGATGGCAGCACGTGGCACTTGGCAGAGGCTCTTGACCCTCCCGGGGGTCGGATTCAGAAGCCAAACAAATGGTTATTTCAGCAGAGGGCACCAGAACAACAAGTATGTGGTAGTGACTTCGAGTCGCTTTGCCCAGTGGGTATACTGGTTACACCGAGAATTCCTGTATTTTATAATGCTTCAAAATGTTTGTCATGCTGAGAGAGAGATGTTGCTGAATGACACTGGAAGCTCTGGGATTAAAGCAAACTAGGCAATTACATGTAAGCAAAAAGGCAGTAAGGAGTACCATGAGAATCTGTGGCACATATTAAGTCAGCATATTGCATCCCTAAATACCGGTGGGACAAGGAGGATAATGAGATGGGACAGTTAAGTGAAACTTCTAATGAGAAATCATCAAAGGGAAGTTTCTTACCTCCCTTATAATTTTTTTTTTTTTTTTCACAGCAACTGCAGCCACAGGGTATATTTACATAGTTTTTGCATTCCAAGCAGCCTGAAAACACAAATGTTATTAACTGCACTGTCATCCTGTAAATCTATTATGTATGGCATCAAAGAACTGCAAGAAGTTTTTAAACGGATCCGATAATGTTTGGTGGATTATACAGGACTATTTGCTTGTGCAAACTGAATGGCTGAGAGAGAAGCATTCATGGAGGAATATTAATTTTACACTTACGCACTTCACATTCCTTTAGATCATTCGGGCTTCTCTTGTATAAAGGATGTGGAGTGGCTGGAAGAAAATGGGCATATTACGAGCAATCCAAACCAAGTAACTTTGTTGTAATAGCAGACCGAGCAGGCCGAAGCTGTAACAAGCTGCAGCTGTTGTGAAGGACATATGCAAGGCCAAGAGAGACAAAGAAATCGTGTACTGGCAGAGAGATAAGAAAGCTGGACTATTAAGGAACTGCATACATAGGAAAGAGATAAAGAAGTTGGACGGAAAAATAAGAAAATAGAATGTCGAAACAGAATGTAGGCGAGGAGCATGGATACCACACCATGACCAATCATAGAGTGCAGAAGAGTGAATAGACAAGCAGCTTTAGCCTATTAGCGATCTAGAAGCAATGTGTGTGCTTTGTGCTAGTGTATAAATTGCTGTGTATCCCTTAATAAAGTGGCACTAACTTGATCACATTGGTCGTTTAAATTGTGTCTGAGCCTTCTGCATCAACAAAAGGAAATCTAAACTTCCTGTGTTATAGTCAAGATACTGAGCACGTCCTTCCACTCCGCTATCATTCTCTTATTAGTTTAAAATAAGCATATATAACTAGTTCTAAAAGTTGCATCTGAATTACATGGGCTTGGATGATATTCAGCATACTCATTAAAGAGTACTGGGGTGGTTTTTTCTATGATTACATTGGGTGGGTATGCTTCAGTCTTCTGCTTTTGTCAGTGGAATTTTATAAAAGTGTAGGAATTTTCAGTTTTCTTAACGTGACAGTCAAGCACACAAAAGTGCTAAGGGTTTTCTTTTTTGTTATCTGTTGGTTTATAAGATACATGCAAGAATCTTGGCTGTTTGAAATAACGAGGACCTTTTTTACATGCTTGCAGCCAGCTGGAAAAATATTTAATTCTTGCCTTTCATTCTGATATCACAGGTTTCAAAATGAGAAATTTTCCATTATTATCAGCTTTACAGGTCAAATAGATAACTAAAATAGAAAACTGAAATATGACCAACCCATTAAAAAAAAAGTATCTTTCTTTTTATGAAGACAGCTATTGTGCTACCACAGGTTTATATCAGTTTTATATGGAAAAAGTAATGTAAAAATTGAATCATGAGATGATACCATTTGACAGTTACACTGGTATTTTAGCTATTTCTTTCAGTCATACAGGCTAATATGGGGATTAATTTCTAATGTATAAACTGAGGAATGTTACTAGGGTGGCCACAAATCTCAAATCCTAGAACCATGCCTACATATTATCCCCTTTTGGAAGGAAAAAAAGAAAAGGGAATGGGAAATTGAGATGATATATTGTAGAATCAAACCTAATTATTGTGGGGGTTTAAAGACATAAAAGAACAATGTGAACAAGTGGAGATAAATTACAGCAGATTTAATAATGAGCTGAAATGAAATATGAAAACAGTAATCCTAAAAGCAAACACTGTTGTGTGTTTCATATGCTAAAGCAGTGTGTCATGCAAGAAAAATGCTGCATAACTGGAGAACATTTTAAAATAATCTAGGTATCTAGTGGGTCCAGGTCCCAAAGAGAGAAAAAGCTCATCTAAAATATCTGAACTTTTAAAATCCAGAATAAAGAATTAGAGGAGTGTTACTCTGCTGGAGGTCTAAAAGGGGTTTTGAGACTTACAGTACTCATCTTTGCAATGCTACTTTATAAGAACCATAGGTTATTTCAGATGCCACTTCCTTAAATTTAAACAATGCAGTACTGTGGTAAACTATGTCATAACACTGAATATTGTTGTTAGCCAGTAAATACTGGTAACAGAATGAAATGCTGAGGGAAAACACACCCTACCTGAAAATGAAAACCTTTCCGCAATATAGGAACCATATACAGGAACTAAGTATTAGGACTAGGTAGAAGTCTCCAGACTGAAGTATTAAAAACCAGACTAAACAAAACATCAGAATGATGTGTGGTGTACAGTCACTTGCTAGAAACTAGAAAGTAACAGGATGTCCTCAGACCTTCACCATTTCTAGTTTCTGCGACTTTGCAACAAAGGTCGCAAAGAATACCTAACATTTTAGCTCCTAGTGCCGTCTTCTGCACCTGAATGGGATACTAATAATTTCAATAAGGTTCACATTTCTAGTGTAACATTTAGGAGAGGAGTCTGCAAAAGATGGCAATTGCTCATTGAAAATTTTATGTGGTATGTACAGTTTTGGGTTAGAGTAATGGGATGAAGACAGTATTTAAATTGACCTAGAATAACATGCAGAGATATTGCTTAGTAGTTCATTTCCAAGAGAGAGGACTAATTAGATAGGCGTATAATGATTCACTTTTAAAAAAAATTTTTTTAAACAAATTATGCTGCAATTTGCCAATTGGTTATATAAAAGACTGTGCTTCAGGACAAAAACTGTTGCATAATTTATACAGTCATTAAGAACAAGTGGTATTAATGTTTCACGGGGGCATTGCAGGAAGTATTACAATGCCAATATAATGATAAAAATATAATACTGTACTAATCTGTAATCATCCCCAACTTCCGAATCTGGCTAGCTATGACATTCTTGATTAAATCATTCATTCAGGTATTTAACTGTGTATTGATGGTACGAAGGATTCTGATGCTTACAAACATTGATTGGTTTAGACTTCTGTTGGTAGACTGAAATCTTTCCTGCAAATCTCTTTGAAATAACGACAAAACAACCATAATGCTTAAGAACCACACTTCCATGTTAAATTTCCCAATTTCCACTTCTTTTGTAACTTGTATTAAGGCTCCCACTATGTTAAAGGTGGTCTTTGTAAATGTCTTAGTCTTCTGAGTTCATGAGATCCCAAATGCCCGTGAATAGGGCAAGAAAACCCTGTTCTCAGAAATTAATTTAATAGCTGTTTTTAGCACTGTTTTATTCAAGCACTGATCCTCAGTAAGCATTAAGCTTAAAAGTTTTGGTGGAAAAGACCAAATAGTAGAGAAAATGTCTTTAGCAAAACGATAGAAGTTACACATTAAGCTACTATGGCCACACTTATTGCAAAGTTAACATGAAAATCTGTCTACAATCAATACAAGAGTCAGAAACGAGAGCTAAAGATTAACCTCACCCTATGTAGTTTTTCCCTCCAGTCTAAGAGTCTAGCTCCGTGATTTGTTTCCATGGGTCCGTCTGCATGACATGACCCAGCTTCCTTTTGCAGGTTGCCTCAAGTAGCCTGGCTCTGGGCCTGGTTACTTCTGACCCGACATGGCCCTGTTTTAATTGTCTCAAGGTCATGTAGTCCTCTGCAGTTCAGATGTTGAACTGACAATGCAGCGCGTGCTGCTCGCAGCACTATAAAGCCTTCAGAAATGCAGCGCTCCCATACACAGCATCCCATACAGAGACCCCGCAGAGCCTCCAGCTGGGCATATGCATGATAAAATACCTGGGGAATAGGACAAGACCACCAAACGCCGTCTTGGTTCTTAAATTGGGAAATAAATTTGGATAAATCCATTAGTATTTTACACCAGAGTTCCTGTCCCCATAAAATAGGAATCAATTTGATGTTACCTTCAAATATCCTGATGTTTAATTAGCTCACCTAATGTTTTACAAGTATCAGTCAGTGTACGTGCTAACTAAATGCTGCAAGCCATTACAAATACTTGTATTTTATAACTTCATTTTAAAACTTCTTCAGTAGCCCAGCTGTACTTCAGGTACTGTGTGATCAAAGGAGCCCCAGCACATCTTACCTGAGGTGTTGGTTGAGACTGAGGATGAATTAAATGTGTCCTGCAGCAAAGCAAGCTATGAGGTAACCTTCTCCAGCAGCAAGCCCAACTCTGTGCCTTCCCAGGGATCCGGTGGGCAAAGCCGCAGGGTTTTGGCCTGCCCAGCCACCTGAAGGGAGAACAACCTTTGTATTTTCTTTTCCCTCTCTAAGCAATAAAATAAAACAACCCCAAGCTCTAAGGTTCGATGGCATGAGGCAACCACAGCGGGGAAGAAGGGGGGAACCGCAGTGTACAGCGAACAGAGAAGGCTCCCACCCTGCCGTGGGCACTTGAGGGAGAGAAAATGGCGGGCTGGGGACTTCGGGAGGCTGTCAACACACGGAGACCTTCTCAGCCTACGCTTGTCGTATGCACAGCCACAACCTCGACCCCGTGGCCTGGCTGCGGCCGCCCTTACAGCTAACGAGAGGAGGTGAGGCAGCGAACAACCCACCCGAACAGCGAGGGCGGGCAGCGGGGAGCAGCCACCGTCCCAGATGGGAATGGAGAGCAGCCGACGGGGGACAGCATCCCCGGCCAGAGCGCGGCCCCCGCCGTACCCGGCCCGTGACTCGGCTTTTTTGCCCGGTCCCGCCCCGCTTGGCGGCGGGGGGCGGGCGCAGGAAGGGGCGGGCGGCATCGGCGAGGCGGTGCAGGGAGGCAGGCAGGCAGGCGAGGCTGCCGACGCACAAGATGGCCGCTGCTGCAGTGGCGGCGGTAGAAAGGCGGCAGGCGATGGCGGTGGGGGGACCCCGGAGCCTGCGGGTGCTGGAGCAGCAGGGCACTGCGGCCACCCCCGTGTGTCGTAGCTGAGGGGGTCGGTGGCCGCTGCCGGGAGCCCGGCCCGTGTGGTGAGTGCGCCGTCTTCTTTATGCTCCGCTGCCGGGTGCCGCTGCGGGGAGCGCAGAGCCTGGGGTGTGGGGAACAATGGGGCTGTCCTCAGGGGCGCCGGCGGGGGAGAGAGGGCTCTGCCTTCCCTTCCCGGGGAAGCGTGACGGAGGGGCAGACGGTGTGCTTGCCTGTGGGGCCTCTTCTGCTGCCTGCCTCGCTAGGCCTCAGGCTTCTACCAGGCTCGATTTCTGAGCGCCCCGGGCAGGGAGGGAGGGAGCGAGCTGCGGAGGCCGCCATCCCCGGTGCGGGAGAGGCGGAGGGGGTGGGGAGGGCAGGGACCGGGCTGGGGGGTGGGGAGAGGCAGCATCGCCTCAGGCTACGGCGGCGAAGGGACAGGCGGCTTTTGTGTGTGGCCTGCGCCTGCTGTTGTTTTCCCAGCGGCTCTGCGCGCCTGGAGAGAAGAGAAAACTTCGCCCCCCCTCCCGCCTTGTCGCCCTCGGCCCGGTTAGAAGCGGGGGCGGCGGTAAGGCCAGAGTCCCGCGCTGCTCGCGGCCGGGTGGGCGCACGCCCCCGCCCCGGGCTGTCGCTCTTTTGTCTGTGGCGCCTGAGGGAAGAGCGAGGTGTCCCCCGGCCTCCCTCTGCCCGGGGAGAAACCGTGATAAAACCAAACAGAAACTCCGCTTACTTTCACTAGTTTCTCACTCTGGAGTTCGTTGGTTTAGCTGTTGGATTAGCAGGGTGAGGATGGGTAGGGTTTTTATCCGGGAGTGCGGTGTTGGTGTAGCTGCTATTTAATGTGTTTCGGTGGTTGGGAATGTCTTGGTGCTAGTTTTTGTCCTCAAAAGCCATTGTGAGGCCTTGTGCCGTTTTGAAACGGAGAACTGATACGGGTTTTCCTAGGAACTGAGAATATTTAATTTTCTGCGCATGTATGTGTGCCTTTTTTCTCAGAGTAGCTCTTACTATTTTTATTATTTTCCATCTATTTCGCTTAAGTATGAATGAAAAATCTGTCCCTCCGGTGGTAGCTGCTGTTTTCTGTGTGTTTTTACTATTCTGAAAATGGCTGAAGTGAGGAAAAAAAAATTAATTACAAAAATAATTACAAAGTTCAAAGTCACCTGGACTGTTGCAGACCTGCTTTAATCATTGTAACTGGCTTAGCAATGCTATCTTCTAATGACTGCTTGGAAGAGACATGCAGTTGTTAAATTCAGCATTTAGTATTTATTCGTGTCATATAGCTATAGAGCTGTCAACACAGCAATACTATGAAGCAGAAACTAATGTATTCCTAAACCTAACTTTTTTACCCCCTTCAGGCTTATAAGGATGTGGAGGGCATGAATCTTATCAACTACAAATGTCAGTATTTCCATGTTTGAAGTGAATGATTCTAGGAAGAGACTTCATAGTTGTATAAATAACCCAGCGTTCCTAGGAGGAGTGTGTACCTTATTGGTGGTTTCTAAGCTTCACCAGTAGCACCGCAGCTTGCTTCAGTCCATTAACACACAACGTTCATATGAAATTATGGTTTCCACTAACATATAGAAGCAGCTGTTACTGGTTAGGAACCTTTTCTTTTCCTCGCAATAGCTTGTTGCTTTACTTTCCTGGCCTACAAGAGGTTCTGTCAAAGCAGACAGCTTGACAGGCTGCTTTGAGGAAAATGTAGAAACACAGGTATCATCGGTGCAGTCTGTTTTGACAACCAGAGGCTTGAGTGGTGTGCTTGTCAATCGCTTTTGAGCAGCAGTACCCTTAAGTGGAGGTGAGTGGGAAGTTACTTGTATGTTTTCTGGTGGTTAGTTGGGTTTTTTTGGCAGCTTTGTATCCAAGCTTGCTTAATTTAAAGCAAAATATTTTAGAAATTTATGAGATTTTTGTATGCTGATGATTTTTAAAATGAATGGTCCAATGAGCAGATGAATGTATGAATCCAGAAACTGCATACATTAATATGTTGGGGTTTAATTTACAGGCATCTTGGGACATGTATATTATTATATAAAAGTGGTCATGCTGAAGCAGATGAACAGAAATTAACAGGATTGCTTTCGGAAACTTCTGCCATGTTGTCAGTGATTCACCAGCAATCTGGGTGGAAACCATTATCAGTCTTGTTGAATTAAGCATTGCAAGAGCTGAGATTCAGTGAGTGTATGCTAAAATATTGGCTTAATTTCTTTATATGTTGTTCAGAGGTCTCTAGTGATGCTGATGGTGGTCACCTTTTGGTAATGATAGTAAAGACTGATGTCCCATTTTATTTAGGGTCTGTATGTCAGGACTAACCAGTGCTATAAAATGTTGTTTCATGATACTCTGGAAATAGACCTTTCACATTCTGTAATATTTTAATAATATGAAGGATAATTACCACCTTTTTTTTTTTTAACTCCACCCAAGAAATCATACGGTTTACAAGCTGAATACCTGGCAAAAATGGTTCATCCATTTGAAAGAACTTGTGGAGTCGTAGTTTTCAAACAGTATGGAGCGTAAAGCTGAACTAGAAGGAACGAACTCACCTTCATTCAGGCTCTCAGACTTCCCAAACATCTCAAAATAGCTATGCAGCAGCTGCTCTGATGTACCTTTTAAGCAGATGACCCTTTATAAAACCTTTTTAATTTTTTGCAAAGCCTGCTCATTGTTTAAGTTTCTTCCCCAGTGGATTCACTGAATCATTTTTCATGTGAAATCCTATATGTGGTTTTGTGGTGATTCTTCCTGTACCCCATACATCGGATAGCTGGTTGCTGGAGCATCCCAAGTAATATTGGCTGTTAGGCAAAAAAAATTCTGACTCAAAGTTCATGAGAAATAAGCCATAGGGAATTTGTATTTGGAAGTTAATGCCTTGGACTGTACTTGGTAATGAATACAAAACTTATTATATAGGAATAAAGATATAATGTGCTTCTGTTGTGAAAGATCATTATGTAAACATCCTGCACCAGCTGAAATTTCAGTGTGACCTTCAAGATTCTGTGTAGGCTATATTACAGTAATGCAGTCTGAAGTCTGTGGACTCACCATAACTGAGAAAGAAAACCACAAATATTTACTTCTGTTGTGTTACTTTCCTTTCTGTACAGAGATATTCCACAGTGCATGCTGAGTTAGGTGCAGTTCCCATCACTTAGTTCGACCACTTGTTTTTCTCGGTAATTGTGTCTCTTGATGATTATCTTTTGCATCAGTTTCATTTTCATGGTTACCAGTATGGTAAAAGTTGAAATAGTATTAGATTTCAAAGGGCTAACAGATTTCTAATGAGTTTTTTTTATTTGTGGAAATGCGTAATGGGCAAGAAGGTGCAAAAGTCCTATCAGCTTACTGTAAATAGATTTTTCTGATACAAAAAGACACTCTGATTAAAGTGCTTGAGGAAATAATTTTCCTGTCAACTGTACAGTGGCAAGATATTGTGTGCTATGAGCTGGAGAAGGAAGGGACTTTTGTGATAGAAATACCAAGATTTCTAAATCATTTGTTGCAAATTTATGTTGTCAGAAGCAGCGCTGGTTGTGCACTGTTCTATGTGGAAATTTGTAGAGGAGTGTGTTTTGTGCAAGTGTTGATGGGTGTCACTGTCCCTCCTTTGAGATTTCTTTCTAATCATTGAGAAGGGAGGCAGCTACATGTTGTCTAGGTCAACTTCTGGCAGGTAGAGATGGCTTGTTAGTTACATCAGCACCATACTGAAGAACTCTTACGCATGCAGACTTCCAATAGTTTGTGGTAAGACTGGCAGAATAACTCGTGAGTAGGTATTACTGGTGTGTTTGAGAAGGTACTCTTGGCTGTGGTGGCTCAAGCTTGAATTGATATGAGCAAGACACTTGCATTATGCATATAAAAAAACGTCGTATTGCCTAATTAGCAGCATCCTCTGAGCACCAGCCATTGACATCTGGAAAATCTGAAGACAAACATTAATTCACATAGAAAAAGGACCTGGACAACCTTTGCAGACTTTTACATGAAAGCTTCTGCTCAGCATGCTGGGTTGTAGGTTCTTTTTTTTTCTTTTCTTTTTTTTCTTTCTTTCTTTCTTTTTTTTTTTAAGTAGGCACAGGGAATGGATCTTGGGAATCATAAGGACCAGGTGTTGTAGAATAATACGGTTCTCTCAATTGATTGTGTGCCTTTACCTATTTGGTACAATGTTAGCTACACTGTTAAAAAAAGAGGAATTATTAGGAACATGGAGAAAACTATCTTCATATGACAGGAGGTTGGGAGGAGGAGAGGGGAGGCAAGGGAAGAGGACTGTTTTGACAGATCAAAGAATACAAATTGTCCTGTTCTGCAACAGAAGAAATGGTGGATATGCAGTTAAACTGAAAAGTAGTGTCAGTGTGGCTGAAAGAAGGAATAGATCTTTCATTTGCTTCACATAGATTGTGGCAGAGGTTACAATGTAATTTGAGGCAAAGAACACAGAAGAGAGTGTGTCAGGTAATACTGGGGTGAGTCCCGAGTTTAGCATTACAAAAACTGGACAGTTTATTGACAATTATTAATTCCAGCCATGAAGTCACTAAAATAGCCATAAGTGACATGTTCTTCTTGCTGTATAAATCCCTCTCACTGCTGACATTTTTGCAAAAAGTCTTGCAAAACCACTTTTTTTAATCATTCACATAAAGTGTTATTTCTCAATTGCACAAATATTTGGAGTTTGGGGAGTGCATTTTATGTTAATCTGAGACTTCTGTAGCTTCAGCTACGAGACAACTGAAGAAACAAAGTGTGTGGAGTAGCTGAAATAACTGAAATGCCCTAATCTGGAAGAATCTAGATCTTGCAGGTGGCTTCTCATTTCTTTAGTTTGTTTTTTGTTTTAACAAGGATAGTCTGGTGGTCTTGTACTATGCCAGTTTAATAGGTGTTTTTAGAATGATCTAATTAACTACTGTTTAAAAGCAGGCTGTTAATCTTAATGTAAAATCTGGGCATTGCAAATGTTGTTATTTTTCAGGATGCTTCTGTGTTTATCAGACCCTGTCAGGATAAACTCTAAAGGTTGAGATATGGTTGGTTTTAAACCTGTTGTTAGTAATTAAATTCTGGTTGATCAGCTGGTGTAGCAGTAGTGCTTGTAGCCTGGTTCTAAAGGTCTTCTCAGAACTTCATCCTGAAATAATTTCTAGCAATTGCTTCAGCTCAGAGGATGAGCAAATTGGAAGTTTTTCAATTACGACTTTTAACTTCCTTACTGTTTTGAAAGGAGACATCTACTAGGGTAGCAGAGATCTTGTCTATTTATTATGCATTGAAGGTCTTCAGGGACGTGCAGCTAATTATTTTTTGATAAATTGTGGCAGACAGTGTTGGTCTCCAGCTCAAATTTAAGAGCAGTCTTTTGGGCAAAAGGAGTGAGGTTCAGGGAAGGTATAAAAAAAGTGAATTAATAGAAATTCATGCCAAGGGGGATGGTTTTAATTACCTCCTTATTAATAACCAGCTTCTATGGAACACTCCTAGTGTTCAGTAGCATTTAACTTTCTCTGTGCTTTGTTTTTAGAGTAAACATTATTCATATTGTCCTAGCACTCTTCACTTTTTATAGCAGTTGTACTTGACTAACTCTTCCATGTTTTACTACAGTGACTGCAATAAAAATGTCCTTCAAAAGTGAGTGAAATAAAACTGTACTGTTGACTGACTTCTCTTGTAAGTCACATTGTTTCAGCTTGTTGTTCCCCCCTTCCCCCCTTTGTTATCAGTTTAGAATGGAAGTCCTTCAGCTACTGTTTGATGTTAAGAACTGTACAAACAAGTGAAAGTGTTAAGGCTTCCTTATCCAGTGTTTGTATCGGTTGAATCTGGTACTCAAAGTATGGCAAGAAAAAATTGTTTTGTGCCTTTCATTTCATTTTTTTTTGAATGCCATGCCAAGATGCAACAACCAAAGGAGAGACTTCGAAATGAATGACCACTGTATTTGAAAGAAATTGTAGAAAGTGAGTTTCATTAGCTTACGTGACATTCTGAAATAGTGACATGTTGCATAAGCATTATTTTATGACTTAGTAGTTCTGGTGTTACGCAGGCCTAATGATAATCAAATCTCGTGTTTCTGAATGTAAGCTGTTGTCTGGGAGGCTCAGTAGAAAAATTTCCCCTGCCTTTACAAGTGAATGTTGTGCTAATGAAATCTTGAAAAAGCTGACCATGCGTCCAGTGAAGCAATCATCTCTGTGATGTTTCACAGTTTAAAAGTCCTATTACACCTCACAGAAATCAAGGCTGGGTTTTGTGCCACAGTGAAGTGCTCTGAATGGTTTGAGGAGATACAAACCAGCAAAATACTGTCCTGCTTCAGATGGGAGGTGTGGAAGAAAGAGTAGGAGTGTATCCATACTGTGAGGAAGTCTCAGCCTCTGCTCTCTATAAGTGAAAAATCTTCACAGTAATGTAAAACATATTTTCTAGCTTGGTTTAGGTAGGTATTTCTTGAGTTCTTATAGAGCTGTTAAGAAATCAGCTTTACGTGGCATTTGGGCATTTGTTTTTAGACGTGTCTGAGGAGCTCAGGGGTTTAGATGCTATGTACCAAATTGACAAAGTAGCCTGTTGTAAACAACAGAACCAATTCATCAAATTCAAAAGATCTTGATGAATAGTTGTTTATTGTAACTGAAATTCTCATTGGTCACCTGCATTGTTGCTAAGTATTGTGTGGGTAGACATTAAAATTAAAAAAACTTTGGAAGCTGGAAAATTACTAGCTCTTACTTAGTAACTCCAGAAGGACAGTTGTTCTTAAATCTTGCTTGCTTTTTAAACAGAATGTAGATTTTGTTTAAAAAACAGATCAGAACAGGGCAAAGTGTCACAAATCACTAAAGCAGTTACAAAGAAATACCATTCTCCCATGCATCTTTTTAGACTTGGAATTAATTTTCTGTAAGGAGTCCTTACTACTTCGCTTGCTAAAATGCTGATTTCTTGTAGGATGTTTTTTTCCTGGATCCATGGGTGTCTTCACTTCTCCAATGATCTTTCATTCTGTGGTATTGGCTCCTTTCCTTCTAAATGCATTATTGTTGTTGTTTTGGGGTTTTTCAAATTTTGGTCTGATACGAGCCAGTATTCAATTCAGCTAGCTAATGCAGGTAACAGAGATGGCATGTTGCCTATAAATTTCATTGCTTTGACCATTCAGACATGCATGATGGGCTGTTTGGATAATGGAGCAACTGTGGGACTCTTTGTTCTTGGACTTTACTGGCGACTATCAAAACGTCACTGCTTCCTCTGGAACTGGTGAGAAGCTAGGGAGCATTGTTCATGGTGCACTCCCTCGTGACTACTTTGGCTGTTGCTGTAAATTTGACAGGAGAAAGATAAAAATAAGTTAGGCTTAACTGGCTTGATGGAATGGACTGGGTAAGTTAAACCAGAGGCTACAACTTGGGCTGTCCTTCCTGTTCGTGAGTCACTCTCCTGTTTAATTGCATGAAAAGGCCTCCTGTAGAATTAATTAAAAGAGAAGTCTTAGTAGTGCTGTAAAAAACTTTAGTTAAAATGGTGAATGTTAATTTTAGTCTTCCCTGTTTAACCAGGCCTTAAGGATGGAAGCCTGGACACTGTAACTTCTTTGTAGGTGATTCATACAACAGATGGAAAGAAAATGTTATTCAGGGAGGTGAGAATCGGTTAAACTTCAGTTGCTTGGAGTAGTCCAGCCTGTTTTAAATGTGACTGTTTTGTTGCCAGTTGTTGGATTCTGCAGAAGAGGTGTGAACTATCAGGGTTGTCCTCTGGACTTGCTAATGCTTGTGTGCGTTGTTTGTCTCCTGTATTAAATCATGTTGTGACTTCTTTCTCAAGACATCACTTCTGTGATACCTTTGTGCTGTTTACCTGGTGTGTTGTACTTTATACAGAGCCTTTTCATGACTTGAACGTGGCTTACTTTACAATTCCCTCTGCTTTTCTCTACTAAATCATCTCTTCCATTTGTCAAGTTTAAGGACGTATTTGTGTTAAGAATTTTCACGGAGACGGATAATCTGTTTTGCATTGACGAGTGTGATTCAGTGCACAGAAAATGCTCTAAGTAAGGCTTGACTCTTTGGAAACAGTCTAAATTATCAAATCTCTTTGGTTTTTTTGTAAGAGTAAGAGGCTGCCTATTGATAACAGTAGGTAACTGGACGACTTGTCAGAATGCATTGGGAAACAGCTTTTCAGTTTTCCCTTCAGTGACACTGCTTAGCATTTTACTGGTGACACTGGACATAGTCATAAAACTTCTGTCGGAGGGCAAAAGAGTTGTTATTTTTATTAGTAAAATAATAAAGTGAAAGACTGCGGACAAAGCTCTCCTAAGGACTTTTCCAGAAGGCAGGAGGGTGCAGCCCAGTTGGTACTTTCCAAGCTAAGGACCTGTTTTGTATTAAGTCACCTTTGGTGGCCAGCTTGGATTTTGCGAGTAGCATTTCTCTCAGCCTCCTGTTTTGAGGGCTGCTGGTAAAGAAGGGCAGACTTCTGGTTAGAGCAAGAGAGATTTGGTAGCAGAGACTTGACAGCTTTGTGGCTGCAAAGCAAAATAAATTCCATAGATTAGACTTGTACTAAATGTCTCCCTTTTAATTATTACCAGAATTAAGAAGACTTATCTTCTCGCTGAGCACTGTAATTTTTGCAGAATAGGTTCCTGGGGAGGGGGGAATACTTGGCAAAATTTTAATCTCTCCTTAATGTGTGATGTTTCCTCTCATGTCTGTACCATTTGCAAAAAGGAAGGAATAAAAATAAGGCTAGTAAGAGGACATAAAAACTGGAAAGTCAGGCTTTTTTGTGTTTATTCCTGTACCAGGTGTATTGGAAATTAATCAGGTGGGTTATTCTACATTAAGTGTTAGTGTCTGCATTGTAGTTCGTGGAAATTAAATATTTCCCCCCCTGGTTTTGAAGTCTGAGGATTTACGTGGCTTCAGCAAGCAGAGAGATTTGTACTTGGCTTTTCTGGTCACTCCTTTCTCAGTGGAACTTCTCAGTCAAATGTTTATAACAAAGTACCACACAAGGACTGGGCGGGGATGTCTCTGGGTGTGTTTCTGGGGAGGAATTACGTGATCAGCCGTTTTTATGTGGGTTTTCAGCTTTGCTCCGCCAGTTTAGAATAGAACAACTTGAACTCTGTCAAGCTGAAGCTTGGGCATGATGTAGATGATTTCAGGACATACCAGGAAGAAAGGCATCCCCAGAAATGCTTGATACCGGTTAAGTAAATTATACATCAGTATTTGAGGATGTAATGACGCGGCTATTGCATTAGGCGCAGCATGATGAGAATGGGGTGTGGTGTCAGTATTACTCACTAGGTATTAAAATGATCACAGGCGTATTTTCTTTTATGTAAAACCTGAAGAGGGGGGAAAAAACCCAACACATTCCACTGTATCTTCCTGTGAGTAATACCTGCATTCACCTGATACATAAAAATGCTATTTGTCCTTTCCCCAGGACAGGGGAAAAAGAAAGCCTTAGATGGGTTCCTTTGCCAGTTCATGTGACAATAGTTGGGAGCCTTCAGGAAGGGGAAGTGAGTGACAGCAATCCCTTCCTTCAAATACATCTGATAATTCATTAATGTAATTTCAGAACTTATTGTAGCTTTTGAGAAGTGGGAATAGAATCAGTCATGTTGATGTGACGAGCTGGTCTGTGAGTTGTCATTACAGAATGAAAATTGACAGCAAGCCTTTGAAAATCCAGTGACTGCAATATGCTAATAAATAAATTTAAATACTTTGTTCTTGGTAGGTTTTCAGTATTAAAGTAATTCCCAGTGCAATTATGAGGGCTTCAATAGTTACGTTACAGGTGGCTTTGGTTTGCAGATTTTGAGAATTTTCTTTTTTTGATTTGTTTGTCATTCAGTTTTAGCTTACTGCCATTACTTTTATTCCCAAAACAGTGAGTGGCTAAATACAGGAATGTGTAAAGGGATGTTGAGTGCATGGGTAGTAAGATGGTTTCAATGCCTAGTTTTCCCTTCCTATGCCTTATGTATTTAGATACCTGCTGTTTAATCAGGGGCTTATACAACACAAGACAGAAGGATTTTTAAATGATCAAGACATGTAAATATTATTGCCTGTGCAAGGCTTGCTTGGCACTTACGCTGGCTTGGTCTGCACTAGTAGAGGTGTGTTTCGCAGCTAAATGCATCGGTTTTATTTTAAGACTAAAAGAAGAAAATTTTAAAAATAGAAGTAACTTTCCATGTAGTCCATGTGTGCAGTAGCTGTAAAACATCAGATACGCTCTGAGTACGGGAATAGGTAATATTGCAGCCAGGGTGTGTGAAGGCTTGAACACTTGCAGTCTCAGAGCAGTCTGTGATGCTGTACCTGTTAAAAGCTCTTGGTGGGCTGTGGCTGTTTCAAGGAGGAGATTGTTAATGGAAGTTAAAACACCCAAATTAAGTATAAAGATGCTTGGCTGTGCAGATACTGTTGTTTTGTTGGGGTTTTTTATTAGCTTCCAGTCCTTAGGTTTTCATGAGTTAGGTCTAATCTGTGAAAAATGTTCATTAATAGTTTACCCTTTGCTTTTTAAAAGGTAGGGTAGTTCAGTATGGTCTGGAGAACTATATACTTTTTACTGATAGAATTCTAGCAATAGTCTATAGGTTGTGTCCTATGTATGTTATATTTTACCTCATTCCAGTTGCTGATGTAGTTGTGATATTTTCAGTGATTAATACATCTTTTAAGACTTAGCATTATGAATTGGGAATGAGAAAATTGTTTTTCATAGACCGTTCCATTTAGAAAAAGCTTCTTGCAAAATAAGCAGTAAATAAGAGAACTTTCTTCTAAAAGACAAAATTACATATCTGGAATAGAACTGTTTTTATAAGTCCAGAGCAACAAAATTCATCAAGTTGGCAGTGGATTTTTAATAGAAACTTCCCAGGAATATTTTATTTTGCCCTCTTGCTTGGATGATTTTCAGGTTATGTAACTTTAAGCTTTTATAAGTAGGGTTATAATTCAAAACCTGTTTTTAAGAGGATGTAAGATACTCTTCTCCCCCCCCCCCCCCCCCCCCCCCCCCGCCCCATTTTCCATTTGAATTCAGTCTCCTGCCAAAAATAAATATACCTGTTATCCATTATTGATAGGAGAATCAATGGGATGTTGGAGGTTAGGCTTTTTTCTCTTGTACATGACTATCTTGCATTGTTTGCTATATTAAATAATTAAAAAAGAAAAAAAGAGCAGGAGCTTTCATTTTTGTGGTTAAGCTCTGAGATGTTTGTTATTGGTTAAGAGTAGGTGTTTAATGGAAACCCTGAGATGAGCCTTTTGTTTCCACTCACTAAAACCACGAATACTGTTTTTAATGATCTTGTAAAGCTGTAAAGAAAAGATGCTATTTTTATAAATCTGGAAGGTGAGACTAACACCAAAGCAGCAAAATATTTAAGTGGGTCTTTTTTTCTTATAATTGAAGGTTACATGAAAAGTCTCATTCAAAAGGAGTACCTTGCCCCAGGCTATTTCAGGCCTCTGGAACTGCTCTTTTTAGCATGCTACAAATTGAATCACCGGGTGCCAGTAGCATTTGAAGCAAATGAGGCTCAATTACATTCTGAGTCAGAAGTACCTGAATTAACCTGCTTTTCAGCAACTGTCGTGTGACTTCTCCTACAAAGACTTTAAGGCCTGTGTGAATAGTAATGTAACACTACTTAAAAGTGATGAACAGGTTTGTCCATGCTGAATAGTGTTTGGATTTTTACGACGAAACTATGCTCAGAGGTGTGGAGAAAATCTTGAACAGTATGTTGACTAGCTAATTTATTTTTTTAATGCAACTGTTAGAGCTGAAACTCTTCAGGCTCGGTGCCATTTCTGCAACAAGCTGCCTCTTAACCTTGGATGACTTGAGAGCTTTAGTGTAGACTAGGTTATGTTATTAAAACACAACTGCAGCCTGTGTCATGGAAACAAGCAGAATAGTCATCTGTGAAATTTGTGTTCTTTATCTTGATATTCCTGCTATTATTACCAGTGAAGCTACTACACTGCTTGCCAAAGGAGGATATCTGGCTTAGTTTGGTCCTTTTAAACTATTTTCCTATCAGCTGTTGTACCATTTACATGAGTGCTTCTTTGTTTGCAACTCTTAGTTCTGGGAGCAGTAAGAAAACTTTGGGACTGCTACAGCATTTTCATTTTTAGATAGCACTTTGCTCAGTGCTGTAACCATGATGAGCTGAAAGGATGGCTTTGACTGTATTTGCATGACTTGCACTGTCAGGAAACATTGGTTAAATGTAGGGCTGAAGCATCATTTTTGAAACATGGATTTTGAGGTGGATTTAGTATGAAGGAACAATTCCACAGGTTGTTATTCCTTGAGTTCCTTATTCCATGTCACCTACCCTCATCATTCCAAACTGTTAGTCTAGTTATCCTCATTGTTAGGATTGTTTAATAGCATTTAAATGTGTAATTAAATTTTAGCCAATATTTTAGATGGCCTTCATTAATGAAGACACATTTAAAAATCTGTGTTGCCCTGGTTGAGCCTAAATAAGCTGCTCAGGAAATTACACCGAGAAACGTGACAAATCTGTGTTGATCCTCAAAGAAATGTTGTTGAAGTTTCCCTTTTTTTGTGCTTCCCCCACTCTTTCCTTTATGTTTGCAGGACTGCTTGACCTTTTAACAGATCTGGAACAGCTTTTGGAGCCAGTCAGAAGCTAATGTGGGAAGGAAAATGATTTTGTTTTGACAGGCTTAGATCCCTGGTGTACACGACACATGTTGGGTCTAGAGCTGGCACAAGAATACTTTCCGAGAAGCTGTTTCCTAACTTGCCCCGCTGTAAGCCATGCACGAAATGGTACTGAAAATGCCAGATAGGTAAAACTTCATTATCCGTCTTCATTGGTGGTAGAATGAAAACTTAAGTCTGGATGTTTCAATCCTCGCAAGGGTAAGATGGTTAACCAATGTTAGCTTGTGATAAGCAATGCATTTGTCATCTGCTGTCTTAGGAGAAGAGATTCTGTTGCTGTGGCATTACATTTCATCTGGAGTTAATACTGTAATCCTATACTATACTCTAATATATTATATATGATGTAATAATATACTGTAATAATAAAAATAATAAAAAGTTAATACTGCAGACAAGAGTTTGTAAGCTCCTAGGCCTTGTAGGTACTGGCTGTGATTTGGTCTTTGTTTACAGCTTGGGTGTTTTCACGAATCTTTTAACAACTCTCTAGTTCTAGACAGGATGAGTGTAGCTAGCCTTAAGTTGTCTCTCTGGGAGACAGATGGAGAAAACCTTGATTAGCTTCTATCAGCAGCTCCACAGTCTGCCTACCTCTGCTTTTTGGAAGTGGTTGTTACGACTGCAGTGTTGTGGTAAGCAGAACAGTATTTTGACAACTGTTTTCAAATGTGCATCTTTTCTCTGAAGTTGATGGTGCCATGCAGTTTTTTACTAACATAGAAGTGATACCACGAGATTGACTGAACAGATGCCTGAAGTAGAGGAGCTGAATTCTTGAAGCTGATATAGGTTAATAATTCTGTCTCAAAAATCATTGAAAGGAGGATCTAACTGGGTATAGAATTATTATAAGGCTCAGGGAGTGAAAAAACTTTGTCATTGTGAACTCTGGCTATGGTGAAATGTATGTGCCAGCAAACTGCTCCATTGCCTTTTTAAATAACACCACAGTAGCCTAGAGATTTTTTTATATACAACATAGAATAAGAGAAGCTTTCTTGTGATTATAATGTGTTTAAAAAACAGGCAGATGAGCAACTGCATTGGTAGTTTCACTTAAAAATTCATTTGTTGTTTTCACTACTTTTGGATGACTTTGTGCTTTTATTAAAAAGATCTTCTTGATGTTTAAGTGCAATCTTCCAAAACAAATTGCTCTGAAGGTAAATAGAATAACTGAAACTTTATATTAGAGTACTGTTATTTAAACAGTTGTTAACATGAAGCTGTTTGACATCTATTTTTTTTAAAATGGGGGCAGCATCTACTAAGTGACAAGAAAAAGCACCTGTAAATCAAATAAATTAAAAGGGAGAGGGGGGGGAAAAAGAAACATTAAAGAGGAAATTCTGAGAGTAAGTTTTCAAATGGACACTTAAAATATTTGTTTTCTGAATACCTGTGGAGCTTTATGTAAAATAGGATTTTACGTTTTACACTTTGAATGACTCACTGAAATAGAAGCCTCTTCTTTCCTATGCTTGGCAGTAGCATTTATTTTCACTTAATGCTGCTCTTAGAGTATATTTCAACATTTCCTTACTACTGCACCTGGAATTTTGGACATATGAGGTTTGTTTTTTTTTAAATTACTAGGCACTTTGAAAACAAAAACACTTTTGGGAGGCTGAATAGTAATGCTAACCCTTGAACATAAGGGGAAGGAGGTGAGGGGGATGTTCAGACTGTTACTTGTTTCTTGCCTTGTAAGTCTATGAAAGAAATACTTTCAGTAATATTTTCACAGTACGCTACAAAAAAAGCATGTGCATGCACACCGAAAGCACTCGACCAGTTTTGGTGATTTCTAGATGTATTTTTTTTTTTCTAGACAGAGTATTTGTATTGTAAAAGTTTGCTGGGGAGCAGGGGGTGAGTGACAATTATTAAAGGTGGTGGTGTAGGCTGGAGAGCTTTTTTTGAATAGTTTTTGACCAGCCAGTCTTTAATTCTCTCCTTCTGTCTCATTGTTTCTCATTGCCATGATACTGTTACTGTAGGTGTAGTGTCATGGACATCAAAGCAGAATTGTAGCTGCTGAATCAAGCTGGGAGAGCAGCTCTTACTGGAGAGTGGGTGGCAAGAAACACTTTCTAATTTTTTTATTAGGTTGGGTTTTTTATGCTTTCTCTTTCATTGAATTGTGCTGGATTTAACAAAATGATTCATGTCTGCTTATCTCAGTCTAACAAACGATAAAGGCATTGCAGTGGCAACCAGATCTTCCCCTCCTTTCCTGAATTTACTTTTCATCTACCAAACGCCTATAGTAGTAGTCAGGTAACTGTAGATTATTCCTGGATGGAAAAAAATGATTTGTGTTAGTGATGTTGACCTTTAATATGGTTTCTCATTAGCAGATGCCAATCTTATTACTGCTATGATACTTTTGATACTTCAGATCACTAAAAGGTTTATAGAAAAGTTTTGCTTCAGCGGGTTAGGACTCAAAGATGCCTGTTCTTTCACCTGTGCGTGTACAGCTGAATGAAATGTTTGCAGTCTCCAGAATGCTAACTGCTTCCCATTGCTTTCTCTTCTTGAAATTTATGACTTAGATTTTTATTTTAGATGAGCTGTTTGCATGGCTGATTTGTTGCCCTGTTTCAGTTCAAATGACGTATTGGTTGTGTAATTGCTGTCCACCCACATTTCTGCCTACCCATGTTTATTAATAAAAATCTACGTTTAAAACTGCTAGCTTCAGCTGAGGAACAACTATGCAAAACTTCAGCTGGAATATCTCGGAAAGGAATGAGGAGAGAAGAGTAGTGACTAGCTGACACCAAGAAGTAATGCGTGGCTGTGACCTTGAGCCTGAAGACTTTTACAAACTTGTCCTGTTTATCTTTACTATAGCTTCTTTCATAAGCAATGGCACGCTCTAGCAAATCTGGAAGTTGTGGGGTTGGTTTGTTTTTTAAACCAACGAACCAAAACGTTTTGCAATATAGGGTCATGTATAAACTCTGAAAAACTGTCATAGGAGGGATTAGTCTTTCTGGATGAACAAACTTTAACCTGTCTTTTCTGGTCTTCCAATATGGATGGATAGGAAATTGCCCTCTCCAGTTTCCCCAATTACTTGGAAAAGGCCTCAGACTCTAAGTAATGTCAGAATATAATACTTCAGGGGCACATTAATTGCTTAATTATTAGCTCTAGTTTCCAAATTTGTAGTTGTTGAAATTCTTTTGGTTATTTGAGTGTTCAGAAAGCAACTGTTCAAATGTATTGCTTCAGGGAAAAGCAGATAATTTGCTTGGCTCCTTGAGAGCACGATTGATAGCTCTTGAGTGTTTGACCAGTTGAACCACAGTCTCTTCTGAAAACCATTGAGGATATTTTAAGTGCTTTCTGCCTTTCTTCTGTTAATCTGTTTGGCTTTTCTTTGATTATGAATCCTGTTTTTTTCATTGTGTTAACAGTTATAGTCATTTGCCATTGACAAATGCAAGAACTTTTAATTTGAAATGAAAGGAACACATTCTAGACATGCTTGTCTGCTATTAACTCCCTAGACTCAATCATCTATGGTCTTGGGAGTCCTTATGATTGGTAGAAAAAAATTTCTTGGGTAATAGATCATGAAACCATTTACTATTAAGAATTGGTCACTTCCCCTTTTTTTTATAAATAAGCTGTAAGGGATGTATGGTATCAGCCAGAAATGAAGTTAGTTATGTATATCTTCCCTGAAAATTTACTATTTGAGCCATGTGCAGGTTGTATGTGTTGGAGGGTATGACCAGGGAGGTTTAAGTGTCCTCTAACCAAGCGCTGTCTTTTAATGTTCATGTCCCTAATGGTGCAAGACTAGTGATGGAATGTTGAGTGGGAATAAAAGGTTAACAAAATGATGTATTAGGTTTCATTCCGTATTTATCCAGTGTTTCACGGGGGGCGGGGAATATTCAATAATTTTCCATTCTACATTAAGACCTTAGCTCTTGCCTCGCAGGATGTTGTGAAGCGTAAATCGTTGTAAATTGCTTTTAGATCCTCTGCTGGGGAGGTACTGTGGTAGACTTATGATGGTGGAGGTTTGTGTTTTGGGTGGGTTTATTTTTGTTTCTCTTGTGGTGTTACAAGCCAGGCAGGAAGCTTCAAATGAGGAATCATGTCTTGTCCTTAACTGGCCCCATTTTCCTAAGGTACTTTAGAGACTATGAAAAAAGAGGCTTTTGCATGAAAGTAGGTAAACTTCTTCCTTTGTTTTCACTGGCAAAATAAAAATTACTGAGGATAAAAAGTAAACCTTGAATGTGATTTAACTGAGCTTCAGTGAGTTTCTGACAGAATTTTGATGGTGTTCATGATACAATATTTTTTTTTTTCCTTCCTCCTCTTTTTAAAGATTTATAACATGGCCACTGAAGCCCATTGGTGTTTATGTAGCTTTGAGGGAAGGGTAGGAGCCTGTGTTACACACAAACTTCCAGGAGTTGCTGTTGGGTGGGAATTTCTGTTGTTACAGAGCTCTGTCTTCTGGGCAAGTGTGCATTGGTGTTGGGGAGCAGGCATGCGAGCAGGCATGCGCGGAGGAGGAATGAGGAAGTGAAGCACTTGCCATGGTGTGTAGGGCGAAGTTTCAGAGAACAAACGAGAGGGGGGAAAAATATCCAATCTATTGGAAATACTATTCTGGGCTTATGGTATGTGTTGTTCATGGGGCTCCCTGAGTGTGGAGGTAAGAAGCTTTTTCTTCTACCTACTGTTCTCTGACCATGCATAGGCTTGCTTTCTCTTCTTTATTTTTCTTCAGAGTTTTTTTTTCTGTGAGACTGGAATTGGAAAACACAGGTAGCATGATTTATCCTATTCTGTGAACCGTGAAGTTGGCAGTATGGGGTGTTTGTGTGTGTGGCTTCAGCATGCCTTTTGAGAATAAAGTGGTGAGTCTTTATAAAACAACCCATTACTTCTGGCTAGTCAGGGTTTCCTATGGGTTGTCAGGTCAGTTTTCCCCTAAAATGAAGATCAGGACTCGTCTAGAAAGTATTAGGTCCTGCACTTCTCAGGGAAAGGAGAAAGATACTTAAGTGCTCTCAGAAGTGTAGTTTATTACGTAGAGCACCCTGGAGCAGAAAACTGACTTGAATTTAAATAGGTCTTGTGAAGCACTGGTGAAAATCAGTGGTGTCTGACATTAGGCAAGTATGGAGGGGGTCCAGTTGTTGGTCAGGATTGCACTGTCAGTGCCTGCTAATCCTTATTAGTTAGGAGTTTTACTACTATCTGTTAATTTCGTTTAGGTTGTTGATTTATTTTTAATGTCGAGTGTCAGAGAGGCTTTGAAGTAGTTAATGTATTGCAGAACCACTCTCATAGGAGAAAAGTGCATCTTTGGCTAGGTTACTTTTTTTCTCAGAAACATGTACATTACTACCAAGGAGTAAGTCTTTAAAAGAGCTAATAAAATTATATTGTCTGTCTTTATTAGATTAAAATATAGATTAGCCAAGAGCTGTATTTGCATGAGCAGAGCGGTTGGTGAGCCTCAGTTTGTTTTGGCAGTGAGGAGCTGTTACAGTGTAAAGCTTTGTGCTAAATAAGCTGACTTGTATGTTCCTTGTTAACTGTTACAGGAAGTTCTGCTCGTTTTATTTCTAAGTACGACAGCAAAAGTGAAACAGCTTCAGGACTAAAGTAAAAGACAGTAAAAATTACTATTATTCAGAATTTTGATCTTCATCTGTCAAGAAGATGGTGATATTGCTTGGATAAGAAAAGCTTAGCGAAAGGCCATATAGAGATGTGTAAAAACACAGGAGCAGGTAATGCTGTTAGGAGCTGTGTATACTGAGCAGAAGCTGAGCAGAGGGTGCCCTGTAGGTGTGCTGAGTCACTCCTGTAACATGACTTGCTCTGGACTGCTGCTGGGAATGATCAGTGCTAACTTGTGTGTGACAAAGTGGCACATGATACACGTGTGCTGGTACATGTTAGATCCAAATAACATATTGGTGAGGGGAGTCAGTATGTACTTCGTACCTGTACTGAAGCAGTCGGAGACTGCGGTTAATGTAAAGGGAGTTGAATTCTAACTGAAAGCAGAAGAGTTTTTCTGTATGTCATCATCTGAAACTGGATGCCGGTGGATATTGGTACAAAGTGTTCTGCATTTTAAAAACTTGCAGAGCCTTCTAGTTATGTGTGGAAGGCTCTGGCCATCACGGACATAACGCAGCTTGGACAGGAGACTGTGTTACCCCTCTGTGGTTAGTGCAGTAGAGTAAGGAATGTGATAAAGCGTTGAGCAGTTGTCCTGGTGATGTGTAGAATGATTCTCTCTTTCTCTGAAGCACTGGCAGGGTCACTGATATGATTAGTGTGACATTTCCAGTCTGCCTTGAACGTTGGAATTTCAAGGAATTTTTGAGGGTTGGGGGAAGGCCCAGAAGAGAGGAGGAATTTTTCAGGTGTTTCTAGTACTGGCTAAAAAGAGTTTATGGAGGGCTAATCAGAAGGAGGAGACATGCATAGAGGTATCTTATATTATCAAACTTGGAAATAATGAAATAAATCTGACTGGTCCCAGTGTACTATTTGAGGTCTATGTCTGGGTGCATCTTCATTCTTAATTACAGCTTCTTGTCTTCCAACTTAGGTACTGTGGATATGTCTTTTTAGTGTTTTGTTTTCGTGGTTATTGGTATATCTTTGTTTTCCTCAATCATGCACAAAGAAATGTGTGTGTAATACAAAGTGTTGGAAGCTAACAGGTGTGAAAAACTTAACAAATTGAGAGGGTGGTTAAAAATGTCATAAGGGGAAGGGGATTTTATTTAAATGGGTATGTCTTCTATAAATGTTTGCATTCTTTGCATTTTGCTTGTGTCTGGCATAATAGTGGAGAGAAACATTTAAAAAACCCATATACCATGAAAGTGTGAATATGCTTTCCCTACTTCTATATGTACAAGCAAGTGTCGTTTCTGTAGCGATGGTGGTTCCAACAGCTGTCTGTGATAATGAAACTGTCTTGTTTCCATCATTTTACTGCCATTTGTAATCTCTCTTGTTTAAAGTAGCTCTTAGAAGTTAAAGAATATTTTGTTTCTAGTTATTTCCAAGGTTGTAGCAAGTCACAAACCTTGCAAAAAGGCATGCATCTTTCCCAGCTTCACTTCGCAGGCGTATAACCCATCTATACGCTTTGTGCCTGGGAGGTATTTGTATTGTATCTCAGCGCTTGACTCTGCTTCCTAGTCTGAAGATTGAAGATCCAGCGTGAAAATGGGACTGCGTGTGTGGAAAGCTGTGGCAGCAGCAGTACTTGACTTGGTGCCAGCCTGTATGTGTGCAGCTCACGAACCCTCAGTCCCTGTAATGCCATTCCTGTCTTAAGTGGGACCGGAGGAATTCCACAGTTCTGTGCTGATCTGCTTGGGAGATTTGTTAGCATAGTAGGGTTTGTTGCTCCAACAGCTATTCTTTTTTCCTGTAGGGAAAAGGTTGGCTGGATCAAGCCAGTTAGCCATCTGTTCCAGCAGTTAGACTGTGCTAAATAGATGATTTCCTGAGGTTTCTCCCAGACTTACTTTCTATTGTCAGTGTTATCTGTGGCCTTCCTCTGGCATTCAGGCATCAGTACGTGTCCACAGGTGCTGCAGAATTTGGTGAAACGAGGAGTAGGAGAGATGTTTATCATGGGTAAGGGGGAACTGTCACCCACTGTTGAAATGTACCTCTAGTGATTACATGCCTGCTGCCAGGGCTGTGGGTTTCCCATTCACGCATGATGTGCCCTTCTATTTTGGCAGTTCGGTGCCAGGCTTGGGCTCATTAGAACGCTTCAGAGAGTTGTGCTTGTATGTAAGCTTTTCTTCCATTCTCTAGCCTTTTGAGACCTGCCTTGATAAGGGATCAGGGATGCCACTAATTACTCCTTCCCTTCCCAGACTTCCCAAACATTTCTTTCAACTGTTGAGACTGTAAATAAATATTACCTGTTTCATTATGCCAGTTATCTGGAGTGGACAGAGGTACAGGTGGGAACATGTCTGTTTTGTTTTGTTTTTTAGTGAGTTAACTCATGTTAAAGTTGTGTTCAACTCCTTTTTTCCAGTTCAGAGCCTGGGATGGTGGGATCTCCATGTCCACATCTACTTTCTAGTGTCGATAGTATAGCTTCATGTTAGCTACTGGTTTTAGATTTCCTCAAGTAGTAAAAAACTGCTTTTTAATGCCAGGTTAATAATCAGTGTTTCAAATAGAGTGTTCAAATGGTTTCTGAATTGCAGATGATCTGGGAAACTGTTCATAGGTATTTTAATACCAGCGTGGTAGGAAGGAAGCAATATGATTCAGCTCTTAAATTTTGAACCTCAAGTGGTATTTCATAGCACAACAATATGTACACTGGAATTTACCAAGCTGTGTACTGCTTTTGGCAGAAGGATTTCTATGGAGTTTAAAGGCAATGTCTATTATGGTTTTGTTTTACAAAGAATGATACTAGCTGGAATAGATACCAAGGTTTACTTTAAAATATATAAAGGGAGGCAGGGAAGGCTTGCAAATAAACATCCTGGATGGTTTAGGAAGTTAGCTCAAGTCAAGTAACTTACCAAGTATGTTTTCGTTTGGGTTATGATGATACAGTAGCAATTTGACTGCCTGCTGACAAGATGAAAAAAAATATACTGATTTTTCTATTAAAGAGGTGGTTTGTGACAGAGAGTGGGAGCCCAGAACAACTTTGGCAGATCTTTGGTGGTGGTGGGGTTAACCACAGGCAGTGCCTCTGCCTCAGCACCACTCTGTCTGGGTAGTATTGATTTCTTATTGATTCCTTGTTGGCTGGGAAACAGTGGCTGTGTGGTATTGTACCTATTCTTTTGAAGACAGAAGTAATTGTTTTCATTAGCTTTAGAACTAAACTTTAATGTTTTCTTGATGAAACATGATTAAAAGCTCAACTAGTAGCTCCTCATTGTGTGCCTTAGCAAAATGATGCTAACCCTGAACAGCATTGCACTAAATTCTGGAACAAAAGCCTGAGGCTTTTCAGAGTCGCTCTGTTTTAGCATCAGATTTTTGTTGCTGTCTTAAAATGCTTTGATTCTGAATTGCACAAGTCCTAACTTGAAGTTTCTCTTTGCCTTTACTTGGAATTGAGATTTTGATTTTGAGGTTGTTCTTTAAGCTAAGATTTGATAAAAGGTTGCTGTTTTGCTTATAGAAGAACTTTCTATCTGAACATAATTAGCAAGCAAGCGCACACTCCTTGGTATGAAACCAAAGCCCTGGTGTGTGGGAAAGAAACTTAACATATCTGGGCGATTGGGGTGGTTTGGTTTTTTGTTGCTTTGCTGCTTGATTTAGAAAAATGTGTTCGGTAGTAAGCCTATGTGACCTGCAGTGGTTTTGTGCAAACTTGTCTGGCTTTCTATCACCAGTGATCAGAATTTTTTTTTTATTACCAATTTTTCTTTTGATAATGGTTCTTTTCATATCGCTTCATCTGTCTACTCCTCTATATTTCTCCTCACATGTGGAGTTCTGCTTTTATTTACTTTTCTTTGTCTCAAAGGGATGTCTTGCCTTCCTTTCCCTTATAATTAGTAACATCTGATTTTCTTAGCATTTTGGTTCAAAAGTGCCATGAATAAAGACCTCCCAGGTTCTCCTCTATTGTGTTTCAGTGTAATTTCTCAGTGTATTAAAGATGTTACTTTCACTGTCAGTATAATCTCTAGATAGGCAATGAATGCTATAAACCAGTGTTAGAAAAGGGTCCTTGAGAAACAGTTGGCACTCTTCCAGTCAAAAACAACTTCTAGAAATTTTCTTCCTTCTTTTGAAGGACAGAGCTGCTTGGTGGGCAGACTGAGAGCAAGCTACCAGTGCTCAATTACACCCAGTAATGCATGGAGATTCCCAGGGTAATGCAGACGTGACTGGATAAGTCCACGTGGTACTGGGCAGCTCTGTACAGATCTGTTAGTGTGAAGATGCTGTAGTAGCAGTACTGAGTATTACCTGGCAATGTGTGTGAGCAGTATTGCATGCAGGTAGTGTCTGACTCTACTCCGAGCCATTCATCCAGTTCTTGGGGCTGTTTCTGCAGGGTTGTGTGCCAGTTCAGAGCCCACTGAACTCAGAAGAAAGTTTGCTTGTGATGGAGGTTTTGGATGAAGCCTTGTCTAAGCAAAAATATGTAAAGCTCACAATTAAATACAGTAAAAAGTGGTTTTAATGTAATAAGCACAACAGTCCTTCAAAAATTGCCTTTTTTATTCAAATCTAGTTGATGTTAATTGGCTCATTTGTAAAGAAAAAAAAGAACATAAAACCTAAAAGCTAATTTGTCTTATAACTTCAGTGAGATAATTATCTAACTTGGGGTTTTTTTTCTTAAGCTGCATAACAGCAGAAATGGTTTTAAGTGGCTTTTCCAATGCTAGAGACTAGCTGGAATTAAAGCAAGTTATGACTCAGTCCTCTGATATCAGTACTGTACTCCTAGTTCAGCTGTACCTTTACAAGTGATGTTTACCTAGCATAAAAGATTTCACATGCCTGTGCCAACAGAGAATGCTAATTTTCTGTTTCTGCTTTCTTACAGGTTATGTTTCACACTATGTGCTGACTGTCTGTACTTACAGAAGATATTTAAAAACAAACAGACTTCTTTTTTCAAAGATTTTGATTCCAGTGGAATCTGTGCTTTAGATTTTTGTCTTGTCAGTTAACTCCTGAAGCAATGCCTGTACAAGCTCCACAATGGACGGATTTTCTCTCCTGCCCAATTTGCACACAGACTTTCGACGAAACAATCCGGAAGCCCATCAGCTTGGGTTGTGGCCACACTGTCTGCAAGATGTGCCTCAACAAGCTCCACCGTAAGGCATGCCCTTTTGACCAGACCACTATCAATACAGACATTGAACTCCTTCCTGTGAATTCAGCCTTGCTGCAACTAGTGGGTGCTCAGGTATCGGTGCTTTTTTTTAAAAAAAATCTGTTTCTACGTTGTTATCCATCTTTCTTTTGGGAGGACAACTCATGAATAAAGAATAATGACTCTGTTAACAGTATGTAGAGTAGACATCTACCTTTTTGTAGACTGATGAATACAGGTTTTAGACCTTAGGCATGCTGTAGTAAAGGTGCCCTGAACAACTGTTCAAATTTTGATTCTGCTGGTAGCTGACTGATTTTGTGTTCATCTAATTCAGTGTAACTCTGAGCTACCACCAGAACACGTTGGTTCTGTTTGCTTCCTTCTTCCCTAGCCATCCTTTGCTGAAAGGATGAACTGGAATCAGTGAGCTTAACTGGTGGGAAGCCATTCTTCTGTGGTGGTTTACTTGCTTTACCATGTTCACCCTACAGGCTTGTGATCAGTTGTCCTGAAAGCCAGGAGGGGGAGAGTAAGAGAAATGAATCAGACCCTTCTGGTAGCAGCCTTTGTACTGCTTTATGTTTAATTTGAAACTGTGCTCTGGAAATGTAACTTTCTGAGCTGGTATATTAACCTAAACCTGTATAGGTGAATGGGGGGAGCCTGCCCGAACTCCCCTTTCTGGTGGAAAGGGTACTCGTAAGGTCAGCTGCACCGCTTATCTGATGGAGGTGAGTACTCCAGTGGCACTGGTACTGACAGCAGCAGCCTGAGAAAAAGGGCAAGGATGTGTGGAAAGCAGCATTGTCCTCCTGTTCAGTTGCAACACAGACTTAAATTGACATAAACTTGGCATGGTTAGATCCTGTGACCCATACCTCCCAGGAGTGGAAAGGATTGTGGACTTGGGGAGAGCAGGGACAATGTTGTGTAACTTACGGGTGAGGGACAAAAATGTAGATGGGATGCAGTTATCATAGAGGGATTATTGTTTTGTTTTGTTCTGCTTCGGTGTCTGGGTTCAGCAGAGTTGGAGGCAGTGAAATTCAAGAAGATCCATAGTTCAGGGAAAATGGAAGAGCTGTGGTGTGGAGGAAAGATGCTCTTAGAATGCTTTTTATTAGGCACTGGGACCTAGAGATCTAGACGTGCTTTTGCCACTTTTCTTTTCATTTGATTTATCAAGTAATACAGCTAATTTGTTCTGTTGTGGTGTATGGCATAGAAGTTATTTCAGAAGCTTTAAATTTAATTCTGTTTCTGGTTGTGCCAAGTGACTCATCCTGCTCTGCAGGAGACGGTGATGAGACTGTGTGCTTCCATTTCTGTGATATACGTATGCTGCCATCTTTGAAGAGCTTCCAAACAGTGTGAAATCTGTGGGTGATGCCATAAATAAATAAATGCTGTAATTCTTTATCTTCCTTATATCTTCTTCCTTCCTCTCTGGAGTTTCTAGAAAAGTTCCAGCTGTATCCAAATGTCCACGCTTACGATAAATGCCTTTTCCTCTTGCATTTTTTTGGTTGTTCTGTGTGCATTTGTTAAGTTTTGTGAGAAGCTATGTGATAGCTTTTAACTTGAACTTTGTCTGAATTAAAATTTCCATAAAAACAAGATCTTCTGAAATACGATGAAAAATCACCCTGCCTCTGTCACAGGTAATTGAGAACTTTATTCTGGTTTTGCTAGTTAGGCAGCCAGTTCCCTTATGCATATGTGTGAGGTATGAAGAAGGAAGAGTGGCTTTATGGTGGTGTTGTATTTGTCTTGAGAGTGCTCTGAACTCTAGGTTCCAACTTTGAATTAATGACGCTATTTCTGTGCTCATTTTTATATCTTAAATTTTTATGTGATCACGAGTCATAGGATTTTTTTGGTGACCTTAAAAAGCTGGAAATATCACCAAAAGAAACGGTATTCCCTTCGCTCTCATTAGCTGCTTGTTCCTGCATGATCCTTACGGGTTGCTTCCAGCTTGAGATCTTCTATGATTCTACGTATGCTGCTTGCTGCATTCTGTTACCTAAACAATAATGGGTCATCTTAGCTGAGTTTTTATTACTGATGAACTTTCCCCTTAAGAGACATTTGCACTACCTCCCCCCCCCCAGCTCCTAATTTCAATGAGGATGTGAATGAAATCAGTGTTCAGTGTAACTCACCCTCCCTTTCCCTTCCTGGCACCTGTGGAGTACTAGAAAACAAGTACACTATTTTCAGTGAAGGAACAGGGAAACATTTGCTGTTTTCCACTAGTATCTCTAAGGCCATTTAAAAAATACTTTCACAGAAAAAGGCTTGGGGTGGGGGGTGTGTACTTTAGAGAAACTACAGTGATTTTTTAACTCTGTCCCATTAAGAAGGTGGGCTCTTTGGTACATGTCAATGAAAATGATCTGTGAGCAGCAAGCTGGTTTATGAAGCATGAGTAGTATCATAAATTTTGATGAAACTAAGTCCATTTTCTTGTTCTTCTGCTTGGCGTCAGGAGGGTGTATGCGTTGTTAATGTCCTCTAATCTCTCAAACAACCCCCTGTACACCTTAACCTGAGTCCATGGAGACTTGTAATACTTTATTTTTAAATGATAAATTCCAAAGTACAGGTTTCCTTTTAGAGTGAAATACAATACAACACAATGAAAGCTTTTATCTGGGGGGCGAAAGAACAGTTTGTTCTTTTCCCTGTGGGGAGGCTTCTGAGAAGTTCACACATTTATAAGTGTTAAGTGCTTTTTTGCTGGAGGCAGAGGAGGGAACCAGGCAGTTTGAAGAAGCAAATCTATTCTGTCATGACTGGCAGCAATGATAGGATTCCAGGGCAAGTCACATTGCTTGGCTTTTGCACAGGCACAATGGGTGAAATGAGCAGAACTGTACTTCTGGGGAAAATGTGCTAAATTTGTCACACAGTCACCCGAGAAAGCAGTAACCTATTTCTCAGACAATAGCGGTTGCTTGCTCTCTCTGTAGATTTTGTCACTTTAATGGTGAAGAGAGTTGGTTTCTTTCTCAAATAACAGGCTGTTTCTCGGTTTTTGCCTTTCCCCACCCCTTTGCAAAAATGAAACCTGTTGCTCAGGTTATAGCCACCCTTGATGTGAAAATTAACTGTTGCAGACACACAAATTCCTGCTGCCCTGCTGTAGCATGGCACACATCAACAGTGGTTACAGGGCCTGTTCTGGAAGGCAGTGGTCAGGCAATTCAGCCCACATATAGATAAGTTCAGCCATATAAGATGAGGGTTGAGGGGCAGAAGGGATTGTAAGGGGAAGATGAGAATTACTCCTGGGAGAGCTGGAAATAGCTGAGTGCCTAAGCAGGAGCTAAGCATATTGTGAGGAAAGGGAGAGGCACAGTGGCTGCCTTAAACACAAATTAAGGAAGGCGTTCATGGGATACCTTGCTTTTTAAACTTCTTGGGTAAAGAAATCCCTTAAGCCAGTTTCTATGGGAATGAGGGTTTGAGTTTTAACTATTCAAGCATCCACATAGTACTCGCTATATGCACCTATTTTAAACATTCCCCAGGCCAGTGTTTTGAAGGTGCAGAATCATGGATCTGTCATCTAAGCTCTTCCCTCCTGTTTTTTTAACACATGAAACAGCAGTGTGCACGTTCCAAACAGGTGACATTAAGTGGCAAAAATTACTGAGGTGCTTTAATTTCTTTCATAGTCTCCTGCTGGATGTGATAAATAAAATTCTAGGCATTAGGCAATGGGGTCATGCATATGACAAGAGAACAGGTGAGTGATCTTAACAGCCCTTTCAAAAGTGGAAGATTACAATCACAGAGATATTAGTGTCACATTTCAATAATATTTTTATTGTTATCTCTGGTGGAATGAGGTACTTCAAAAGAAGATTTATCTGTGAAGTAGCTGTCCTTAGTGTGAACTCTTGAGGAACTGAAGACAGTAGGCTTTGGGTTTTTTTTGTTTGGGGTTTGTTTTTTTTTTTGGCAGGAAGCGAATCATCCATTCACAGGGGGGTGGTATATTGAGGGAAGGAGTTTTCAGACCCAACAAGAAGGCGTTTGGTCTTTTTAACATGTTCTCATACTGTGCAATTAGATGTCTAATGGTAATTAGCAACAACTCAAGCTGACATCTTTCATCAAATTACGCTTAAATGACCAACTCAAAATCACTGCCTGGTATGAGATGATGCTTTAGCATTCTTTTCCGGTCCCCTTCCTCATGCCGTCATAACCTGCCTCTTCCCACAGCCACAAGTAGTCATGCTGATGGGCAGCATTCCACTACCAAGGTACTCGCAGTCATTGCCAAGGCAAATGCATGCAGAATTATCACAAATTTAAAGTAATTAAACAGCTGAGATTATTTTTCCTGTCTTGTTCTAGTCCCCCTTGGGAGGTGTTTATTATATTATGTAAATATATTTGCACTGAAAAGTGTGATAAGGGTGTGGTGTCTGGAAGAGTGGAATATTGAGTGAGGATGAAAATAATGAACTTGCTCTGCAGGGCATCTGTTTTGAGACTCTCAAGAGGTGTTGTAACATAAGTGACTATAGGGTCCTGCACGGTATTGAAAGGCTATTTTGTGAAGGGGAAGCAAAAATGCTTTAGAGTTATTTCTCAGTTGTCCGTCAGTAATTCCATGATAAGAGCCAAAATTAATGCACAGATCTCCCGTGACTTTTATGAATCATGTGTTTACCATTTTTCTCTTGGTAGATACCATTGTTATAATCATTCTAGCCTTAAAATATTTTAAATGTCTCAGAAGTGCATATAAGAGAAGCAGCAAAAGGGCAGATTACTTGGAAGTTTTGCTGTGTGTTGCATTGCATGAGTGAAGATGGAAGTGTGTGTGAGGTGAAATATATTCTCTTCCCCTGAAAATGGGTGAAACTTAAAAATAATCATCTTGTTTTACTGTTTAGTTACTACACTGGCTCCAGCTTGGGATGAAAGTTAAACTGTAATCTTTCAGCCTCGTTTTGCAAACAGTACAGTTGTGCAAGGCATTTAGATTTTTACACTGAAGCTTCACTTGCAAAGAGAAGAAATGGGAATGATATGCAGATAGTGTTGAACAGCTTGATTAACTCTTGGAAGCTTTTCTATGCCAGCTTTTTCCTGGGGCAGGGGGGAGCTTTCTGTTAGCTGCCTAGACAGCCCTTGTGCCTCGCTGATGGAGTTAGTGTTGCATATGGCATTCCAAACTGCTGCAGTGAATGTATGCTAAACCTACCTTAACAAGATGGAAATCCAGGGCTGAACACAGCTTCCTGTCCCATGTCTGTTCCAAACCTCCTTTGTCTGCTGCGTGTTGTGACACTGTGGTTGTATTTCAAGTTGTTGCCAGTGCCAGATTGCATGCTTGCAGGAGTAAATAGGAATTTGCACAAAATACATTACAGCAGTAAATAGGGCACACGGACTGTGTAGTCTCTGTCTCAGCACAAATGCATGAGATGTGTGTTGTTTGATCAATAAGCCAGTTCTGCTTGTATAACTTCCCAGACAGAGGCAGACTGCTAAAATGGCAGTGGCTTTGAAAAGGAGGTGGAGTATTTGGTGTGTTCTGTTAACATGAAAGCAAATATTGAAGGTGTTAATATTTGTTTCCCAAATCCTGAGAAACCAGTCCAGCTGAGGCTGTTGCTGTTGCAACAGTTACAACTGACCACTGTAACATATAGTTGCAAAATTGCCTGTAAGCTTTCTTGCTTACAGACAAAAAAAAAAAACAAACACACCAAAGAAAGACAACCCTATTACCGAAATTAAAACAAAACAACAAAAAAAACCACCCCACAGAACTTCAGATGTTAACTGCAGTCTGTGAAAAGCATCCAGGCTAACCTTGCTGTCTTGGTGTGATAAAACATGGGTTTGATTTTCCCTTTAATAGGGATAAAAGGGGCGTTGTCTGATCCAGGCTATCTTGATTATGTCAGTTTTGAGGTGGCATCAGCTCTCTTAATTGCAGCTGATATGTATACTCAGAGACTTTTTTGTCACCTGCTGTAAAAGCCAGAGTGATCCAGCTAGTAACTTTTTATTTGGCCATGTGTGTCAAATGAGCAACTTAGCATGCGTAGTTGTATAAACCTGTAGGAGAAGTATGATCTCATTGATTACTTCCTATGAAAATTTATTATTTTCTATTAAAATTGATAGGAAAGCTCCTGTCTGCTTTGGTGACAACATTATGTGTGTGTGTGTAGATATATCTATTTAGATATGTTCAGTGCTTTTATTTGCTGCTGCCATCATAATGCTACTCTCTACATGGCTGAGTTGCATGTGAAGGTTAGCGGGTTTGTAGCTGTCTTTAACTCAAGCATTAAAGGCTTGTGCTCTTACACTGAGGGCCTGAGTTGTTCCCTGTAAGCAGAGATTAGCGTGAGATTAGTGTGCTATTACCAGTGGGATAGTGATTGACTTAGAAATAGAAGTCTGAGATCTATTTGCACTTCAAGCACTTTTTGCGTTATGCTATTGCATTTAGTCTTCTGAGAAATTCCTGTTCCCTATACTATCACATAGATAACTGATTGCTGAATGGTGATGTTGAGAAACATTAGTACAGTTGTATACTGCACTCTCAAATTTGTTTAAAGCTTTAAGAGTTTACCTGGAGGAAAACAAAACTAAAATTATAACTTGGGGGGAGGGGTGGTCCAACATCCCTTTGAAAAATCCTAATTTCTGCTGAATGCCTGGATGAAGGAATAAATGCCACAACCAAAAAAAGCCCCACACACATATACCCCAAGGATGTAAGTGGCCTGTGGTGTCAGATTAATACTTGCAGGGTGTGTTCATATGCACTGTGTAACATAACTTGGTCTTGCTGCTTGATAATTGAGTCTAGTTAGAATACGTTCCAAGGGTGTCTTAAAATATCTGCTGCTAAGTCTTTCTTCCCACAAATCCAAATAACTCCAGTCACGTATCCCTGGATGATTTTAGAGCTGTGAGGCCCTAGATATGAATCTCTGCTACCTGCAAACCAGGGTTTGTCTTATTTGATTGCCAGCCAGCCAGCTTTGGAAATGTCTCGATATGTGTGTTATTTCAGCCAGAGTTTTGCAGTTATAAGTAGCAGCATGTTATCATGTAATACTTTTTGTCACAGAATAAACCCTTCTGCTTCTCGTTCCTGTTAGCCACTAAATAAAACAAGTCTGCTAAACATAAATTCTTTACGTTATTTTTTTTAACACTGGTTTTTTTTTAATGTTGTTTGTTCATTAAACAAGCTGGAAAAATGCTTACTAATATAGAAAGAAACCCAAAGGGGAGGAAAACAGGAAATACTTGATATTAACAAGTGTTTGTAAGCATGGCTGCCATTTATTTGTGTATATTCATTGTAGATGTACATGTCATCTCTTTTCAGGTTCCTGAGCAGCAGCCAATTACTTTATGTAGTGGAGCTGAAGACACCAAGCATTATGAGGAGGGCAAAAAATGTGTGGAAGAGTTGGCGTTGTACCTCAAACCACTCAGCAGCGCGAGAGGTAGTTCCTGCATTGTTTCCTTTGAAAATGAAAGCTAGAAACAAATAAGAGGCAAAACAAACTATCCAAATGATTAGTTAGCTTGTTTGAAAAATAGATATAAATCTAGTTTAAAAAACAAAATGAAACAAATTTCCTAAGTATTAAGGTTATGTCTTCACAGCAGCGGGGGTGGGGGGCAGTGGAATCTAAAGGCATTTTGTTAAAACTGATACTGAGAAAAGGCTGTGGTATTTGGCCATGGTATAGTAAGTTGAACCAAACTTTGTAACTGGGGTTGACTTCTGCAGACTAAGTACAAATAGATAATTCTGCTTTTTTTTTTTTTTTTTTTGAGTTATGCTTTGCTTTGAGAACTGTAGTAACACAGCTTGTTTGTGGAGGAGGAATAAACTGAAATGAGAAAGTTACTGCATATGGGGTATATAAGAGAAATAAGTAATAGTCTGTTTATACAAGGTCTTACACAAGAGCTGAGTCAATCTGAGTAGTTCTAATTTAGCTAAACTGCACTGGGGTCAAGAGTATGGATTTTATCTGTATTACATATGGTGGACTCGGGGAAAAATCTGTCAACTTAAGTAGTAGAGGTGAGCATCATGGGCATTATTGAATTTTTTACAAAATGCTGTCTCAGGCTTTTCCAGCTAGCGCAGTGTGATAGCAATACCACTCTGAGTAGCAGTGGCCCAATGAATAAGCTTGGGTGCTGTAGAACAAACTCGGTATGGCAGCCATATGTCCCGCAAGTCACTTGTTCCTTTAACCTGCTTTATGTGGCTCCCAGCGCATCTGTGAATCGCAGGTTTTGCACATAAAAAAATATCAGCCAAGCAGTTTTGAAATTAGGTGTAAGTTTGTTTGGCTAGGCCAAAGCAGTGAAGATACTAGATGCAGATAAGAAGCTAAATGTCTGGTGAAAACAGACAGACATCAAAGGCAGCAGTGATCCCTGAAGCCCATGAATAAGGGAACTGCATGATGATTTTACCTTTGAGGAGACACCTGGGAATCTGTATGGGAAGGTGCAGGACAGATTACCAACACAAGGAGAGAATTCATTAGCGGTTCCACCTTCTTAGAGAGCCAAAAGAGTCAATCGCACTACTTAAAACCTGTGGGAAAGCTGACTCCCAGGAACTGTTTGCTTTTAATGCCAAGTGAAGTAAACTGACAAAAATGAACTTCTGATATGCCTTCTCTAGTGTTCTGTTTAACTAAGTGGACATCAGGACAGCTAGGTTTACACTTCTGCAGTACAGTGGTTGAAGGCTGACAGAAGAAGAGGAGATGATACGAGGTAGTTTATTATTTTTTTTCTGCTTCACTTTGTTTTGGAGGTGTGGGTCTTAACAGTACTACTCAGAGCGTGCTAAGTCGTCCCATGCAACGGAAACTTGTGACATTAGTTCATTGCCAGCTAGTGGAGGAAGAAGGGCGGATCAGAGCCATGCGTGCAGCACGGTCACTTGGTGAAAGAACAGTCACAGAGCTCATTCTTCAGCATCAAAATCCTCAGCAGCTCTCCTCCAACCTCTGGGCTGCAGTGAGAGCCAGGGGGTGCCAGTTCCTTGGACCAGGTAGGTAACATCACAGTACTACTTCTATACTAGAAGCAACTGAGAAATGAGGATTGATAAATGGGTGTCAGATTGCCTGAGTGATTTTTATTATTTTTTTTAATTAGGCAGTGGATTAATTTCTTAACAGTAAGTCTTCAGAACTAATGATACATCTATTGGGCTGCTGTCACAGATTTTCTTGCATTTTTAGTGCTTTTGCAAGTCTTCTATAAAATTCAGAATAATGTGTGTCCTTTTGTTCTTGTGCTAAGTTCAAATGGAAGTAGTTCATCACTTGCTACACTCAGAAGACCCTTGTGGAAAAAAATTATGTTACTAGAAGTGACTGGACATAGCTGCTTTTCCTTCTCTTTGGTAACAAACATACAAAACAGTTGTGGGGAGTTTTATTACATTTGGGGGGGTGTGTGTATGCATTTTTAAAAAGTACTTAAAAATTAAATTCCTTTTCATAGAATTCTTAAGCAATCAATTTTGCTTAAATAATTGAAGTTTTGTTACTGAAAATGTAGACTTAACTTGAAGACCAACAGAAAGAATGCCTTGAAATAGGAAGCCAGTTTCTTAAAGAAAAAAATGAAGAAGCTTTCCCCCACTGAACCAAACTATGGAAGAGTAACTTTGGGATGCTAACTTTTGAACTACTGTGGGGAAGAGAGGCTTGTTAAATGGCAAAATATGTGGTGTTACAGCACCTGATTTATTTGTGTGGACATCAGTTCTCTTTTACCTGTGTGGGAACCAACCTTGCACTCAGCCTGTCAGCTTTTTCTGCTGGGATAGATGTGGGATGTAGATAGTACACTTTGAAAAATTGCTAATAATCAAGAGGGACATAGAGACAGGAACAAAGAAGTCTTCCTATCATCTGAAACCCAAAATAGAACTACTACTACTACTAAAATTTAAGTCTTATTTCCCCGGGCACAGTCTAGGACTCTGAAGATGTTCCTTTGCTCTTTTCCCTCCCTTCTTGCTGAGCTCCCTTTCCCATCTGTGAGTGTGTGTGTTGTGGGGGAGGGGGCCTGTAGCCATCTCCCACTTGTAGGAAAGCAAGAATCTGCAGAAATCTTTCTTGGTCTTCTCTCATTCTTTGTCTCTTCTTTGCGTTTTCCCCCCACCAGCAATGCAAGAGGAGGCTTTAAAGCTGGTTCTGCTGGCTCTGGAAGATGGATCTGCTTTGTCACGAAAGGTCTTGGTTCTCTTTGTGGTTCAGAGGCTGGAGCCGCGATTTCCTCAAGCTTCTAAAACTAGCATTGGGCATGTTGTCCAGCTTCTTTACAGAGCCTCATGCTTCAAGGTATGAAGAAGATTGTTTTTGGAGATTTCATAATGCTGTGAAAACTATTGGGTTTACACTTTGAGTTTTCATTGTTCTGTAACATAAAAATAGATGTAGTTCTAGAAAATATTATTCATGTAGTCACACATATTTGGAGAGTTCTCTGTTGTACAGCTATGATGGCAATGTAGGCTAAAATTGCAACTGTAAGCTGTAAAGCTAGGTTTTGACTCTGTCCAGGTTTAATAGGTGCCCAGTAAGAAAACTTGTATGTAAGTCAGCATGGCTTATCTCCTTAAAGGAGGCTTAAAGCTGGAAAAGCCCCCGTTCAGTTAATTGAGTAGTGATGTAGTTAGAAATAAAGGAATGTGAGGCTTTTGGATATCAGTGTTGTATAAAGGGAACTTAAGCTGCTTGATCTGCTTTCAGTATTTAATGGTCCATTCCTAGGTCCTCAACTTAAATGTCATTCACTTTTGCTAACTGAGGTGAAAAACATTTTGTGTGCTTCTAATTGTACCCTCAAACAAAATTCTGCAAAAAAAAAAAAAAAACACAAAACACCCTGACCGGAGAAGTAAGGTGTGGATGCTATAAAGTTGTTTTAGGAAGTATTGACACTTCCACCAGTATCTGGGTCAGAGTAAGTTACGTTCAATAATCCATTTCATAGAGGTTCAGCTTTATGAGGAGTGTGTTATTTTAGTAGGAACTAGCGTTTGCTGCGTGGTGTCATAGTTGAGTTTGGGAGGAAGAACTTCATTGTTGACTGAAGATTTCACTTGCCTTAGACTTTACGTAATCTCTGCTTTATCCTGCTTAATTGTATTTGGCTCGTTTCTCCCTATTAGGTGACAAAGCGGGATGAGGATTCCTCTCTGATGCAACTGAAAGAGGAATTTCGGACTTACGAAGCTCTGAGAAGGGAACATGATTCCCAGATAGTTCAAATAGCTATGGAAGCAGGTTTACGCATTGCACCAGATCAGTGGTCCTCACTGTTATACGGAGACCAGTCCCACAAATCCCACATGCAGTCCATCATTGACAAGGTAAAGCCACCTAAAATCAGCCTTGTCTATCTTGTTTGCAACTGTAGTAGATTTAAATGCTTGTAACATGATTTTACAAGTTGTGCCCATGTGTACTCGCCCATTAATCATTTCCCCTGCTATTTCAAAACTTGTTGTGGCCTAATTAATTCAAATATGTATTTGTAACCAACCTAATGAATCTTGCTCCCTCTGCCATCCTGCCATCTCTTTCTACTTTACTTCTTTCTGCAGGTGGGAAGCCACAAAGGTTAGCTACACGGTTGGGATGTGTCCTTTCTTAACAGCTGATAACTGCCAATGTAGTAACAGGGGTTAATGGTTCATGTTTCCAGGCAGGTCTACACCTGAAGTAAGAAAGATGTGGAAGCACATTCCTTAAATAAAATTACTTGATTCTGGAAATGCTCTGATCCCTTGAAGTTTAAATTAAATGGTTTCTAATATTCTCTGGGTGCCAGCACAACACAGAAAAGAAATAGGTTGTATTGGTAGAAAAAATACCAGCCTTTGTTTTGTCTATTTAGAGCTGTATTTTAACCTGCAGTGTCAAAGAATTGTGTGTTCATATGCCAGAGAAAGAATTTAATAGAAGGTACTGACTGAAATGGGCTTGTGTGAAAAGCATTTTATTCCAGTTTTGGAAGACTGCTCTTGTGAGCCTGTGGACCAACCTTCAGAAACCATGAGGATTGCTTTGCCTGTAGAAAGTTAATTATAATAATTTTTTTAAGTTGCAGACCCCAGCCTCATTTGCGCAGAGTGTTCAGGAACTAACTATTGCTCTTCAGAGGACCGGAGATCCAGCTAACCTGAATCGTCTTCGACCTCACCTAGAGCTCCTGGCAAACATTGATCCCAGTCCAGGTAAGTTTTAGATGTTTTATAAAAACCTTTGACTTACAGTTTACAAAGAGGAGCTTAGCCCTGTTGAAGGATTGAAAGCTGTTCATCAAATGCAAGGAACGTCTTCTAACTCATAAACTTAAGATTCTTGAGTGATATTCATAATCAGCCTGGGAACGGTAGTAATCTTTGTGAGGAACTAAACTATTTTGAAGCTAAAAAAGATTCAAAAGTATGGCAGGAATAATTTCACCGCTTCTCTGAAGAGAGCTTCCTTGTTTGACTGCTCTGCATGAGCATGGATGAGGATGTTGAATACATACAATCTTGCGAGGTGACATGGTGTGTACTTGATATTGGGCAATGCTACCAGGGGGAGTGGCAGCAGTCTTGGCTTCCTTATTTTCCCCTTTTTTAGTACATGTGCTGCCATTTGAAATCAGATTTGCAAAGCAACAGGAAGATTGCTAGAACCACTGTGCTTAATGCAGAGCCTTAGCTGTCACTGGGATCTTTCTCTCCAGTCCTTCACCAGAGGAAATAATTTGTGAACAAGTAGGGAAAGTAGTCAAGAAAACACCAAATTAAGGACTTCTATTAACTTATCTAAAAATAGGATGTCTTTTTCTTTGTTCTAGAAATTCTGTGTATTAGTTTTTGATCTGAGGTCTCTAGCCTGCAGACATTTCACTTGGAAGACTCTCAGAGGCAGCGTTAAATCATAAGGCACCTTCTGTGTAAACAGTTTTGGATTCTAAAGTACAGTTTTGATGGATTGATTAGACAGAAGCTGGGAAAAAATCAGTCTAGGCAAGAAAGGTTTGTTATGCTAGGGAATTCAGTATTTTCCTTGTTCATGCGTAGTTCTGCAAAGGTGTGAAGGACAGTCGGGGAAGGGGACGATAGTTGGAAAGAGTATAACTGGGAAATAATCTTACGTTGTTGACAGGAGAGAAAAATGGAAATTGTTGAAAAAGCGGCACTGTGAGGATGGACTGCCTGAGGGAGAAGGGAAGGGACAGAACAGAGTGCTGTGGCTGAAGTTTTGTTTTATACCTATTAGTATTATCAAAATCAATATCAAAATGCTGTGAAGACCTAAACTTTGGTTTCGGGAGGTAAAAATTTTTAGTTACCAATTTGTTTGTTCAAGCAAATAGTTACCTCTCAAATGGGGACCAGTTGTACTTTACAGATAAAGGAGATGCAGTGCTTTCTTCCCAAATCTTTCATGCTGTAACAAGTCAGGGACAAAACTCTGTGTGTACTGCAAATTTGTTAGCCAAAGGCTGATATGGAAAGTGGAATTGCTAGTAGTCTTAATCAGTTTCAGTAGGTGAGTCTGATCTTGATGCTTCTCTTCTGTGCTGTTGAGTTGCTTCCCTGTTGTTCTATAGGTACATTGAGGTTCCTCTGGAAGTGTAGTCCTTGCGAGCAGAATAGAATGTAATTATGCCAAGATCTTGAAAGGCACTTTGAGGTCTTCTGTTTTACAGCAGGGTGTGTAGGCACGTGGTGGGAGTGTCATCTGCTGGAATGGATTAAACAATTAGAAAAGGAAATTGGCTAGAAGAAACAAGTGCCCCTATAGAATTGCGACTGTAGAGTTTATTCACATTGCTCTGTTAGAGGGTGTTCTGATACATAGATGCGCCTTGTGACATTTTTCCATCTGAGAAGCAGCAATTTCTGTTGCTGTTCAGTGACTGTGTCTGTGTGATCTAGGCCAGTGATGGTATTTGTACAGAATGATTTTACCTACTGGGGTCTGAATGTGAAGAGAGATTTTCAGCCTGATTTTTTTTTTTTTTTTTTTTTAATTACATGCGGAATTTGTACAATGCATTTACTCTGGAGTTCTTGTGATATGTGGAGATTCTGGTAAAAGGAAATAATTTGACGTGTTAATACTAGTCTTGCTGGCTCGTTTGGTATTTTGTGTGGTTTAATCTTGAGTCTATAGGTAGCTTTATTCTTTAAGTGGTGCTTTTCCCTTGAATTAAGGTGCTGAATGCTTTTATCTAATAACACATTTCTGATAAAAACTCTTCAGTTGTCTGGTGAAGTTTTGCAATACTGATGGTTTCTCCATACCTGGTTTTGGAAGACTCCTTCTGATCTTTCTTTTTATATTCTGTTTGCTGTCAATGCAATAGATGCTCCACCTCCGACATGGGAACAGTTGGAAAACGGACTAGTTGCTGTGAGGACTGTGGTTCACGGCTTGGTTGATTATATCCAGAATCACAGCAAGAAAGGAACAGATCAGCAACAGGTAAAAGCCAAATAATTTAAGTGCTTACCCCTAAATTTTATTGGCAGTACCTAATAGTAGAGGTTTACTAATGTCACCTGGAGGAGATTTGCTTTGACAAAGAGCTGATGGAAAACATCACTGCTGTGACATATTTATCAAAAAAGAAACGAACAAGAAAGGAAAAAACCCAAATCACTACGCCTCACGCCCCCCTATACCTGTGGCATTAATTTGCACAGCTCACTAGGGTGAAAACAGTCTGATTGTGCTGCAAGTTTAGGGAAATGAATAAACAACCCTCCTGACTAGAGGGTGGGGAAGAGAGGTCGGGGTGCCTGGCACTATCATCTGTGTGAATTTTCTTGGGTTTGTTTTAACGGGACATATTTCAGCCAGATGGCTCTGTGTTAATGAATTATTCTTATACCTGTACTTAGTGGTCTGTAAAGTTTGAAGATTTGGGGTAACATCATATAAAGATGCAATTCACATTCCTGAAACTTTTTTTGTATCTGAAAGAAAATGATGTTGTCACATACATAATTAGCTTACCTCATAGTTATCTTACCACATGTTCCTTTGATCTCATTTTGTATTATAGCTAAGTTGATACAAATGCTAGCTGCTGCTGCAAGACAGAGCTGCCTGTCACGCAGTTCCCCACCCCCTCCCTTGCTTTGGCACTTATCCTTTTGGAGAGCTGGTTTGGGGAGCAGAACTAGTAGAAAGATTATCTCTGCCAAAAACAAAAAAAAAAGAGGCAAAATTGAAGTGAATTATTTCTGCTGTTCTACCTTTTTTGCATTCATTGCGAAGCTTAATGAGCACTGCTACCAGCAGAAAGAAAAGCAGTAGGAATACACAAGTGGAATCGTGGTGGGAAAAACAGTGAGGGTTTTTGTTCTGGTGAGACCATCGCCTAGACCTGGTACATGCTGTGCTGCTTGGAAGGGAACTCAGAGCCTCCCAAGTGAGAAAGGGGACATCTGCTGATCATTGGGCAGAGTACTGCTGGCTGGCAGCAGTGGCCAGCAGAAGGCTGTGCAGCTTACGTGCACCCTGCCTAAATCCTTTTTTTTCACTGCAGTAGATGACAAAAAAAAAATTATAAAAATAATCAGTTTGCAGGTGGCTTCTTACAGATTTACATCTTTTGGCTGTTTTTCAGGAAGCAAAAGTTTATTTTACAGACCTTTTCCCTCAGTGGGAGCTCTGATAAAGTATTTCTGCCACTGATGTAATTCTGCCTTAAAAACTGTAGGAACCTAAATGTCTTTGAGACCACCTCTGGCCTTCTGTCAAAATTTATTTAGAGAGACTGGCACATGGGTGTATATGCAGACAGTAAGATTGCAGTAAATTGTTTCTTGGGAAACTTAACTAAGAAAAATACAGAAGACAACCCATACCCTGCTGATGTGTGTAGGAGTAAGATTGCATTCTCAGCGATTGACTGAAATAATTATTATAGATGGTGAAGAGATTTTTAGTCCAAAGTGGGCTAAAAGGGGTCTTGAGTATCCCTTTGTCTATGAGAGTTGGATTTCATCAAGTGCCATTTTGAGCTAAGAGAAATCAAGGGAGAAATAATTGACTAAACTTTCAATCTACCACAAAGTTTGATGAATATCTGGTGATTTCTGGTTAAGCATGATAATTTTTTCAGCCTGTATCAGTTTTGTCCACTTAACTGTGGCCTGAAACATACAGCTGTGTTCCAATCAAGCTTCAGTAAGGAATTCAGATAACAATGTTTTAAAAACCTGATAGTGACTTAGTTGTCAAAATATTAATTCCTGAATCCAGTAGTTCTGAAGAACCAAATACCAATACTGCTCCAGTCATTTATTTCACAGTAGGTACTTCTGGAACATTTAAATTGAAGGAGTTGTTAACAGTCAAACATTGGGCCTTTTAATAGAGGGGTATGTTCAGCTCTTGGTTAAGCGTACTTGTCTTCAGGTATCTCACGTGGTGTCTCTAACCTTGTCAGCCTCCTCAACACAGCAAGTACAAGACATACATGTGCAGAGACATGAAACAGAGAGGAGGATGCCCCCGAGGGGCCAGCTGCACCTTTGCACATTCACAGGAGGAGCTAGAAAAGTAAGTGTTACCTCTTATAGCAGAAATGGGTCCAGTCTCTGTTTTGTCTTACACGTGAGTCATGCGTGCCTCCTGTACTCATTCCTTGATATCACTTGTCTGTCATGTTAGCAAGAAATAATTTGAAAAACTTAGCAGTCATCTCAAGTTTTGGAATTGTTTGTTCTTAAATACAGGATATTTTGCCTTGTTCAGCAGTAATGCAGCTCTGAAAGTCTTATGTTGACACGGGTGTTATTTGAGACTTTGGAGGTGGGCTGTTTTTCTTATTTCTTAAGTGTGACTAAACATGCTGTCTGCATCCATTATGCTCGTTTATTTGTGTGTACTTCTCATCTTGCCTTTATATTCAGCTAGGTTCCTGGCAGTTCTCCAGATGGCAGGGGTTCTCTTGTTTTTCTGTGCTGCTAGGGCTATCCAGAGAGCTAGAAATTATCATTGCAATTTGTTTTTTTCCTGCAACAGTTATTCTTTGAAACTTCTTGGCAGATTGCACATGCAGTAACCTTAAAGTGGTTAAAGCTATTGTTGAAGGGTTAAAAGATGGTGGTCATACAAAGCCTGCAGTAAATAAGCTACATGCATTACAGATCAGGAGGGGGCACCCAGTTATCTGCTGTTCTGAAGGTTGTCTTAACTTTTTTTAAAGTAAAATGGATTATTTAAGAGTTGAAAGAAAAAAATACAATATAATTTATACAGTACATAAAACTTGGTTTTCAGGCTAAAATAGTTAATGTCTTTTAAAGAAGAGGTGTTTTTTTCTCCAATCAGAATAAAATGCCAAAGATTTGGAAATGTTATGCAGCTTTTTTAATTTTCCTTAATCTAAAACTTGAAACATTATTATGGCAGTTCATTGGCTGTATAGCCAGCATGCGGTGCATAGGCAAGACAGGAAGAAAAAAATAACAGAGCACATGGTGTTAGAATGACAAAGGCAGTTACTCAAATGAACAGAGAATAGGACTTTGATACTTGTGTTCTGCAGAAGCAGTTGGGGTTTTTCCTCTTTCGTCATGATGTTAAGAAAATAGAGATTGGTGGTGCTGGTTTGGATGGTTAACAAGAGTGGTGAGTCAGTATTAGTATCTCTGAACTAGCTGTATGTATCAAGAAGGGCTGTTTGTCAGCTTTGCAGATGTAAGAGACTTGTTTTGTCCAGACTGACTTGTATGTCTTGGTAATAATGTTGTCATGGGGTGGTTGTTCTGTTTCAAGGTACAGTGGTTTCTGTAGGTGGCTGGGGGACTTCTGAGTTCAAATTCTTCCTTGTACCTTTTATCTTGGCTTAATTCCTTTGAGTAGATACTGCATTAGGGTTACTCCTTTTTAAAATGCTTAGTATGAATAATATGCATTACCATTGTTATGTAGTTCCTGTATCTTACATGTAGCTTTAAGTTAGCAGGAGGATTATGGGGAAGTGTGTAGTAAAGCCTTAGATAGCAAACTGTAGTCTGCACTTGCTTGAACAGCAGCAGCTCATTCCCCTCTGGACAAGGGACAAAGACCCAGTATACATAGGCATATATGAAACTTTTTTAGATTATTTTTGTGTCCTGCACATGTGGAGACTGCAACAAAGGTTCATAAACCTGTTCAGAACAATCCAGAGGGCAGCATAGTACTACTTTTATTCTAAGTATTTTTATCATGAGAGGGTGTTGTATCAACTCTTCCTGTCACCTTTGATTGAATAGGTGTTTATATACGTGCTCCTGTCTCTCTTGAGCATTCTTTTGTGTTCTAGATGAATGGGTGGGGATGGCCAGTCCTCCTGTCTTAAAAGTAGTGTGCAAGCGTTCAGAGAGTCAGGAGCCATTGGACAATGTACCTCCAGGGGACCTGATGGGAGGCAGACATCCAGAAGTAACTGGCAGGGAGAACACGGCAGTGGTTTCCCAGTGTCCTGCTGCTGCTTTTCAGGGAGCAACTGGTTTGGGTATTGAGCAGGATGCCCAAGTAAAACCCAAAGTTCAGCCTGGGAAGCTCACTTGGCTTGCCTCTTGTGTCCAGCTGACATGAGATGCCAGAAGAACTTCTGAGCAGCATGTTTAGAAAGCTGTAGTCTGCCCCTGCTCAAGTGCTTCTACTGTGGCGATGGCCTAATTTGTTTACTCTCTTTTAATGCATTCTGAATGATGCCCACTGTCAGCTGTAGCTTGAATTTATAGTGTGATTATGTGGGCAAAGATTAATCCAGACAGGAAATTGGGAGAGTTAGGAAGGTGGCTAGAAGACAGTCAATGAACTCTTAAGAGATCAACGGCTCAAATTTGTACAGTGGTATCACACTGTCTGACTCTATGCTCAGTCATATCTAAAAAACAAAACAGCCACAAAACCAAAAAAGAACATTTTGCTTCTAGTATTGCTGTTAATTCTGTTGCATGTGGGCAAATACAAAGACTATCTGAAGATTGAGCAATAGAGTATAACAGCCCCCTTTTGCTACAATAATGCATGCACCTTCCTAGGCTGTGTTACCATCTCGCTTAGCTTGTTAGGTATGATATCAAAGTGTTGGCTTCAACCCTGTTGAAGAAATTGCCTCTTGTTCTGCAATATAAACAGCAGGAACACGCAGGCCTACAAATACACCCTCCCACTTGCATTCCGGTGTCTAAGCTAACGGCAGGATGTTTAGTGGAGGACTTTCAACTCTGGAATTTGCTCTCTTCAGTGCTCCAGTGCCATAAGTCTGCTGATTTTTGTGGAACATTAGTTAAAAGGTTCATGCTTGTTCAGACTGTTGTCGGAAGCAGTTACATTTTTTTGAATTACAGTACGTTCAGAGTTTTTGTCTCTGCAGTCTATTTGTCAAACCACACAAATGGTATAAGCTGTGTATAGTATAGTAACATAAATCTTAACAAACTGCTTTAAAGGATAGCACATGCAAATAAATACTTGACTTGGCTTATTATTGGCCACATGATGCACAAGTGAATCCTCATTATTTGTCACTAACTCTCTGCTGTTACTTTCTTCTCTGAATAAAATGGGCTTGAATAGTCTGTGGTCTATATTCTGAAGCTTCTGTTACTATAGGTAGTATTTTGTGTGATGTTTGGTTTTGGTTTTCTTCTGTACAGTTGAAATGCATATATGTACAGGAAGTAAGACTTTAAACTTGCTGCGTGAGGTTTAGCTGTGAATTCTTGGTGGAGTTGTCATTAAAAATCCATCCTTGTTCTTCTGATTGAAACTGCTATTAACTGTTCAGACAGCAGTGAAGTTGTAGTCTAATAGATATTCTTGCAAGCCCTTAGGGAGCTTGAATTAAAATTTGAAACTTTTGGTAGCATCTGCGTTTGCAAAATCTTGAAAATGCAATTCCTTTTAGTTTCTTGTTTCAATTTTTTCCTGTGTGGCTTCTTTTTCTGAAGATTCCGTAAAATGAACAAGCGTCTGGTTCCCAGAAGACCCCTGAGTGCCTCCCTGGGCCAGCTAAATGAGGTGGGCCTGCCTTCAGGAGCTATCCTCTCGGAGGAAGGGGGAGTGGACTTGCCCAATAGAAAAGCTTCTGCTCTGCCAAATGGAATTGTGTCAACAGGCAGCACGGTGACGCAACTTATTTCTCGAGGGACTGACTCCGGTTATGAAACTGCTCTGAAGCCAGGGAAGATGGAACATCTGAGTAGCAGTGCCCCTGGATCTCCTCCTGACTTGTACGGGTCTTCCTAACTTGTTCCAAGTGTCATGTGTGTAAATATGCAGTAGAAACAAAGTAAACCCATTCTCTAGAAAAGAAATGGAACAGGGTTTGTTTTTTGTTTGGTTTGGTTTTGAGTTTAAGTGATTAAAGAGTAGAAAATTAAAGCTAAAACTCTTAAACTGCTTTACTCTCCCCGTTTGCTTATTTTAATTGGAGAAGGTGATGTAAGCCTTCAGAACATGGAGTATAGGCAAAGAACAGTGTTTTTAAGTAGTGTGCTATATCAGGCCTTAATGAGCAGTGCCATCTTTCTGCTTTTTAGGCTGGAATCTGTCCCCAAGAGCTCTATTTCTGCCTTGCCAGTGAACCCTCATCCTGTACCCCCTCGGGCTCCAACAGACCTGCCTTCAGTGTCTGTCACCAAGCAGTTGCAAATGGTACCACGGGGGTCTCAGTTGTATAATACTCCACAAGCGGATATGTTTTATCAAGATCCTAGAGGAGCTGCCCCACCATTCGAGCCAGCACCCTACCAACAAGGTAGGTTTTGAGACCAAGCTCTCTTTCATCTTTGTACTGATGTTATTCTTCCTTCCCACTCTGCTGTTTACTTAAGCCCCAAGTTGAAATTGTCTTGCATATCGCATGGAGTATAGGCACTAATGTGGTGATGGTATAATAAAATAGAAATTGACAGGCTTTTTGTGTCTTGACTGAGGACTTTAATGCGAGCAAAAGCAGAGGTATCCATCCAGTGTAGCAGATGCTCCTCTCTTCAGTTTTTCCTGACTGGGCTAGGTCAAGGATCTAATATGGTAAACCTTAATTCAGTTTGAGTTGGGGGGCAGGGGGAATGGAAATAAACTTTAACCAGCAGAGGGGTTTGTGCTTGAGGGATGAAAATACTTACGTCCTTAATGAAAAGTGTGTGTGTTTCATAAATGTCTGCATGTGTATGGGTAGAGACAAGTGAAATTAGAGAAGGGCAGGGCGCAAAAAGAAAACATCATAAAAAAAGGAACTAAGAGGAAAAGTTTTACGAGACCAAGCAGAGAAAGATAATACTGAAGGGGATTAAAAGGAAAATTTATAGCTGTATATAAAGACAGGGAGCTATTCTTATGCAGCATAAGATTGGAGAGATAAATGATACAAAGTGAAGTTAATATGAAAGAAAAATAAGAATGAAAGACCAAAAGAAGCGGAAAGAGAAAAAAAAAAAAAAACCTAGAAAGGAAAGGGGGCTGGGGGTACAGACCATTTTTGAGAAAGTGACAGAGCGTTTTGAAGGAGAAAAAAACTTAACATTTGATTGTGTGCAAATGAAGATCTGAGGTTGTCCACAGAATTTGATGTGTGTGGTGTTGACCATGTGTTCATATTCATGCATGCTTTTAAATTATCCAGAGATCGCAGACAGATTACTAAAAGCGTCAGGTAACTAAGAGGTGTGATGTTGGAAGTCTTTGGTGATTCACGGTACTGAAATTTCCTTCTACTCTTCAAGAGGTAGAACAATTCTTTAGGTAACTTTAAATAATAGTTAATCCAACACAGGCAGTGGCTCTGATACCTTGGGACAAATAGAATTTTACTTGCATAAAATAGAGATACGCAGGCTAATCTTCAGTTTACTTTTTAGGTCTTGTCTAGCTAAAAGCATTCTTATCAATCTGCAGAGACATTATTTCCATTTGGTATGCTAGCAGCACCTCTGTGGTACCTGTGGTGTGCTCAGTCACACCACCTCTTCTCCAGCTACTATACCTTTTACACCTTCCTGAGATCACATTTAGATGGTTGAACCGTGTCACTTGAGCTTTGGGTCAGCTTTTGCTTTTTCAAGGTTTTCTGTGGTTAATTTTTGAGTAGAAATACGAGTTACAGTGAGGGAAAATAACAAATGTGAATTAATTTACACCCTTCTCTTCACAATACTTGTAGACTCGAGTATTTGAAACAGGTTTTTTTGTGGATGGTTGCGATGATTACTTTCTGTATCCTTTTTGTGTTTTTTCCTCTTGCCTTATTTCAGGAGTTTACTATCCCACTCAGTCCATGTCTCGCTTTGTCCGACCTCCTCCATCGGCTCCTGAACCTGGTCCACCTTATTTAGACCATTACCCACCCTACCTTCAGGATCGTGTGGTGAGCCCACAGTACACGCAGCCACAGCAGTATCCTCCCATGGGACAACCCATATACCCACCGCACTATGACAGCCGTCGCGTGTATCCCCCTGTCCAGCCGTATCAGCGAGAGGAGATTGTCCGAGGAAGCCCTGTACCCATTGAAATTCCACAAGCAGCTGTACCATCCTACGTTCCTGAATCCAGAGACAGATACCAGCAAACGGAGGGTTATTGCCCAGTGGCTCCGCATCTCGGTCAGATCAGACCTTCATGCCACAGGGTATGGTTTTTATGTGGTGGGTTTGTAGTTGTTTGAGAGAGAAACTATAAACTACTTGAATATTTTTGCAGTGAAGTGGTGGGTTTTGTGAGGAATTAGAAGTTTGAACTTTAGGGAGGGGGTATATTTGATGAAGCTGATCGGAATCTGGAAAGCTGTTTAGTTACTGGTCAACTCTGTAACTGTGATGATGTTAATATGTAAAAGAGTGGGTTGCTACTTAGTGCTCAAAGTAGAAGTTGTCGTGGTTTAACCCCAGCTGGGAAACAAGCACCATGCAGCCGCTTGCTCGCTTCCCCCGACCCAGAGGGGTGGGAAGGAGGATCGGAAAGGAATGTAAAACTCAAGGGTTGAGATAAGAATAATTCAATAGCTAAAGCAAAACCCCTGCATGCAAGGAAAGCAAAGCAAGGAATTCATTCACTACTTCTAATCGGCAGGCAGGTGTTTGGCCACCCCCAGGAAAGCAGGGCTCCATCACGCGTAACAGTTACTCGGGAAGACAAACGCCATCATGCCAAATGTCCCTCCCCTCCTTCTTCCCCTAATTTATATACTCAGCATGTCATATGGTATGAAATACCTCTTTGGCTAGGTCAGGTTGCCTGTCCTGGCTGTGTCCCCTCCCAATTTCCCGTGCCCCTCCAGCCCTCTTGCTGGCAGGGCCCAAGGAACTGAAAAGTTCTTGGTTTAGTATAAACATCACCCAGCAATAACTAAAAACATCAGTGTCTTATCAACACTTCCCCCATATGACTGCAAGGGGGATGTGCCATACTGGAACACGTTCCAGGGGAAACTTTGCGAAGCTGGAACACAGAGTTCATGTTGAGCTACCAGTGACTTAAAGATTAGTAATTTTAAAAGTTAGAAATGCTGGGTTAGTTGAGGATCTAATCAGTTGTAGGCAAATAACAATCCCTGCCTTTGGCATGTCTTGCACTAACGCTGGCCAGTGTAGGAGCATCTGTGTCCTATATTAAACATGAAAGTTAACAGATAGACTGGATAATAACAAGTAATGATCACTTCATTAATGATACTGTCTATTCGCTGTATTTTTCCTTTTTTGCAGTATATGGTTATCGTATTTTATTCGGGTAAACAACCTTTTTGAAATTACTAGTTTCGTGCATTAATGCTTCAGAAGCTTTGTAACGTATTTCTGTCTTCATTTCAGCCTCATCCCAGCCTGGATGAACTTCACCGACGCAGAAAAGAGATCATGGCCCAACTAGAAGAGAGGAAGGTGATTTCTCCACCTCCTTTTGCATCCTCACCAACCTTGCCTCATCCTTTTCATTCAGAGGAGGTAAGCATATTTTGACAAAAATGTGACTTGCTCTCATGTTTAGAAAATGCTTCGGAGTTTTTGTGTGCTAGTAGGTGAAGACAACAAAAAAATAGGAATGGTGCAGTGTTGGCAAGTGATGGGGGATGTAGATTTTGTGCTTCAGATGGGAAGCCCTGATAGTGCAGTCTCCAGTTTCTTGATTGGCTGTTGGTTGCCGGATCTACCAGTGATCCTAAGCTGGTTTTGGTGCAATGAAGGGAGTTAGTTTTGAGCCATTATTAATTGAAATAGTCAGTCTTCACCATTACTGGACTTTGCTTTGTTTGCTTCTGACATGTTTAAAATTAAGTAACAGCTTGATAGAAGTTTGTGGGTTTTAACCAAGGTCAAAATACCACTTCTATACTGGCCAAGCGAACAGTCAGCACTGGGAGTGTAGCCAGGTGATCAGAATTTCTTGTATTTCATGCTTGCTCTGGCCCAATTCCAAATGGTGATGTATTAATTAAAAAAAAAATAATCCTGGTGGTGTTTTTCAAGTTCATTGCTGTTGAAATAAGTAGTGGTGGCTGTGAAGCTGCTTCTTCCCTTCACTTACAGAACCAGATCTTTGTTTTCGTACAGTACTTGGATGAAGACCTGAAGGTAGCTGGGAAATACAAAGGAAATGACTACAGCCAGTACTCTCCCTGGTCCTGTGACACCATCGGCTCCTACATTGGAACCAAAGATGCAAAACCCAAAGATGTTGTGGCAGCGAGGAGTGTGGAGATGGCGGTATGTAGGGATGAGGGGAGCACAGAAGAAAAGCTGATTCTTCTGTGGATTGGGAGGGACTCTTTTCATTTGCTTTCCAGTATGCTGGCAGTGCCTGTATTTAAGCTCAGAAGTGCATTGCAGTCAACAAATGCATCTGCAAGTGTGCAGAGTGCTTTGTTTTCACAGCTATCAACAGTCCTGCATCTGTGTAGTTGCTTTAAAGCTCTGGGTAGAGATGCAGGCTAACCACTCTGCTCTAAAGGCATGGATAGCAAGAGATACTTTGCCATGATTCTTAACACTTAACTTGAAATCCAGAAATTGCTATGTAATGGCAGTTTGTTAATTAAACGTGTCCATCTGTACTTTTTTCTGTCGGGGGAGATGTTGTAACTTAACTTTGTGCTATTAATTCCTTTTGAGGTGATTGTTACTGTTGTTAACAACATCTTTACTTGAAGGAGACTCTGTGATTTGTGACTACGAGAATACCCAAAACTTGCATGAAGCTTTTGAGAGAGGTGTAGTCATAATACCAGGCTGATTCTTCTTGAGGGCAATTTCTAGCTCTATGCTGTGCGCATTCAGTCCTTCACAGAAGCCATGGGTGTCTTACTCTGAACTTACTTTTGCTGCTGCCTTTTTGCTAGGTCAGTGTTGCAAAAAGAAGGGACTACTAGGGTGTCATTATTGGGAGTCATGAATGTGAAGAAAAGAAATAGGATTCTGAAATACCACCACTGTTCTTTTTTTCCTAACATTTAAGCATCACTCAACAGCAAGAGGTAGGTATGTAGCATGGTAGCCCACGCAAGTAGGAAGACTTTCAAGTCTTCAAGAGAAAGGATTGTTTAGTCTGAGGGACATTTTTACAGAGATGGATCTGGTTTTCTCCTTCAATTCCCATCTGCAAAAGTGTTCAATCATCTTTTGTTTATATATTGTCACTGTCATGGCGACTCTTCTTTGGCCAATAAGGGGAGGGGGAAGCAATCTTCTGTGGACAGGTGCTCACCTATTGCAACCACTTAACTAAATGATAGGATTTTTCTGTCTAGTTTCTTCTCTTTGTGCACAAGCAGGCTTCCCTGTTTCCCATCTGCCTTATTGGAATTAAATGCATCTGGTTTCTGTCCACTGAATTGCTTTCCTGTAAGACCTCAAAGGCACTGTGTGAATGGGAGCAAAAAGGAGGCTTTTCTCTCAGAAAAAGCAGGGCAAGAAAAGGCGTTTCTTTGCAGCTTTGGGGTTTTTTATGTCCTTTTGCTCTCTGTCCTACACAGCGTGTTTGCCTTGAGTTATAGTGCTGTCACGTTTGACCTGGGGAAGTAAGGTGGCTCAGAATCAGGTTATTGCTTCCAAGTGGCAGTGTTCAGGAACCAACAAACAGCTCTTGTCTTTCATCCCTGCTGCTAAAAAACTGTGCAAACAAACTGGAACTCAATTAAGAGAAGTAATAGAGTTTTGGAGAAGCAGCCTCCTTTTTCATTGCTAAACAAAGCATTCTTCTGCCCCCGAGGTAATTTTCAGAGAAAGCAAATAGGATCTTTGCTGCTCTTCATTTTTCGTTTCCTCGCAGGAAAAAATTCTCAGGAGACCTTTACTGCAGATGGCGAGTGAATTAATTCTTCCTTTTTTTAATTGCTCATAAGAGATTCCTTTTTTCAAGGATAAGAATAGTATCATCTAAGAGCACATAATGCTGGATTTTATGCAGATAGCATTGCACCTCTACTGTGTTCTTTCCCCCCACTCAGTATATGGAAATAAATTAAATTGGTACTGTCATCCTATGGACTCAAGGTTGATACAATATTTTTTTAGAATTCCAAAGTAGATGGTGTCTAATGCCTGTTCCAGTTTCAACATGTTACACTTCTTGAGTTTAGCTTCCAACTCTGTTGTGACTGCCATTTTCACCCCTTTATTCCTCCCTTAGTTATCTTATTGTGTCTGTTTCTAGCAATCCTTAACGTCACTGAAAGCTTGCAGAGTTTCATTTTAATTTTGGACCATAATGAAGTTTTTAGCCTTCAGTCTGTCCTTTTTGTGTAGTAGCCCCACTTACCTTGTTCTTTTTATTGTACACAGCACTGTGCTACAGTTTTACTTCTTCAGCAGTCTTAACTCTGTTTTGTAAGTTCTTACCATGTTACATTCTCTGGCAGCCAACAGACAGCTTCTCATTTAACTAAGTGCTTTTCCTTTTTTTTGTGTGGTTGTTTTTGTTTTTTTTTTTTAAATCTGTTTATTTCTTTTCACTGTTTTGTGTTTATCTGGATGGGGTGATTATTCTGGGGGTGGGGTTTATTTGTTTTGTTTTGTGTTGAGGAGCCTTCTTAAAATCAATTTTTATTCATGGAACCAACCCTTTGACATGTGTTTTTAAGTTACTCCAGGTGACTTCTCCCGTAACTGGCCTAACTTGTATCTCAGGAAAAGCTTTGTTAAAAATCTTTATGATAATGTCTTGTTTCTTCTTCTCAGTAAGTTAAATCACATTGACTTACCCTGCTAAATCGAGCTTGTTTTCTATGCACATCATCTCCCTTGTGACTGCTTGACAGAGGTCTGTGAGTAGAGAGGGAACATTTTATCTGTTTATCTATATGCTAGCCCGTTAAAGTGTTTGAGTCTGAAGCTTAGTTAGAAACTGTGATGTTCCAAGCAGTACTAGTAGTTAATGAAAAATGTGCCTGAAAAGATGTACCAGACATCCCAAGTAAGTGCTGTGCTGCGTAATTCCCATTTTGAGTCATCTCTTAAGCTGTTAGATGATATGGTTGTTAACACTTGCCTTCAGAGAAATTTCTTTTGGACTTTGGAAGGAGGAGTGTATTCCTCAGAGATGCCCGCTGATCTCGTCTGACTTGATTCTGGAGGGGTTTTTCCCTTCTGTCCCATTAGACTTTCCTCTGTCTTAATTTCCTTTTGCTGCTGCTCCCTTCTCTTGGATTTGTTTGTAAATAATTATGCAACTGTTTCACAGTGGTGGTAGTAATTGTCATCTGAAGTTGGGAGTGATGTCTCGTTAACAGTATAACAGTGGAGTTACAAACTGAAGAATTGGAAGACTAGTTGAAGGATGAAGGGAATAGAGAATACAAAAGAGACTTACTGTACTGGTACCAGCTTGTAAAAGGAATGTGGGTTTGTTCATTTCTGAGTAAGTTTTTGACTGCCTTTTCCATGTCTTGTCTAGAACATAGATAGTAAAGCCATGCGTGACCAACGATTAGACATGCAGCGAAGAGCAGCAGAGACTGGTGATGATGACCTCATTCCATTTGGAGACCGACCAACTGTGTCGAGATTTGGGGCTATCTCTCGTACTTCCAAAGCGATGTACCAGAATTCTGGTCCCATGCAGGCCATGGCTGTTCAGGGAGCTACCACCAAATCGGTCATTTCAGGTACAGTGTGTGCTCTTGGATTTTCCTGGCTGTTGCTGTATCCTTTAGTGCTATGGCGCAGTACAACTGGAAGTCAAACCCTGTAAACTTGTTTCTTGTCTTAGAAATATAGATGAGATGTATGTGTTTACACTACTAAAAATAACTCTAGGTAGGGCTATGCTGAGCAGCCTGAGGAAGAAGGCTGCTGCAATTTTCTGTCCCAAGGACAGGTTTGTGCATGTGTTGGTGACTACTTGTTGCTATTTGGAAAAAGTTAATTTGTTCTGCTGGTCCCCTGTGGTGGGAGGTTTTTTAAATCTGTTGTATTACAGTGCAGAAACTTACTGCTTTCTCAAGTAAATAATTCAAAAGCATCATAATGAAGTACTGTACAGCACTCCTACTTTATGGATAGTTGCCGCTGCAAGCTTAATGCAGCCAAGGTTTTGTGTGATGTTAGGCAGAGCAAATAAAGTAGGAATAGTTTATATTTTCTAACCATATGTATAGTGTGGCTGTATACCTTAATCCAAAAGTGGTCCTTTTTTGAGGTGCACTAAATAATCATAACAAAAAATGTAATTATATTCCTCCAAACTTCCTTCTAGATTTTTTTCGGGAGTTAGCTGCTGGGAACAAAACAAACCCATGTTTGTTTAATTCACATAGTGAATGTAAGTTTGTGTCCCTGTCTCTCAGTGTCTGAAGTCCTTCACAATCTCACACTCTGGGAGACTATCACAAATCTGTTGGATGTACATGAAGGGTCATGCATTATGCACATGAGACTAGTGACATGTTATGTTTCTGTATTTGTTTCAGCAGAAGAAACATTAGACCAGCACTGTTAGAGGGTTGGCCTTTCTGGTTATTCTCTAATGTCTGTCCAGTTCTGTGTATTGGCTGAACTACTTAAAGGATACTTCTGTAGTAATGTGACATGGATTTCTTTCTGTTCACTGACAGACTACAATCCTTACGGAACTCACGGTGGCTGGGGAGGCTCTCCATATTCTCCTCATCAAAATATACCTTCTCAGGGACGTTTCAATGACAGGTAGGATTGCTTCGTTTTAGTTTACCTTTTTTAAAATTTTCTTTATCTTTTTTCTATGCCAGCTGAGTAAAGCTTTTTTTTCCCCTAAATCTCCTTATTTTTCCTTTTCTGATCCCAAAGGGAGAGACTGTCCATGTCAGATGTGGCTGGTCATGGGAAACAGTTACCCTCAGCAGAACGAGAGCAGCAGCTGCGCATGGAGCTGCAGCAAGTAGACCATCAGATTAGCCAGCAGACACAGATGCGAGGACTAGAGGTTGGTGCCAGTGTTTGGAAGAATGGTGAGGGGTGGTGTGATGGTATGAGAGATGAAGCTGGTAAAGTTGCTTTTCATGTGTTGATCTTTCTTTGATTGTAATACTACTCAGTAACAATACTTAATTCTGTGATGTCAGGCATCAGGACTATGGTACAAGTCTAAACCTCTCTGCTTAGCAGCAGAAACTTCCCTGCATTTCAGCTGGAAATTGACAACATACTTGAATCTGCACTCTATGCTTATTCATGTTTGCTTTCATTCTCTCTCACTTCCCCCCCCTGCCCCGCCCGCCCCCTCTGTTCACCTGTCTACACGGAGTTAAACTTGTGGTGTAGATAACCTGTTCCTCTTGGCTTTACTGCCATTGAAAATGTGTGATTTTATGTACAGAAGTCTTTGACCTTCATCTGTTTCATGTTTGGCTTCGTGTTGTACCTGTTTCTTCCTAAATAGCACAAACCAGAAGAGTCAAGAAAATAAATATCCAAGATATTCAGCTTGAAAAATTAAAGCTTAGTATTTTATGTCTCGTTGTGTAGAAGAAATGTAGTAATTTGCAACATGAGGAAGGATGGGAGTCTGCATTCATAAAAGAATTAATGATCTGAAATCTTTGTATTTTGTGAGATGCAGAAGGGGAAATGTTAAGGCATAATCAAAGAATTGTTTTAACAAAGCTTTAGTTACTTTTTTTTCCTCCTTCTAGGAGAAAATCAGTAAATATTTACCAGAAAGCTATTCTAGGTACCTCAGCAACTGTTCATATTAATGTTTTCCCAGAAGGAATTGCTATAGGTAATGGAGAACAGCTTCTGCTGAAGGTATAGTTACCTAAGAACACATGTAATAGAGGAGGGTTATTGCAGAGTAATTGCAAGAGCTCACAATTTTTAAGTTGCAGCAGCAGTTACAAGTAGTACGGATTTCTTAGCTAAAACGTAACTCATGTTCTTGTGCTCTTGTTTGGGAACAAGAGGAGAAAATGTTTTAAATCTTGCATGTCTTCCTGTGCCATAATACAAAAGTATTGGAAAGTTGCAAAACCCGTCAGTAGCCTGCCTCTCCTGCCCGTTATTACTGTGATTGTGTCAGTGTTAAGTCCTACATAATTGAGTTTTGAGCATTGATTTATTTTTTTTTACCGTAACTTGAATTTCTCAGAACTAATCAGCTATTTTGAGTAATAACAGCTTTCTACTGTGTTCAAAGTGGCAAGTAGGTACTTGGAATCCAGGAGGCTTTGCTGATTTACTTGTTACAAGGTTGTAGCAATTGCTTAATTGAGTCACAGCATGAAGAGCTAGATTGTTGTGCTTTCTCAAATGAGTGAGCATTTCTGCTTGAAGACTAGGCACATGTTTGGTTGCATGGAGTAGTAGATAGTGTGTTTAAATGCAGAGCACACACTTACAGAACTGACACCCAAGTATTAGCAGATTTCTGAAGCGGCTGATGGGGTTACTGCTTTTACTTGGCTGCTAGTAGCTTGCAACTTGTGAATAACTGTCGTTGCTTGCCCCTCTTTGTTTCTGTGCTTCCTAATCTGGGTCAGTAAAGCGCTACAAATTGACACCCACATCTCAAGATATTTTATATGATTTAGCAATAATTCTGGCTCTACTGTAAAACTTGATAAATTCTACTATTGTAAAATAAAGCAGCAGATTTGCTTATCTGCTGTTATCTTTTGTTCAACAAATAGCTTACAAAGAGTAGTGGTCTTGTTCCTGTGCTTTTAATCTTAGTTTTGAGCAGCATATGGGGAAAACTCATGCAAACTTACTATAGTAAAAGGTATTTAACACTGCTTATTTTAAAGTGAAAAGAGAGTCTGTAAAAAACGTTTGAACTTGCATTGGAAGTGATTTCAATTGGGACCTTATTAAGCATGGAGAGAGGCAGCCTTGGGTTTGCAAATAAGCAATACTCTAGAGTTATGGCCTAGAGCTCTTTCTGTGCTTGGTGTGTTGTGTGCTCAGTTGTGTATGTGCTTGGCTTTATGCATTTAGGCTGTTAGTAACAGGCTGCTGTTGCAGAGGGAGGCGACTACCCTGGCAGGCCAACCACAGCCCCCACCCCCACCTCCCAAGTGGCCTGGGATGATCTCAAGTGAACAGCTGAGCTTGGAGCTACACCAGGTGGAAAGGGAAATTGGGAAGAGAACCCGTGAGCTGAGCATGGTGAGTGCTGTGGGGGTGGGAGGCAGAGAGGTGGAGTGGAGAGCTGTGCAGCTGGCTGCAGCCCTTTTAGCCTGGCAGAAGGGCTCTCTGCTGGGATAACCACAGCTGGAGTCATCCATCTCCCTCTTTATTCTTCCAAACCTCCTGAGGAGTTCTTTGATTCTTCTTCATGAAGAATTTTAATTCTAGCCACCTTAAAATACTCTACTGCTGTTTTATTGCCATTTGAAAATAAGCGTGCCACTGAATTAGTTGAAAACTGCATAGTCTCCAAGGTCGCTGTAAACTGCTTTAACATAGAAATCATCTTCTGCAGGTACAGGCTAGCATTCAGAAGTCTGTGTGCTGTTACAGTCTGTGGTCTTTGCTTGTTGTTATGAGAATCATCCCTTTCTTTCAGGAAATACAATGTCCTGAGAGGATAAGCATGTCTTAGTCTGTTTTCCTGTCTCATGGTTTTTGTGGGTTACGCTGTATAACTCCCAATCTACAGGCCTTCATCGTTGGTCCTAAAGGATCGAGTCTCAAATACCTTTAACACTGTGTTTAAAGAATTTTTCTTCTGTCCTTTTGGTTTTTTTTAAAAGGAAAGCCAGTCTTCACTGGATATGAAAAACAAACTGGGCACGAATAAACAGACAGAAAATGGACAGTTAGAACCGCAAAGCAAGGTTCCAGCTGAAGACCTCGCACTGACATTCAGGTAACATGGGTTTTCAACCTTTCGTCGTGAAACAGCAGAATGACTTAATCAGGGTCACTCTCTGGTGTATGAATAATAATAACCCTTGGTCTCACATTGGCTCTGATGTGGAAGCATCTGCTAGGAAAAGATAGAAAACAAGTTTTTATCGTGCATGTGTGAATTAAGGGCCCTTTCAGCTGATGAGTAGGTGAGTGGAATGAGGCTCTGTATCAATTAGCACAACAGAAGAATTTCAGTGTTTGTAAGACCAGAAGTCCATCTAGTCAACTATTAGTAGGGAGGAGCAGGAGATAAACAACCCTAGAAGAAACATTTATCTGCTGCTTTAGTTTCAAAGAAAAGAAATGTTCCAAATGTGGGAGGAAAGTTACTGCATCCTGCTAATGTTTGTGGTGTGGGTCATATCTAGGAAGGTATGTAGCTTTGAAACAAAGATCACTTTGATTTGTAGCAGTAATCTTTATCTGTGTAGATGTTGGGGTTGATTTCAATTGACATTTGATATTCAATTGAAATAAGATGTTGCCTGGGAATGCTGGGAATCTATACAGCAACCATTTTCAGATGGCTGCAAGCATCTGCGTGTATTCAAGCTAAAAGCTTTGAACAGAAAAGCTCAGACGTTTCATTAAGTTTACATAACTTGATGTGAGCAGTTTGGAATCTGAATATTTATTCAGAAAATGTATCCCTCTCGATTGCTTATGAAGTCTGCACCAATTATTAAGTTCTGCACTGCACCATTAGGTTGAGGCCTCCAGAGCAGAAACTAATTTTTCCATATGGAACTCTGGAAGTAATGAAACTGCAACAAATATTTCTTTTTTTAATAAAAAAATCAAGATAAATGATCCAGATAAGTTAAATGTTCTGGAATGTCTGCACTGTACAGATTGTACATCTTAAGGCACATGCTGAAATAGTTTGCAAAGCATAACTAATCTAGAACCTTAAAAATACATTGACTGATTTGTTTTCAATTAGCCATATCTTGGTTCATTCTTTTCTGTTAAGTATCTGCAGCATACCAGACGACCTATTTGTTATACAAGGCAAGTCTTTACGTGCGTTCCCAACTGTTCATTGAGATGCTGCAGAAACAAATAACTGACATCCTTTTACTTAAATAAAAAAAATCTCAGTAATTACTTCTCTTTGCCCCCTTCCCCCTTTATCCTCAACTTTCTTTCAGCAGTGATGTTCCAAATGGATCAGCCTTGACACAAGAGAACATTGGCCTCCTGTCCAGCAAGACAGTGTCTCTCAGCCTGTCAGAGGACCCAGAGGGAGGAGGAGAAAACCACGACTCCCAGAGAGCGGGAGTTACACCCACATCTGCTCCATGAAGTGAGGCCAGCATACCCCAGAGTTTCGTTTGCTGGGGTGTTGGTAGCTTCCATCACATTTTTTTCCAGGGGTGATTGGAGAAACCCAGGAGCAACAGCAGTAGCAGAGCAGCAGGTCCAGAGGCAATGTGCACAAACACAACTACTAGAAACAAATCCTGCACATAGTTCACATTAACGCATTTTTTAATTAAAAAAAAAATGAAAATTAGCAGTATCTGCAAGCAATTCAAATTAAATTTGTTTTTGTTCTGTGAATGAACTTTATTTTAATAACTTTGGACGCCTTGGATCCCAGGGCTTAAAAAAAAAAGATATTATATATATATACTCTGTTTGATTAATTGTATGATCTTAATGAAGTAGGTTTCTTCTTTTATTTTGGTATTATTACATACCCAGTGCATAATTTCTTATCACCTTAATTTCTCAACAACTAAAACAACCTGGCCGCTTCCTTGTATGGTTTAAGGGTAGACAAGGAGTGAGGGTTGGAGGGTAGCTGTGAACTGCAGTGTCAAAAGATGTGCAGCAAACTTTGTTCTTAAAACAATTCCCCCCATTGTGGCTAGGAACTAAACTCTAGCTTGTGCGAGACTTCTTGCTTAAATTATTTTAAACTACAAGTGACAGAATCTTTGCAATGCAACAGGTGCAGTCCTTACTGTATGTCCCAGCACAGCACGTGTAATTAAAGAGGATAACAAAACGACTGTCAGGCATATGTTACATTATTTGAAGGTTGCTGGCCTTTTGTTTTCTGTTGGGAGTGAAGGGGTCAGCAGAATGCAGACCGATCTACTACAGCATGAGTATTTCTGAAGCTGGTTAGCTGGGGCTTGTGGTAGAGACACTTAACTAACCAGTAAAGGTTGTGCAGCCATGACCAAGGTAGTATTTCTAGTAAATGGGAAGCAGAGGGAACGCAAAGTTACACAGTTTCTGGAAGGATGTTAGCTGCTGATGAGCTGGTGATCCATCTTAGTTCATCTAGCGTCTGCTGGTTGTGTTTTCCCCCCACCCCTTTCACTAGGCCTTTAAAACAAGCTTACCCAAAGTCCATACTAAAAATTGATGCAGAGGGACTTACTGACCTCTCTGCCTTATTAAACAGGTCTTTCATATATGCATCCTTCTCAGCAAATCTTGCCTTTTTTTTCTTCATTGCTATTTTACGATGATTATTAAAACTACAATTTTCTTCACAACCTGATTTTTTTTTTTTCCCCCCTTTCTTTTGTTCAGTGATGTATCAGTTATTTAATTGTAATGCTGTTGTGAGGGCCTTTTACTGAAGGAGACAAACATCTCTGATTTGTGCTTGTCAGTGATGGTGATCTTTAAAATATAAAGGGGAATTTTAATTTCTTTTTTCAAAGTTGGCATTTTTAAAGGTGTGTGTGTGTTTGTATTACAATTTGATATCTGAGAGTCAATCTGCAGCTTGTCTGCCACTGCTGCGGTGAATCCTTCCTAGATTCCCCTTTCATAGGGGAAAAGCTGCATCAAAACCTATCACTTGAAGGTGCAGCACAGAATCTGTCAGAAGTAGTTAGGAGTACTGAAAGGCAAATCTTGCTTGATAGATCTAGTGTGCTACTTCTCCAGGTAGGTCTTCATAATTGAAAAGAAAAAAAGTTGAAGAAACCATAGGCCTTTCTAGACGTTTTCTTAAAGAAATAAAAGAAATCTTGTTCTTGCTGCACATTTTTGACTCTGTCGACATGCACTGGGGTGAGACCCTGTATGCAAAGAATTCTGTGGAGAACAATTTTAAGTGCTGCTCTCTCTGCACCTTCTTGGCCTGTTCTCGTTTTTTCTTTCTGGGTTAGACTACTAAATCTGAAAGCACTGGTTATGTAATAAATTACTGCATTGCTTTGGTTGGGTAAAGCAAGAGTTAATAAATTTTCTTGGTTTTTAGTTTTTTTCCTTAACCTTAACTCCTGCTGAGGTCATAGCAACCTTGGGCTAAGCTTTGCATTCATCATACTGTTAAATAAAACAAAATGGGGGGTGGGAGGGGATACAGTCCCAGTATTGCCTACCAGTAGGAGAGTCCAAACAGAAGACTCTTTTGAGTAGCAATTATTTAATTTGCCCAGTCAAGGCACCGCGTTTATATACTATTTCACATTGAATTTGATTATGCCCTACAGACCTGGCTGGTCAAGGATTTGATACACATATTGGCTTGGGATTCGAGCTTTCTTTTTTATTTAAATAAAAATTTATATATAAATATATATATACATATATACATAGTTATATATGTATATATATTGGGTATGTTTTAAGAATTTTTTCGCATGAGCGCAGCTGTTGTGATCAAATGTCTGGGAGGTAGAAGCACTGAATGAAAATAAAGGCATTTTTTCGGCACACCCCCACACACTTTCCATATGTCTCCACACAGGTTTATTTTGCTCTTAATTGAACTTTGGCCTCTTAATTGCCAAGAGGAGTTTTGAAGCTTGCTTTTTTTTCTAACCCTTCTAAACTTTTGGCAAAGAATCATCTCTGTACTAGAATAGTTTCATCTACGCTTTGCCCCCATCCATCTGTATCTCCTACTTGAGGCCTAACGTTACACCCTCCCCGCTCTGAGCCGAGCAGAACCTAGGGTGAGGCAGTTTTGAGCCTGTCAGGTCTGTTCTCCCATCTCTGCTCTGGATATGATGATGATTAACGAGTTCCCCTGGCAGCCTGCTCACAAGTCAACTGATACAGGCACGGTGCCCTCTTCCCCATCCTTTAGTGCAGAGCACCACCGTCAGGTCAGCTTGCTTGTTTTTAATTAGTGTACTTCTTCCTGCTGTGTCTTTATTAACACAGGGAGTTCATTCTAGTGTTGAGATAATTAGTGCAATATTCTAACCTAGGAGGACAAGCCCAGAATGTACCTTTTTTTTTTCTGCTATAATTCTTGGTGTAAAATGACTTTTCAAAGACGGTTATGATATGTTTGAATCTACAGATTCATTTTGAACACTAGGAAGAAAATCTGAAGGGGCAAAAACTTTTTTTACCTTTCGTTACTTGTGCCGGCTAGTTTCCTTGCCAGATTAGGGATTAATTTTTTTTTCTCCACTTTTCCTCCTGGGAGGAATTCTGCAGTAAGAGCTATCCAGATTGCTGGCCTGCATATACTGAATGTTTCCAAAACCTGTGGATTAGAAAGGAAACTTTACTGTTGTTTTTTCTCCTTCATCCAGCTCTTGTGTGCTGTACTTTTGTGCATGGTGTCCTTGCTGTGATCAGTGTGTCCAGGTGAATGCCCTGTTTGCCCAGTATTACAGTTTGGCTTGTTAAATAGTTTGTTTAATGTCTACTAACAGTATTGATTTTTGGTTTTGTTTTTTCCCCTCCTCCTCTTACCCTTTTCTTGCTTTTTTTTCAGGTTTAATTGATTAAACAAGCCAAACAGCAAAACATAGTATATGCTTTGAAGTCTTTTCTGGAAGCTGCCCCTAAAATTGTCCCCTTTTGTGGAAAAGCATGCTGGTAGAACTGGGAGGACAGGTAGCTGTCCATATCAAGGAAGCATTGATGGTTACAACAAATAAGCAGGAAATGAAAATTTCTGGAGTCACTCTGTATTCAGATACATTCATTTCTACAGCCTGTCATTGTCCCAGTTTTACAGGAATGCTGTCTGCTTCAGTGAAATTGGTTTTGCTAGAAGGTTTACTTTCTTCTACTTGGGCAAGAGGAAGCAGTATTACAATGGTGTTGGGGCACGACTGCATCGTTTGGTAGGTAGGTTAGATCTTCTACTGCAGTCGACAACTTTCAACTCTCATTGATAACCTGGGTTTCAGCCCCAGCATGGACAAACCCCCCAGGAACAGGAAGCTTCGAGTGTTAGGTTAACTTTTAGTATGTCAGTGATTCAGGCACTGTAGAAAGGATGTTTGTTTATTCTGTAGTGTTACTTTCCTCCTCCTGTCAACATCTCTTCTTCCTTTCTGTTGACCCAGTTCTCCTAATAGGAGAAATTTAGACTTTTTCTTCTGGCCCTCTTGTATATTACAGTGTTCTGTCCCATTTCAGAATAGGACTTATTTTACTTAGACCAGAGCACCTTTTAAACTTGCAGCACTGTTATCCCCTTTAAGTTCTTCTCTGTCCTAGTTTCTTCTGAGCCTTATTCTCTCCCTTTTGTCCTTATCTTCCTTCCTTTCCTTCTGTGGCTTGCCCATTCACCCTCCCTGATTGTGTAACAGTGACAGCTTGCTGCCTCAAAACAGAGCATTCAAAGGAATTCGCTTAGCCAATAACTTCTGTGAAGTTGCCTTTTCTAATGGTGTTATTACTCAGTGATGCACAAATGTGATATTGCCCCTACTGGTAGGCAAACGGGGGATCTGTATAAACATGGTAAACTGCTGTTTTTCTTTAAAGGAGAGCCAAAGACTTGTGCTTTACACTTTTTTTTTTTCCCCTGGTGTAACCATTTTGATTGTCAGATCTTTGTAGGGTTTTGTGAGTTGACTGTATTATCCTAATAACAATTTACAAAAGTTAATGATTGTCAAGCCTTATCCATGCATTGAATTGTGGAAAATCATTCCATTTAGTCATACAATTTGCAATATACTGAGATGTATCTGGGGTATTCTGACATGTTTTCGGTCTGTCATGCACTCTCTCAGCTGATGGAATGGCTCATTTAAAGAGGGAGAAGGAACATAGAAATGTAATATAATCAAAGAAGCCTTGTCTTTAAGTGTTTAAATTGAATACTGTTTTAAAATTTCTTCAGTTACAGTAAAAGATAAATCTGTGTTGCAAATGTAACTGACTTTTAAGCCCATTGGAACTGAAAAGACTTGTCAAACTGTAGCATTACATTAAATTAGATGTGGAAGAAGCAAACTTGTATGTTGATACTGTCTCTTGACAGCACCAATTGAGTAAGGTGGGGCAAATCCTCTATTAGCAAGGGCTAGGAGTGAGGCTTTTCATTAATAATATGTTAAGAAAGCCGCTTGCATTTCCCTTCCTTGATCTAACTTAAACTCTTGCAGACTGTTAAGGCTTTTGGATTTAGAGAGAAATCTGTAAGTCAGAGTAGCATAAACCCTAATTTCCATTCCCATTTATAAATCTGAACTATAATGAAGCAGACTTACAAGATATATTGGGGTTCTTCAGCCAACTAATATATCTTCAGTTGACTAGTTATTTCAGATCCACTTTTATGGTCCAAGAGCTTCAGTGCTAGTAATCGGGAAGTTCAACAGCAGGAGTGCTAACTCATCATCTCTGTTCTAAAATGGGGGGGAAAACCCCATACAAGCAGTGTGCAAGTTTTCTGCTTGGCTGTGTGTGTATGAAGGAGGTTTTGTAGTCCTACAGTAGATAGAAGGAACACAGAGCAAGGCTGGGGCATTTATACTCAAATGTTGTCATTGTTCACTTCCCCAAAATACGTGCTTCCTATTCCCGCCTCCTAATGCTGGTAGCACTGATTTAAAAACAACCCAAAAATGTCAGTGTGTCAGCAGCTTATTTTTTTGTATTAACAATAAATCAGTTCCCCTGGATGAAAAAAGGAAGCAAAAGTTCTTGAGTTCTCATAAATGGTAGTTTAGACATGAACTGGCAAAACATCTACCTTGCTTGAGTAAATGTAAACTCTGAATTTGAAGGAAGTGAAGCAGCTCCTCTGAGCCACATTTTAGGTGTAGCCTTGGTGCTAAGAGTTGGGTGTTTGTTACTTGCAGTATACCAGCATACAGATTATGTAGCACAGATTGATTTATTCAGGTAATCTGAAATGTCAGAAACTTCATTGGGGATTCTCTTTTCCATACTCAACTGTTTTATCAGCTGCGTTATTTTTCTTTTGAGATGTCAGGGGGCTGAAAGAGGCTAGAGTAAGTTAGTTCAAGTTACACAATATAAGTAAGTTATTCGGAGGGAAGGTTGTCCCAGCACAGTGTCCTTATACAGTCAGCGTGTGGTCTTCATTCTTATGTAGGAAGAAGAATGTAACTGCTTAGTGTTGTCACAGTCTTCGAGGCACTTCTTAAGATGCAGGTAGAGCCTTGATTAGCAGGGAAAGGAGAACAAGCTTACTGTTGGGTTTTCTTTTTAATTTTATTTCCCAATGGCGATTCTAATATCATGCCTTGGAAACTCTTTGAACACTATGGTAAGCAAAGAGGGTGCAGTTTTTTCTGAAATTTTCCAATAAAAATTGCTCATGGGAATGTTCCTGATGCAGAAAAATCCACATCCCATCACTGGAAGGTTGAAATACATAACCGTAATGACGATCGGATGCCTGTAGCTTAGTAACTTAAATAAGAAACTGATCTTTCCCAGGCAATCTTCGCAATTCCAGTGAGCTTGTGTATGATTTTAGTGCAGATTGCTAGATGTTCAGCATTTGGGAAAGTTTTAGGTGCCTGGCTTCGTCCAGCAAGAAAGACGGGTGTCTTTGGATATACAGGTTGAATGTTTTCATATTCTGGGAAACAACTGATTCTGAGATCTGAAAGTTTTAGGAGAACGCAATTATCAACTTCAGTTTGAAAAATACCGTCTTGGGAAAGATGGAAGCAACAGGTGGTGCAGTGTCTCTAAAAATAAAAAAGCATTAGAGATGATGGAATTACATATGAAATGTATATGGGGAAAATATATCTGTAAGCAAAAAAAAAAAAAAAAAAGAAAATCTTGTGGAGTATTTGATGTTTAAGAAATTACTTGCTTCTTTGTAATGTTAAAAAGATTTATTAATAGTTCTGTGGCAGACAGTACTCACAAGTCTTTGGCATCCAAACCAGATTGTGTTTTGGATGGATCCCACAACTGGATGTGTGCACTGACCTCTTCATTTCTAGCCTTCTGAAAATGTTTTGTAGATGTATAAAGCAACCTGAGACAGAAGAAACCCTGTTCACATCACAGCTGCTGCACAGTTTACAATTGGTACCTTTAATCTGCAGCCTCTTAAGCGAAGCTGCTCTAACGTGGGCGCACCAAATGACATTGTTTCTTCTAATTTTCAGGAGTTCCCATTACCCCTTTGGCCTCTGCTTGCTGTGTAAGCAGCCTCTATGTGAAGAGGAGCTTTCCTTGAAGTCAGCTTAGCAACTGTGCTGTAGCCTGGTTATTTTGCCCTGTTTTCTGTAACCGGTGGCATAGTGTCGAGCTCTTTCCCCATTGTATTTGTTGCTATGGGGGAGGAAGACGGTGAGGCAAGGCACGTGTGGGAGGAGGGAGGAAGAGTTGTGGGATCTCGTACAGGATAGCTCCCGCTCCCTCTTTGGAATCATCTACTTCCAGTTGTGGGATTTCTCTATAGATGACATTTTTTCCTGTTTTTTGTAAGCCTAGTTTTCTTTGATCTTGTTAGTTCTGTACAAGTCTCCCCGAGACATTCTGCAGTCATTATCACCTTTTTGGGTGGAGTTTATTTTTTGGTTTGTTTGGGTTTTTTTAAATAACTTTTTAACATTGGTGCATATATGCTTGGGATAGAGCTCATGTAATTTTCCAATCGTATTGATTGTATGTGATTGTGCCCTGCAGAGGTATATTTAACAAAAAAAATAAAATAAAAAGGATAGCCTAGGTAATAAAGGAGACCGTGAGATCTGTTGAGTCAGGTTATGAACTGTTTCTTGAATTTATTTAGGATCCTGGATAAGTGAAATTCACTGTCTGCTGTTCTCATAAATCAATGCTAAACAAAATGTCATGAATTCTCTGTTTGAACTGGTTCTTTTCTTGCTTTTCTTCTTCTACTGTTTTCTTCCTTTCCTGCTTCTCTTCCCCATCAACAAAATTCTTGAGCCTTTATGGGAATGGCTGACTCTGGGTTGATATTGTGAATATTTATTGTTTGTAACTATCAAAACATTTGTAATAGGAGTAGAGATTAAGTAGAATATATGAGAAGAATTCTGTAATCTGAATTCTTTGCAAGTTCAGGGGAATCCTCGAGTGTTGTACATACAGGCCTGGTCACGAGGGACACGTTCAGAGGCACAAAAGGCAGTGATACCTCTTTCCTGGAAAGATTAGATGCTTTACTACCTTTTGGAAAAAATCTGAGCTGACAAAAGGAGTAGCAGAAAGAGTTTACTATATCCAACTCCCTGTGTCTTTACTCCTGCAATATACTAAAACTTGAAAGAAAAGCCTTCTAAAAACTATGCTGAGGTGGGACAGAGTGGATTGAAGGAGGCAAAAGGCAAGAGGATCCAGAGATCTGGAAGTCAGTATTTGTCTCCTTTATTTCTTTTTTAGAACTATACAGCAACAGTATCACTTTTATATTAAAGAACAAGGAAACGGAGACATATTGTGTGTGCATGGTGGTTCTATAGAAAAAGCCATATGTTGAAATGTTACTTCTTCCTTCTTCACCTTGCTTTTCTCTCATAAAGATGACTCAACCTCACCTTGCTTTCACATAGTGTCTAAGGGTCCTTTGAGTTGCTGATTCAACAAAAAAAAAAGTGGAAAGGTGGTGATTCGCTACTTGGCTTGTAAATAGATGGAAGTGTCTACAAGGTCTTACCTGCTTTTCTGTCGGCATTTATATTAAATGATAAATTAATGGAGAACCCTTTGAAATATCTCTCATTTTCTGTCTGGGTTGAATGTGCATTCCTCTTTAAGTTTTGTGTGAGGTGTAAGACTGACTGTGTAAGGCTTCCTCCAGGTCAAGATGTGTGTGTTCTCTGCCGGGCTGCAGCATGAGAGATGCCAAATAGTGGAGAAGCTGCCTGCCTCTGTTTGGAGGTCCGGTCTGTTCTCTTCTGACTCTGCCTGTGAATAAAGTGGCTTCTTCCTGCGTTCGGAACAAGAAAGGATACTCAAAATAATCACTTTTCCTAGTTGAAGAGAAGCTGCATATTTAAAAAACAAACCCGAACGTAACAAACCCTGTAGCTGAAGGAGCACGCAGTGTGCCTCTGGTGTTGCACCAGGTTTGGAACTTGCCTTAGAGCGAATATAACGTTTGCTGCACAGTCGGCTTCGTGGTTTTTAACCTTTTCCCTGCTTTTTGTGGGCCGTTGGCTAGCTCTGAGTCTGAGACTGGCTGAACGTAGTCTGACACGGAATAAGCTGCTGCTTTGCTGAAAAACTTGTTCCTTCTCCTATTGTGGGGCCAGCCCAGCCCTCTGCCCTGGAAGCTTATGCACGTTTATTACTTCTGTCTTTACTTTTGATCGCAGGCACCGCAGATCCAGTCTGAGGTGTGTGCTTTGTTGGACTGAAGCCCATCGCTGCTCGTTGCTGGGCCCCCTCACACTTCCACGCAGTGGTGCTTCCTTGCTGGGTGACCTGGAACCTTATGTTTCTGTAAAGGGAGTTGTATTTTGTGGGCAGTCCAGAAAACGGTATTTCAGTTGGTGCTGGTTTCCCTTTTCCCCACCAGTCTGAGGGTCCTGGATGCTCAGGTACTCGGTCGCTTGGGGGTGGGGGAGCTGTATTTCTGCAGCGGTTGGCTTTTGAAGAAGGTTGAAGTGCTGTGAAGAGTCAGATCCCTTTGGAAGGGAGCCACGGCTGCTCTGCATCAGAAGGGCTTTGGAGAAATTTCCAGGCTTTTGTATAATGAAAAGAGGGTAGACTGGGCTCAAGTGGGCAGCAGCTGCTGGCAATTTCTTTTCCCTTTGGGTGTGGGTACCAGGATAGAAGGGCGCTGGGAAAGGCCAGCCCAGAACGTGGGATTGCTTCATCCTGTCTTGCTCTGACTGTACAAGTCTTCCTCCCTCTGTGTCACCGTAAAACTCAACAGCGAGCACCCAAAGCACAACCCAAGCCCCAAGTACGTTTGTGTTCCTGCTCATGGCTCGGGTGTGTTTAGGGGCTGTTTCTTTCCAACTCCCCCCCCCAAAAAAAGGGGGTAGTTCAGAGGACAGTGGAAGCTCGCGGAGGAAGCACGCTCCCTGCTGCTGTGAACTTGCTGGGGGCTCTTCTGTCTGCAAAGCAGAGCCTGTGGTCTTCCAGAGCAGGGGGGGCTTTGGGTCACTCAGTCACTTTGGATGCTTCCGAGGCACAGCTCTGCTCGGGTGCGAGTGCTGGGTTGGTGCTTTGAGCTCAAGCAGCTACTAACTGCCACTGCTGCACTCAAAAAACAGATTTACTCCGCTCCCCTGGAGGATGTGGCTTGGGTAGCCGACGGATCCGGATCCCTTCAGCCCTACAGCATCAATTCTGCAATTAACCTCGCTGTTAATAGGGCCACCATCGTTAAAGAAAGCATTTCTATGCACGGTTTTAGCCGTCTGGCTCTTTTTTCTTTTTTTTTTTTTTTTTTTTTTTTTTTTTTACAGTGAAGCAAGCATGCAGCCGTGATGCCAGCGTGCGTTGTCCTGCTGGCAGGAGTTCGTCCACGTTGGCTGGAGCTGTATGGGATGTGCAGGACACAAAGGTGTTTGCTCTCGTTTTGGCTGCCTTAAACTCCATCTGAGCATTGGGTAAATGGAAACCTCTTATACTTGGGTGTCTGCCTGCTGCTCTCCGTGGGCTGGGGAGGATCCCTAATTTACCCCTGGGACCCGCAAGTGTGAGTTACCTTGGGAAACCAAACCAGCAGCCACTTGGAGCAACGTGGTATGGTGCACAAGTCCTTCCCTTCTCGTGGAGGATGCTTTGCCTCCTGCCGCGAATTACAAACCCCGGACCCGCGGGTACTGACGTGTGTGGCAGGTCTGCCCCGATCTGCTGTCGGGCTGAAAGCGGTTCTGGGGAGCAGGTATTGGCGTGCTGCTGGGCGGTGTTCAGTGTGGATTGCATAGCTGTTGTGCTCGCTTGCGGTGAAGATTTTTTTTTATTATTTTTTAATGAAGATTTGGATGAAGCCCTGGTTATAGAACTGGAGAGAGCAAGAATGATGTTATGTTGGGCAGAGGCAGTTTTAAGAGTGGCACTTGTGCGCCTGGGCTGTGGAGGGGAGCCCAGGAAAGCAAAGTTGAGTCCTGAGCATGGCATCCTTTCATTTATTTCTGCAATCCCTGTCCCATTTAATTTTAGCCCATACTGGTATAGGAAGGTCTTTTACTTCCCTCAAACCAGTTTGCAGCTGCTTTTTCTATTAGGAGCTGGGTTCTTACTGGAGGCCAGTAGCAGTGCAGCTGAGCACCCCTGCGCCAGCCAGCTCCTGGCATTTGGGGCTCGGCAGGCGACGCTGCTGGGTTTGGGGCTCGGCAGGCGACGCTGCTGGGTTTGGGGAGCAGCCGCACTGTACCTTGGAAATGGTGTTGCTCAATCCTTCTCCCAGTGCTGCTCTGTGTGAGCCAGAGATGAGGAGAGATGCTGTTAATCAGCTTTCGCGTTGTGCAAGTGAAAAGGTGAGTGTGTTTAAGAGGGGACGTGTTTGAAGCTGCGAAGTGTGAAGTGGGGCGGTTTCTCCCAGCTTGTGCCGGTTTGGGAAGGGGGGTGACGGGGCCGGGGGCAGAGCAAAACGTTTTGCTGAGCTACAAGATACCGAAGTGAGATCTACAAATACTTTAGATCACATTTGAACTGTTGAAAGTTTGGGGGGTTCTTTCATGGTGTAAGCAGTTAATTTTCTATTGGCAAGAACTGAAGGCACTTGCGTGAGGTGGGTGGTCGAACTTTCCCTTGTCAGATTGAACTTTAAAACCTCTTTCAAACTAAACATTGCTTTTTTTCCGCTCTTTGCTTAACCTTCTGTAGCTGGTCATCAGCCTTTGGCCTCAGCATCCTACTCCCCTCCCACCGTCCCCTGCTTTTGTCTCAGCTCTGCTTGAGCACAGAATTCCAGTGGGGAAACTGCATTGGACTGGCTTGGGCTCAAGCAAGACTGTCCTCTTAGTGGTTGCATTTGCATCCTGAAAGCAGAAGGCTGGAGGTACGGGGGCAGGTAAGAGAAACTGATTCCACTTATCTTTCATTGGGAATTAAGTCCTTGTAACAGGTTCTTTTGCCTTTGTGGGAGCCTGAGAATTGTGGCTGCTGCCAGAGTGTTGTTTTGCTCTGGGCATGGGCCCGAGGAGCTGTTTTAGGAGCGTCCTCCGAAAGCTCGCTTCTGTACAGCTCGCTGAAGTGTCTTGCTTGACTTCTACCCTTAAGCTGTAGCAATGCTTCATGGTGCGGAGAACAAGTCAGGAGACCAGGCTGCCCCCAGGGTCCACTGATCCCTTGCCTGGCTGTAAGAGAGCACCGCTGACGTGCTTTGCGCTCTGCTTTTGGGGTGCGTGGGGGCGAGGAAGGCTTCCCTTCTCAAGAGCCCGACTCAGTCTCAAAATGGTTTGAGCTACTTAACATTTGCTGCCCGGCTGGCATGCTGCCAGGGTGCTGCGGGCCGGTCACGCCGCCGTGGGTAGCACGGGTGGGTTCTGTAGGGTGGTTGCTGGAAGACGAGCGGGGTCTGCAAGCTGGTTCGTTGTCCTTCCGTGCAGCCATGAGAAGCAGTGGGATGGAGATGGCCTGCACCGGCTGGAGCCCGGCGTGTCGCAGGGCAGGCGTGGGATGGGGGAGTTTCTCTGCGCTTCCCCAGAGCAGCCTGATACTGAGCTGAATCAGCAATTTGTTTTGTGGCGTTCTATGCTCCTTACAGGGGTGAAGCAGGAAAAAGAGAGCCCTTTCTAATTTTTACATTCTTTCCTGCCAGTAACCCCTTTCAGGCAGTGATGTTGCGGTAATGCTTTTGGGATCCTTCCAGGATGAAAGCAGTTGACATATGGAGTACGTGGCAGTGCTGCGATGGAAAAGGCTGTGCTGAAGGGCTGCGGAGGGAGGAGGAGTGTTTTTCAGCCAAGTGCTGCAGTGAAGAGCTGGCCCAAAACTTCGCAAGGGCTCTTGCCTGTAAGAGACAAGATAGGACGTGTTAGGGGCAGCGCCAGCCTGAGCACTTGATAAATTTTGATTTAAGGCATTAAAGTCCTGTATCTCCTCTAAGCTGGTGGAGTCAGGACTGGAGTAGAAGCAGGGGGGGTCTTTCCCGTTTAATCAGGGCAGGATGAAGATGAGGTGCTCTCCCCAGTCTTGCCCTTTGGGTTTTAAGCATGAGTTGGCAGCACTGCGTGTGACAGCGGGCACCACGGGCTGCCTCTGGACAGAAGCAGGCACTTGTGCTTGCAGGGGCAGACCCACACCCGCTTCAGGCATGCCTGTCCCGGGAGGTGAGCGAAGTGACAGGGCAGGGACGGCAGCCAGCTTGTCCTTTCCACGGTGGGACCGGCAGCCGCAGGCGCCTCGGTGCTGCCGGAGCCAGGAGGACCCGAGCGTGGGTGAGGGGGGCTGGCAGGCAGCGGGGGGGGGGGGTCGCTCTGGTCCTGGCCCTGGCGCTGCGCAGCACAGACGCTTGCCTCGCTTCTTGCTGGCGGATTTTTCCTGTAAGAGGGAAAGGTTCGGAAGAGCAGTGCTTCCTGGAGTACTTTCAATTGTCTGAATAGTTTTCCTTTCTCTTGCCCTCCTGCCCTGGGTGTTGTTTTTGTTTCTGTATTTGGTTGACTCCTCTCCCCTTTTAGATAATTTTTCTTTTTGCCCTTTGTGGTGTTGTATCTATCCTAAACCCTTTGGAAAATAACTGGTTTGTTGTTAGCAGCAGGAGCGGTGGCCATGGCCGCAGCAAGCACGTCTTGTTTTGCATGTTTTCATGCAGAGCTTGTTGCTGTGCTCTTAGCGTGTGCTAGAGAGGGGCCCCGGGGGCTCGGTGTGGCCTCGGTGCCAAATGAGGTCATTAATGCTTTTGCGGAGGAGCCGGAGCCAACATGAAGTCATTGCCCAAGAGCCTGGGGAGGGGGCTGTGAAAGAACCCAGAGGTCTCCTGCATCCCAGGTCAGCCCTGGGGCTGCTCCCATTTTCCTCCCCCCGGCGCTGGCCCACCAGCACTGGCAAGACCGCGGGGAGGTCGCTGGTGCTAAACGCAGCCGGTCTGTAGTTACTGCGGTGGCAGCGAGTACACGGGCAGGCAGAGCCCTACCAGCGTTAGCCACATCTCTGAAAAAGTCCCCCATGGCAGGCGGGTCCTGGGCGGGCTGCCAGCCTTTCCCAGCAGCCGTTTCCCGAGCTGTTGTGGCTGTGTCCATGAGCTCACTCCCATGAGGGGTGTGAGCAAACCCAACGTGGAGCCGTGTCCCGGGCATCTCAACCCACGGCACACGGGACACCTCGCATGCTGCCTACTCAGCCCCAGGATGGCTCTGAGGTCCGGCCGCCAGCGGTGGTGGGATGTGCGGACCCCCTCCCTGCTTCAGCAAAGTTGGAAAATACAAATTCTCTCTGCCTTGCTGGGAGGTTTGCAGAGACCTGCTTGTGCTGAGCGTGGTTATTAACGTGAGCCTCCGCTCCCCAGGTGCCAGGGACAGTCTGCACTGAGGTGGTGTGGACTTGGGACAGGAATAGTTGTCCCGTACCAGCTGTACCATGCACGCTTATAAAATATACTTTTTAGGGATTAAAGATGCTGAATGAATGAAGGGACCAACTCCTGTGGAGACTTCTTCCTCATCACCTCTCTTGGCTGTGG